>NC_140221.1:12419506-12894506 GCF_951802725.1 Rutilus rutilus | reverse complement strand
CATGTGACAAGTCAGATAAGCTTTTCCACTCTTGCAAACAGAGGTAGGTTATGGTGTGGAGAGACATCATGTATCACTGGAACATAAACAGACGGAGACCAATTTGCAATTAATTAGGGCTGTCCCCGACTATGGATTTTCATAGTCGAATCAGAATCGTCATGTCTTGCCTATAGTCGACTAATAGTCGAATCATGTGTATGGGGGCGGGGCTTTAACGTTTCAAAGCCGCGATGTACAGAAAATCACACAAAGATATAGAAGAAAATTTATAAAAACATTTTGGATCAATAAAACTAAGAAATAACATAACTCCAGAAAGGCCACACTGCAGACAGGATTTGCATTTCACATGCAAATCAAATTAAATCGGCTAAATTACCTGTGCGAGCAGGCCAGCCTACAGCACAACATCGATGCACCGAAAAAATGAACAATTAATTTACTAAAATTAAATTAGAACAGAATAGGCCTATACCTTTCTAATAAATAAAAAATACAAAACGAAATAAATTAGAATCAAGTCACAAGATGAGGAGCAAATGTGTGCAAAATGCCTAAAGTGCAGGGGAACATATATTCAAAACACAAGCCACAAATAGTTAGATTAGATAACCCTGACAGATTAATAAATAAAATAAAGAAATTATTAAAATAACGATAGTAGCCAGAATTTTCAACTTTGTCTTTTTAACTGCAGAAACAACAATAAATGCTAAACTGGAGTGGCAGTCTTTTTAGCTAAAAATGTTCACAGCATCCAAAAATCAAATTAGAACCGGCTGAAAAGTTTTGAAATCACTCGTACCCTACCTGATCGAGAGAACAAATCCAGTCTTTCACTCTGTCTGTGTCCGTTGGAGTCTTTTCAAATTGTGCGCGCGGATAAAATACATTCTAACGTGAAACCCAGTCTATGCGTGAAACGTATTAACGTTGGCCGGCAGAAGTGCGATAATGGTTTTCCTGATGCTAAATCCAGCCTTGGAGAATATCCTTTCTGATGGTGTACATCCACACTTTAGATTTTCTTATCCCAGACATTGTTAAAGATTTAAATCCTTGCCGCGAAGACGCTCCTCTGTCGGTCACGGATCGAAAGTGAAACTTAAATCTGTCACGGGTGTTTGGATTTATTCACGCACGTTAAAATTTTTTTTATTAAAAGCTTCTTTCTTTGCACATTTTTATATACAGCATTATCATAATAGGCTGAATATTAACGTATTGACATAAAAGCTAGTTCTATGTGAAATTGAGCGCCCTCATGTAGCCAAAGGGGCATGATCCTCGTTTCATAACACCTCTGCGAAGATTCGACCATGAGATCGGTAGTCGAATCAGGCTCCTCCTATCGAAGCATCGAATCTTCGACTATTCGGGGTCACCCCTACAATTAATATAAACTTTCTGACAGTGTGTGTGACATCCGACAACTTTCCAAGAAGTGGCGCAACTGATTTACAAATATCGCGATAAATATGTACAGGAATTGAGGCAGTAGCCAATGACAGCAGTAGGAGTAAAAGCTGCAGGATTGTGTACGAGTATACAAATATGTACGAGTATCGTACGAATTTGACAACTTGTTAAATCTTGTGAATTATTAAGACTTTCAGACTATGTTTGTACTGATTGGGCTATGGGATTTGTGAGAAAAGTTTTAAGAAACAACAAATGCTTGATAAAATGTTTGATTTAGGGTTAAAACCAACACATACATACCATTGCGAATATTTGCCTTTGCAGCTGTCCGTCTTCTCCGTTTACTTCTCCTCAAACAATAATGGAATGACTGAGTCCGAAAGGCCCTTTTGGTCTTTTCAGCTGAAAAAAGAGAAAAGAAAATATCATTATGTATAATATATAGGATTATTTAAAGGGAAAAGTACTGATTTACCTTACAAATATTGGATGTTACATTATAAAGCCTTACAAGCATGGCAAGTGTTGTGGTTAATATGCATTTACAACAAATATCACTTTAAAACTATCAATACTGAGGTAAAAGCATGGTAAGTTTTGTGATTACTGTCCTTACTAAACCAATCACAGTAAAACTAAGGTTACTGAGGTTTAAAGCATGGTAAGTTTTGTGGTTACTGTCCTTTTACCACACCTATCACAGTAAAACTATGGTTACTGTGGTAAAAGCATGGTAAGTGTTGTGGTTACTGTGCATTTACAATAAGTACCACATTAAAACTACAAATAGTGTGGTAAAAGCATGGTAAGTTTTGTGATTACTGTCTTTTTACTACACTTATCACAGTAAAACTAATGTTACTGTGGTAAAAGCATGGTAAGTGTTGTTTTTACTGTGCTTCTACTACAAATACAACTTTGGAACTAATTGTACTATTTTTAATCTGATATGAATATCTAGGCCTATAGCACGTCACGTGACAGGCAGTGTTAATCACCCTGTTTTGAATTAGAAAGCAATGAAACGCAAAGTCTCCGTGGAGATGGCAGATATAATGGCAGATTAATATCGACAAACAGAAAAGACATGATATCACACATTAGGATAGCGTATTTAGGTATTTACTTACCAACATCTGACACACGTGAACTGATGCCAAATATCGCGATGTGTTCGGAACGAGACTTCTTCAGCGCGATTTCCTACTGATAAAATATAATTTTAGAAAATCAATAAACAGCAAAGCAAACCAGCTTCCCTGGCAATAAGACCGAAATAATAACATTAAAAAATACATAAAAATACATAAGATCTCGTGAATAAATGTTGATTAAACAGCTTCTCTGCTGCAGCCGACAGCCAGGCAGAAAGAATCGTGCTGTTATTATCACGAAAGACGCTTCCCATTGAAAATACATTAGTTTAAAAAACGTGCTGGTATTACGAAAATAACGCAATAAACGTGTCCGTGGCACGAATCAATAGATTAAATTACGTGACCATATCACGAACTGCCGTGAGATCACGTGCGTTGTTAAACTCACCGCTGAATCATCACGTGCGTTGTTAAACTCACCGCTGAACGCGCTAAACCTTTGCGGGGACTTTGATATCAGATTGCGAGGGGTTTTAAACATCAAAAACCAGTTGGAGGGCCAGATAAAAATGATCTGGGTGCCGCCATTTGACTCGCCCTGGCATAGATAATATTTTGTAGCCCAATGAGTAAATAATTAAAACAAAATGAACAGCATTAGCTGCTACGTGTGAAAAGAAACCTGCTTTGGATGTATTATGTTCAGGACAAACGTAATAGCACTGCAATAGATTGGCTATATTAGGTTAAGGACCAACGTAATAGCACTGCTTATATTAGGTTAAGGACCAACGTAATAGCACTGCTTATATGTTGGCATGTAACGTAATTGCGATTTGCAGAATAGTTTCCTCAGAACGTATTTCATGTGATACAGGGTTGGCATTGCATTGCACACCAGAACTAACTCCTTCCCATGTTCATTAAAGAGAACATGTTGCATTGCATTGCACAAACGATCTAACTTTGTGCGTTGAAGAATAACATTCTTTCATTGAAGAATAACATAGAATAACATTCTTGCATTGAAGAATAACATATAGGCTATGCACTTTTTGCATTGCATTGCATTGCACACCAGAACTAACTCCTTCCCATGTTCATTAAAGAGATAAAATGTCGCATTGCATTGCACAAACGATCTAACGTTGTGCATTGAAGAATAACATATAGGCTATGCACTTTTTGCATTGCATTGCACACCAGAACTAACTCCTTCCCATGTTCATTAAAGAGATAACATTTTGCATTGCATTGCACAAACGATCTAACGTTGTGCATTGAAAATAACATATAGGCTATGCACTTTTTGCATTGCATTGCATTGCACACCAGTACTAACTTCTTCCCATGTTCATTAAAGAGATAACATGTTGCATTGCATTGCACAAACGATCTAACGTTGTGCATTGAAGAATAACATATAGGCTATGCACTTTTTGCATTGCATTGCATTGCATTGCACACCATAACTAACTCCTTCCCATGTTCATTAAAGAGATAACATGTTGCATTGCATTGCACAATCGATCTAACGTTGTGCATTTAAAAAATAACGTATAGGCTATGCACTTTCTGCATTGCATTGCACACCATAACTAACTCCTTCCCATGTTCATTAAAGAGATAACATGTTGCATTGCATTGCACAAACGATCTAACATTGTGCATTGAAGAATAACATATAGGCTATGCACTTTTTGCATTGCATTGCACACCAGAACTAACTCCTTCAAAAGATCATTAAAGATATAACATTTTGCATTGCATTGCACAAACGATCTAACGTTGTGCATTGAAGAATAACATATAGGCTATGCACTTTTTGCATTGCATTGCATTGCACACCAGTACTAACTTCTTCCCATGTTCATTAAAGAGATAACGTTGCATTGCATTGCACAAACGATCTAACGTTGTGCATTGAAGAATAACATATAGGCTATGCACTTTTTGCATTGCACACCAGAACTAACTCCTTCCCATGTTCATTAAAGAGATAACATGTTGCATTGCATTGCACAAACGATCTAACATTGCATTGCATTGCACAGAAGAACTGACTCCTTCCCATGTCCATTAAAGAGATAACATGTTGCATTGCATTGCACAAACGATCTAACGTTGTGCATTGAAGAATAACATATAGGCTATGCACTATTTGCATTGCATTGCATTGCACACCATAACTAACTCCTTCCCATGTTCATTAAAGAGATAACATGTTGCATTGCATTGCACAATCGATCTAACGTTGTGCATTTAAAAAATAACGTATAGGCTATGCACTTTCTGCATTGCATGGCACACCAGAACTAACTCCTTCAAATGTTCATTAAAGAGAGAACATTTTGCATTGCATTGCACAAACGATCTAACGTTGTGCATTGAAGAATAACATATAGGCTACGCACTTTTTGCATTGCATTGCATTGCACACCAGTACTAACTTCTTTCCATGTTCATTAAAGAGATAATATGTTGCATTGCACTGCACAAACGATCTAACGTTGTGCATTGAAGAATAACATATAGGCTATGCACTTTTTGCATTGCATTGCACACCAGAACTAACTCCTTCCCATGTTCATTAAAGAGACAACATGTTGCATTGCATTGCATTGCACAAACGATCTAACATTGCATTGCATTGCACACCACAACTAACCTCCTTCCCATGTTCATTAAAGAGATAACATGTTTCATTGCATTGCACAAACGATCTAACGTAGTGCATTGAAGAATAACATTTAGGGTATGCACTTTTTGCATTGCATTGCATTGCACACCAGTACTAACTTCTTCCCATGTTCATTAAAGAGTTAATATGTTGCATTGCACTGCACAAACGATCTAACGTTGTGCATTGAAGAATAACATATAGACTATGCACTTTTTGCATTGCATTGCACACCAGAACTAACTCCTTCCCATGTTCATTAAAGAGAGAACATTTTGCATTGCATTGCATTGCATTGCACAAACGATCTAACGTAGTGCATTTGTGGTGGGAAAGCCCTTTACTTTCCCTTATAATTATAGGTGGATTGTAAGCCAATTAGCTGTCCCCATGGGGATATAAAGTGCGACAGACTTGTGCTTGAGGTCAACGTCATTTGTTGACGTCATTGGCGCGCCGCAATGACGTTACTGTGGCTGCTCCCGGCATTAGGTGTGGACATTAGAGAGGTAGGAATGCTTGGTGACTTTATGAGATGGTTTCTAAAATCAGTAACTAATTGTCCTTGGTTGCATGTGTTTTCTCACACCTTAGTAAGCTCTTGATTGCGTGATTGCCATTTCCTCTCGTTAAGTGCAAGCCAGCTGTTCCGTCCCTCGTGTGGATCTCGCACTACTGCTGTGACTGCCGTTATTGGGTGTGTGCGCTCCTTGAGTATGCACGCATCATTCGTCATTAGTATGTCCAACAGGCGTTTACTAGGTTCGGTGAGACTCTATCATCGTAATATTGAATGGTGACATTCTATTTTATTTCAGGTGCTCTCTCTGAAACGTTGGAAAGCGTAAGCTGATTGCTTGATCGCTATTTCCTCCCGTATGGTTCAAACCAACGGATTCGTTTCTCCTGCAGATCCCGCACACTGCTGTGACTGCTAGTTGGGCGCGTTTCACGTCCTGCCCACGGTTTTAAAATACTGCTGCACGGCTGAAAATATTGCTGTTTTGATTCTGTCCTGTTCTGTTTTGTTTGTTTTGTATTGATTTTGTTTTACATTTTCTATTTTTGTAAAGAGCTTTACTTTTCTTTTGGTTTAGTTTTGCAGTGCATCTATTTTGGTGTGGTTAATTTGGTGTGTCTTATTATATGTAATTTCATTATTTTTTTAGTTTGTATTTTGGTTTTGCTGTTTAGTTAATGATCATAACCCGACTGAGATCGGTTGGTTTATTTTTCAGTACACCGTTGGAACCAAGTGTTGTATTTTTCTGCAAACTGTTGAGACTAATTTGGTTTATTTCTTGTAACCTACAATCCATTGCCTTCTTTTAGATTTCTTTAATTTCTTTTGTTTAGTTCTGTTTAATTTAACTTTACCTAGGGCAATTCAGCACCTAACTATTCCATGTGCATTTTAATGACTCTTATTAAGATCTTTTTGCTCTGTGTCGCAGGATCTGGGTGCCAAAGGCAGGGAGGCCAGCTTTATTCCCTTCTACGTGGTGGTGGTGTGTTGTTCACAGTGTGCCGTGTCCATCCGTGGAGTATGGTGTGAGTGCGTGTGTTTGTGTGCACCGGTGAAAGGAATGATTTTTTCTGCTATAAGCAGCATAAACTCCGAGAGCCTGACCCTGCTGGTAAGCCCCAGTTAGCTGGTGTCCCGGTGACCTTTTCTTTTTTAGAGTCAAGACCTTTATGATGAGCTGTGCTTGATTGAGGCCTGATACATTTCAATGACTGCTTTAAAGTGATTGTGTCACTAAATAAAATCAATCATTTTGTATTTCATGTCTCTGAGCGATTATTGATGAAACGAACTTGCGTGTCCTTTTAAAAGACACTAAATTCTCTGGGTGTAACTCCCTGAGTGGCGTAGTTGGCAAATTATTCTCCAGGTCCACCTCCGGGTCGCTACACATTGAAGAATAACATTTAGGGTATGCACTTTTTGCATTGCATTGCATTGCACAACCAGAACTAACTCCTTCAAATGTTTAATAACATTTTGCATTGCATTGCACAATCTAACTAACGGTGTGCATTGAAGAATAACATATAGGCTATGCACATTTGCATTGGATTGCACACCAAAACTAACTTCTTCCTATGTTTATTAAAGAGATAACATGTTACATTGCATTGCACAAACGATCTAACGTTGTGCATTGAAGAATAACATATAGGCTATATGCATGCATTGCATTGCATTGCACACCATAACTAACTCCTTCCCATGTTCATTAAAGAGATAACATGTTGTATTGCACTGCAGAAATGATCTAACGTTGTGCACTGAAGAATTACATTTAGGGAATGCACTTTTTGCATTGCATTGCATTGCACACCAGAACTAACTCCATCAAATGTTTATTAAAGAGATAACATTTTGCATTGCATTGCACAAACAAACTAACGTTGTGCATCGAAGAATAACATGTAGGTTATATACATGCATTGCATTGCATTGCACACCATAACTAACTCCTTCCCATGTTCATTAAAGAGATAACATGTTGCATTGCATTGCACAAACGATCTAACATTGTGCATTGAAGAATAACATATAGGCTATGCACTTTCTGCATTGCATTGCACACCAGAACTAACTCCTTCAAAAGTTCATTAAAGAGATAACATTTTGCATTGCATTGCACAAATGATCTAACGTTGTGCATTGAAGAATAACATATAGGCTATGCACTTTTTGCATTGCATTGCATTGCACACCAGTACTAACTTCTTCCCATGTTCATTAAAGAGATAACATGTTGCATTGCATTGCACAAACGATCTTAACGTTGTGCATTGAAGAATAACATATAGGCTATGCACTTTTTGCATTGCATTGCATTGCACACCATAACTAACTCCTTCCCATGTTCATTAAAGAGATAACATGTTGCATTGCATTGCACAAACGATCTAACATTGCATTGCATTGCACACAAGAACTGACTCCTTCCCATGTTCATTAAAGAGATAACATGTTGCATTGCATTGCACAAATGATCTAACGTTGTGCCTTGAAGAATAACATATAGGCTATGCACTATTTGCATTGCATTGCATTGCACACCATAACTAACTCCTTCCCATGTTCATTAAAGAGATAACATGTTGTATTGCATTGCACAATCGATCTAACGTTGTGCATTTATAAAATAACGTATAGGCTATGCACTTTCTGCATTGCATTGCACACCAGAACTAACTCCTTCAAATGTTCATTAAAGAGAGAACATTTTGCATTGCATTGCACAAAAGATCTAATGTTGTGCATTGAAGAATAACATATAGGCTACGCACTTTTTGCATTGCATTGCATTGCACACCAGTACTAACTTCTTTCCATGTTCATTAAAGAGATAATATGTTGCATTGCACTGCACAAACGATCTAACGTTGTGCATTGAAGAATAACATATAGGCTATGCACTTTTTGCATTGCATTGCACACCAGAACTAACTCCTTCCCATGTTCATTAAAGAGAAAACATGTTGCATTGCATTGCATTGCACAAACGATCTAACATTGCATTGCATTGCACACCAGAACTAACCTCCTTCCCATGTTCATTAAAGAGATAACATGTTTCATTGCATTGCACAAACGATCTAACGTAGTGCATTGAAGAATAACATTTAGGGTATGCACTTTTTGCATTGCATTGCATTGCACAACCAGAACTAACTCCTTCAAATGTTTAATAATATTTTGCATTGCATTGCACAATCTAACTAACGGTGTGCATTGAAGAATAACATATAGGCTATGCACTTTTTGCATTGCATTGCATTTCACACCAAAACTAACTTCTTCCCATGTTTATTAAAGAGATAACATGTTACATTGCATTGCACAAACGATCTAACGTTGTGCATTGAAGAATAACATATAGGCTATATGCATGCATTGCATTGCATTGCACACCATAACTAACTCCTTCCCATGTTCATTAAAGAGATAACATGTTGCATTGCATTGCACAAACGATCTAACATTGTGCATTGAAGAATAACATATAGGTTATGCACTTTTTGCATTGCATTGCACACCAGAACTAACTCCTTCAAATGTTCATTAAAGAGATAACATTTTGCATTGCATTGCACAAACGATCTAACGTTGTGCATTGAAGAATAACATATAGGCTATGCACTTTTTACATTGCATTGCACACCAGAACTAACTCCTTCCCATGTTCATTAAAGAGATAACATGTGAAACCATCCTACTGAACAAATTTATGGACAATGAGTCTTTGAACATTAACTTACTAAGCATACAAGACTGACTTCTTGTGATGTTATATCAGTCAGAGAGTAGTCCATTTTTGACTGATTGAACATATTTTTGGCAAAGAGTCCTCAAAAGGTTTGTTATGGTCCTCCTTCTGATGTTATGTCAGTCATGAAGTAGTCATATTTGACCCAAGGAACATATTTCTGGAAAAGAGTCCTCAATCTTGAACTTTGTATTCTCACTCTTAGACTCCTTCTGATGGTTCATAAACCACATAGAATTCCATATTTGACCTATTGAACTTATTTCTGGTCAAAGGGTCCTCAAAGGGTTTCTTATTATGTTAATTCAGCCATACAGAGGTTCCTATTTGAACTACTGAACACATTTTTGGCCAAAGAGTCTTTGAACATTAACTTTCTCTGCTTATTGACCTCTTAATAATACATCAGCCATACAAAAGCCCATATTTGACCCATTGAATATATTTCTGACCATAGAGTCCTCGATCTTGAACTTTCTAAACATACTCATAGACTGCTTCCGATGTATCTTCTATTCGATCTAATTTTATATTTTGAACATATTTTTAGACATGAGACCTTGAACTTTAAATTTCTAGACTAATTTCTTTTACAATCCTTCTGATGTTTCATTAGCCATACAGTTGTTCAAATTTGACCTATTGAACCCTTGATCGTTCTATACATACTCATAGGCTTGTTCTGATGTTTCATCATTGAGACAGAAGTCCATTATTGACCTACTGAACATATTTCTGGCAAAAGAATTATCAAAGTTTAACACTAGACTGTTTTTGATTTTATATCCACCACACAGTAGTCCATATTTGACCAAGAGAACATATTTCTTGCCAAAGAGACCTTGATCTTATTCTTTCTATACATGCTCATTGACTCATAATAATTGATATACATGATAATTGTCCACAATTGACCTACTGAACATATTTCTTCCAGAAACTTGAACTTTTTATACATAATCATTTACTTCTTCTGATGTTTCTTCAGCCGTACAGAAGTCCAGATTTGACATGTTGAACATATTTCTGACCGAAGAGTCCTTGATCTTGGGCTTTCTATACATACTCATAGACTCCTTCTGATGCTTCATAAGCCATATAATATAGATGGCCATATCTGACCTTTTAAACTTATTTGTGGTCAAAGTGTCCTCAAAAATTTTCAAACTATATAAAGTTATAGACTCCTTTTGATGATAAATCAGCTATTCAGAGGTCCCCTTTTGACCTCCTGAACATATTTCTGGCCAAAGAGTCCTCGATCTTGGGCTTACTATACATACTCATAGACTCCTTCTGATGCTTCATAAGCCATATAGATGTCCATATCTGACCTTTTGAACTTATTTCTGGTCAAAGAGTCCTCAAAAGGATTTTGTCTATCATAAACGTATATAGACTCCTTCTGATGTTAAATCAGCCATACAGAAGTCCATATTTGACCTTCTGAACATATTTCTGGCCAAAGAGTTCTTGAACATTATCTTGCTATACTACAGACTGACTTCTTGTGATGTTATATTAACCAGCCAGTAGTTTATTTTTAACCCACTGAACATATTTCTGGCCAGTGTCCATGAACATGAAGTCACTATACATCTAGACTGACTTCTCGTAATGTTATATCATCCTGACAAAAGGCCATATTTGACATACTGAATTTTTTTCTGGTCAAAGAGTCTAAACTTGACCTTTATATACTCGTTGACTCTTTCTAATGTCACATCAGCAGGCCCGGATCTGATCTGATTTGTGCCCCCTCAGTTTCATTTTTGTATTCATGGTTACAAATGAAATGTTTAACCTTTTGAGCGGTATCCGGTTTGGTCCCATATATGGGATTTTTATTTCTGTGCCCCTGAGAGTACGGTCCCACATATGGGATTTAGAATGTTCAGTGACGTGACATAAAGGCCAGATTCAAATTGTGCTTTGGTTGTGGTTGGTTGGCGCTGAGCCAGAGACGGACATACTCAGCTGATATTCAGCAGCAATAACAATCTATTCAAATATAATTTGCCGACGTGTGTTATTCACATCAGACAAACATAGTGGAAGTAACTATAAAGTTTACTCTATTCTTCTCGGAGTTCACTGGCCACTTTCTTGCACGTATTTCGGGAGAAACTGACAGACAAAAAGACAGGACTCCAAGAAACATGGTGGCGCCCATCTCACGTTATAGATCAAGATCAAGATTATTTATAAAGGTTTTTAATTTTTGAGAATCGGAATATCAGATAGGTGATGACATGGTAAGCAAGTTTGTGAATATTTTGAAATAAAAAAGGAAAAAGGAAATAAAAGCGATCTGTCATACTACAGTGTTATTGTGGCTTGCGGTGTGTCACGTGACAAATATGACGCGTCGCCATGGAAACATTAAGGGGGAACGTTCTAAAATAACAGTCGCCTTGAAAAAACTCACTCTGGGGAGTCAGTTAGAATATTTTATCAACTTAAGCGTGAAAGGGTTAATATATGCATAATAAATGACGCTGGCTTATCTTTTTATTAAGCGAGTTATCAGTGTGTTTTGTTCATTGATGGTATAAAGTTAAGCCCCCTTAACAATTTCACATGCCCCCTCAGTCATTTCATCCTGCAGCCGGGCCTGTACGTCAGCCATACAGAAGTCCATTATTGACCCAAGGAACACATTTCTGGCCAAAGAGTTCTCAATCTTGAACTTTCTATACATACTCATAGACTCTTTCTGGTTTTTCATAAGCGAAGAATTATGGAAGATGTCCATATCTGGGGCGAATTGAAAATATTTTTGGCAAAAAGGTCCTCACAAGTTAACTTACTAAATACTCATAGACTTCTTCTGATGATACATCACTTTAACAGGTGTCCATATGTGACCCTCTGAATATATTTTTGGCCAAAGAATCATTGAACATTAACTCTCTATTGACTCAAGAGTCAAAATTTGACCTCTTTTGTTCTGATTTATCATCAGAAGGAGTCTACAATTTTACATAGTTTAAAACATTTTGAGGAACCTTTGACCAGAAATAATAATAGGTCAGATAGGGACATATGTATTTATATATATTTATATTTATGAAGAATCAGAAAGAGACTATGAGTATGTATAGAAAGTTCAAGATCGAGGACTCTTTGGCCAGAAATATTTTCCTTGGGTCAATTATGGACTTCTGTATGGCTGATGTTACATCAGATGGAGTCAACGAGATGTATAGAAAGTTCAAGTTTCAAGTACCCATAGGCATGAAATATGTTCAGTAGTTCAAAAAGGGATCTCTGTCTGGCTGATTTAACATTAGAAGGAGTCTAAAAGTTGATATAGTTTAAAATCTTTTGAGGACCCATTGACAAGAAATAAGTTCAATAGGTCAGATATGGACATCTATATGGCTTATGAAGAATCAAAAGGAATCAATAAATATGTATAGAAAGTTCACGATTGAGGACTCTTTTGACAGAAAAATGTCCAGTAGGTCATTTATGGACTGCTGTCTGGCTGATTAAACATCACAAGAAGTTAATGATTTTATATAAAAAGTAAAAGTTTATGGACTCTTTGGGTAGAAATATGTTCAGTAGGTCAATTATGGACAATTGTCTGGCTGATGAATCATCATAAGGAGTCAATTAGCATGTATAGAAATTTCAAGATCGAGGACTCTTTTAACAGAAATATTTTGAGCGGGTCAATTATGGACTACTGTCTGGCTGATGAAACTCTTGAAAAAGTCAATGAGCATGTGTAGAAAGTTCAAGTTCATAGACTCGTTGGCCAGATATATGTTCAACAGTCAGTATGGACAATTGTCTGGCCGATGTATTATCTGAAAGAGTCTGTAAGTATGAATAGAAAGTTCAACATCAAGGGCTCTTCAGTCAGAAATATGTTCAATATGTCAAATCTGAACTACTGTATGGCTGAAGAAACCGCATGAGTCAATGAGCATGAAAAGAAAGTCCAAGTACATACACTCGCTGGCCAGAATTATAATTTTTTTAAATGTCATTATGGACAATTGTCTGGCCGCTGTACTATCTGAAAGAGTCTATAAGTATGAATAGGAAGTTCAAGATTGAGGACTCTTCGCTCAGAAATATGTTCATTATGTCAAATCAGAACTACAACATGGCTGATGAAACACCAGAAAGAGTCTATGAGTATGTTTAAAAAGTTCAAGATCGAGGACTCTTTGACCAGAAACATGTTCAGGAGGTCAAAAGGGGACCTCTGTATAGCTGATTTATCATCAAAAGGAGTCTATAACTTTATATAGTTTGAAAAATTTTGAGGACACTTTGACCACAAATAAGTTCAAAAGGTCAGATATGGACATCTATATGGCTTATGAAGCATCAGAAGGAGTCTATGAGTATGTATAGAAAGCCCAAGATCGAGGATTCTTTGGCCAGAAATATGTTCAGGAGGTCAAAAGGGGACCTCTCTATAGCTGATTTATCATCAGAAGGAGTCTATAACTTTATATAGTCTGAAAAATGTTGAGGACACTTTGACCACAAATAAGTTCAAAAGGTCAGACATGGACATCTATATGGCTTATGAAGCATCAGAAGGAGTCTATGAGTATGTATAGAAAGCCCAAGATCGAGGACTATCTCGACTATCTCAAGGACTATCTCAAGATCGAGGACTCTTTGGCCAGAAATATGTTCAGGAGGTCAAAAGGGGACCTCTGAATAGCTGATTTATCATCAAAAGGAGTCTATAACTTTATATAGTTTGTGAAATTTTGAGGACACTTTGACCACAAATAAGTTCAAAAGGTCATCAAAAGTTCAGAAGGAGTCTATGAGTATGTATAGGAATCCCGAGATCGCAGTCTCTTTGGCCAGAAATATGATCAGGAGGTCAAAAGGGGACCTCTGAATAGCTGATTTATCATCAAAAGGAGTCTATAACTTTATATAGTTTGTGAAATTTTGAGGACACTTTGACCACAAATAAGTTCAAAAGGTCATCAAAAGTTCAGAAGGAGTCTATGAGTATGTATAGAAATCCCAAGATCGCAGTCTCTTTGGCCAGAAATATGATCAGGAGGTCAAAAAGGGACCTCTGAATAGCTGATTTATCATCAAAAGGAGTCTATAACTTTATATAGTTTGAAAAATTTTGAGGACACTTTGACCACAAATGAGTTCAAAAGGTCAGATATGGACATCTATATGGCTTATGAAGCATCAGAAGGAGTCTATGAGTATGTATAGAAAGCCCAAGATCGAGGACTCGTTGGCCAGAAATATGTTCAGGAGGTCAAAAGGGGACCTCTAAATAGCTGATTTATCATCAAAAGGATTCTGTAACTTTATATAAGTTTGAAAAATTTTGAGGACACTTTGAACACAAATAAGTTCAAAAGGTCAGATATGGACATCTATATGGCTTATGAAGCTTCAGAAGGAGTCTATGAGAATGTATAGAAAGCCCAAGATCGAGGACTGTTTGGCCAGAAATGTGTTTACGAGGTCAAAAGGAGACATCTGAATAGCTGATTTATCATCAAAAGGAGTCTAAAACTTTATATAGTTTGAAAAATTTTGTGGACACTTTGACCAAAAATAAGTTCAAAAGGTAAGATATGGACATCTATATGGCTTATGAAGCTTCAGAAGGAGTCTATGAGAATGTATAGAAAGCCCAAGATCGAGGACTCTTTGGCCAGAAATGTGTTTACGAGGTCAAAAGGAGACATCTGAATAGCTGATTTATCATCAAAAGGAGTCTATAACATTATATAGTTTGTAAAATTTTGAGGACACTTTGACCACAAATAAGTTCAAAAGGTCAGATATGGACATCTGTATGGCTTATGAAGCATCAGAAGGAGTCTATGAGTATGTGTAGAAAGCCCAAGATCGAAGACTCTTTGGCCAGAAATATGTTCAGGAGGTCAAAAGGGGACCTCTGAATAGCTGATTTATCATCAAAAGGAGTCTATAACTTTATATAGTTTGTGAAATTTTGAGGACACTTTGACCACAAATAAGTTCAAAAGGTCAGATATGGACATCTATATGGCTTATGAAGCATCAGAAGGAGTCTATGAGTGTGTATAGAAAGCCCAAGATCGAGGACTCTTTGGCCAGAAATATGTTCAGGAGGTCAAAAGGGGACCTCTGAATAGCTGATTTATCATCAAAAGGAGTCTAAAACTTTATATAGTTTGAAAAATTTTGAGGACACTTTGACCAAAAATATGTTCAAAAGGTCAGATATGGACATCTATATGGCTTATGAAGCTTCAGAAGGAGTCTATGAGAATGTATAGAAAGCCCAAGATTGACGACTCTTTGGCCAGAAATATGTTCAGGAGGTCAAAAGGGGCCCTCTGAATAGCTGATTTATCATCAAAAGGAGTCTATAACTTTATATAGTTTGAAACATTTTTAGGACACTTTGACCACAAATAAGTTCAAAAGGTCAGATATGGACATCTATATAGCCTATGAAGCATCAGAAGGAGTCTATGAGTATGTATAGAAAGCCCAAGATCGAGGACTCATTGGCCAGAAATATGTTCATGTAAAATATGTACTGCTGTCTGGCTGATATAACATCACAAGAAGTCAGTCTTGTATGCTTAGTAAGTTAATGTTCAAAGACTCATTGTCCATAAATTTGTTCAGTAGGATTTGTTCAAAAATGGACTTTTGTATGGCTGATGTAACATTAGAAAGATTCTGTGAGAATGTATAGAAAGTCCAAGATCGATTACTCTTTGGTCAGAAATATGTGCAGCAGGTCAAAAATGGACTACTGTCTGGCTAATACAACATCACAAGAAGTCAGACAGTCTGTATGTATAGAAAGAATTCTTTGGACAGAAAAGATGTTCCGTAGGTCAAAGAGGGACCTCTGTATGCCTGATTTGACACATAACATATCACAACCTATCGCATTGCACTGAATAACTAACTTATTCATTTTTGCTTTGAAGGGAAATTATTGAATTTACCTCTTGCGTCACAATGCATAGAATAAATGTGCATGAGTGTTGCATTGCACAAACGATCTAAGAATTAGCGTTGAATAATGATGTATTATTATATCTAATTATATCAGTTAGATCTTTTATGCAATGGAATGTAACTTCCAAAAATGGTATTTCTTCAATGCACATCGGAATGAGATAGTTGCTGTATGTTTGCAATGCAAGTGCATATATGTTATTCTTCAGTGCACAACGTTAGATCGTTTGTAACAACACACATATTATCTTTTTAATGAACATGGGAATGAGTTAGTTCTGGTGTGCAATGCAAGAAGTGCATAGCCTAAATAATATTATTCATTGCACAACGTTAGATCGTTTGTGCAGTGCAATGCATCATGTTTGAAGGAAACATTTGATGGAGTTAGTTCTGGTGTGCAATGCAAAGCAAAAAGTACATAACCTATATGTTATTCTTTAATGCACAAGATCGTTTGTGCAATGCAATGCAACATGTTATCTCTTTAATGAACATGGGAAGGAGTTTTTTCTGGTGTGCAATGCAATGCAATTCAAAAAGTGCATATGTTATTCTTCAATGCACAACGTTAGATCGTTTGTGCAATGCAATGCAACATGTTATCTCTTTAATGAACATGGGAAGGAGTTGGTTCTGGTGTGCAATACAATGTAAAGCAAAAAGTGCATAGCCTATGTTACTCTTCAATGCACAACGTTAGATCGTTTGGGCAAAGCAATGCAATGTTGCATAACATATGTTATCTCTTTACTGAACATGGGATGGAGTTAGTTCTGGTTTTCAATGCAATGCAAAAAGTGCATAGCCTATGTTATTCTTCAGTGCACAACATTAGATCGTTTGTGCAATGCAATGCAACATGTTATCTCTTTAATGAACATGGGAAGGAGTTAGTTCGGGTGTGCATTGCAATACAATGCATGCATATAGCCTATATGTTATTCTTCAATGCACAACGTTAGATCGTTTGTGAAATGCATTGCAACATGTTATCTCTTTAATGAACATGGGAAGAAGTTAGTTATGGTGTGCAATGCAATGCAATGCAAAAAGTGCATAGCCTATATGTTATTCTTCAATGCACAACGTTAGATCGTTTGTGAAATGCAATGCAACATGTTATCTCTTTAATGAACATGGAAAGGAGTTAGTTCTGGTGTGCAATGCAATGCAAAAAGTGCATAGCCTATATGTTTTTGTTCAGTGCACAACGTTAGATCGTTTTTGCAATGCAATGCAAAATGTTATCTCTTTAATAAACATTTGAAGGAGTTAGTTCTGGTGTGCAATGCAATGCAAAAAGTGCATAGCCTATGTTATTATTCAATGCACAACGTTAGATCGTTTGTGCAATGCAATGCAATGTTGCATAACATATGTTATCTCTTTAATGAACATGGGATGGAGTTAGTTCGGGTGTGCAATGCAATACAATGCATGCATATAGCCTATATGTTATTCTTCAGTGCACAACGTTAGAGCGTTTGTGCAATGCAATGCAACATGCTATCTCTTTAATGAACATGGGAAGAAGTTAGTTATGGTGTGCAATGCAATGCAATGCAAAAAGTGCATAGTCTATGTTACTCTTCAATGCACAACGTTAGATCGTTTGGGCAAAGCAATGCAATGTTGCATAACATATGTTATCTCTTTACTGAACATGGGAAGGAGTTCATTCTGGTGTGCAATGCATTGCAAAAAGTGCATAGCCTATGTTACTCCAATGCACAACGTTAGATCGTTTGTGCAATGCAATGCAAAATGTTATCTCTTTAATAAACATTTGAAGGAGTTAGTTCTGGTGTGCAATGCAATGCAAAAAGTGCATAGCCTATGTTATTCTTCAATGCACAAGGTTAGATCGTTTGTGCAATGCAATGCAACATGTTATCTCTTTACTGAACATGGGAACGAGTTAGTTCTGGTGTGCAATGCAAAAAGTGCATAGCCTATTTTATTCTTCAATGCACAACGTTAGATCATTTGTGCAAGGCAATGCAACATGTTATCTCTTTAATAAACATTTGAGGGAGTTAGTTCTGGTGTGCAATGCAATGCAAAAAGTGCATAGCCTATGTTATTCTTCAATGCACAACGTTTGATCGTTTGTGCAATGCAATGCAACATGTTATCTCTTTAATGAACATTTGAAGGAGTTAGTTCTGGTGTGCAATGCAATGCAATGCAAATAGTGCATAGTCTATGTTATTCTTCAATGCACAACGTTAGATCGATTGTGCAATGCAATGCAATGCAGCAAAACATATGTTATCTCTTTAATGAACATGGGAATGAGTTAGTGCTGGTGTGCAATAACTTTGTGAAACCTTTGTGGGTGCTGGACAGGGTTTACATTTCAGTTTTTCTCAATTGTTTACACACAAATACTGGTACTTGAGACACAATGACCACAACATGTAACTCATTCACCAACCCCCTGAACCAATTCTGCTAAACTACAAGCACAATTCCTGCTTTACACTCAAATTGCAGTTCTAAAACACACTTTTTTCAAAACACTACACACAATACTCTGCTTTTGGCACAATTTTCATGCAGAAAATCTCTTGTTTTCACAAGGAACACACTGCCATTCAAATTTTCACACTGACTCATCACATGGGCAAACACCCGTCACACAGTTTTACAATTAGCAATCAGAGCTTTAGCATAAAAGAGCAACAGGTGAGCTCTTCAATGGAGCAATGGATGCCAACACTGGATTTTTTTTTTTTTTTTACTGTAACTGTATACAGTCAATTCTTCTGTTGTTTTGTATGTAGACCACTATACAGTTCACACTTTACAGTACAACTTTGTGTTAGTTTGGATGTACATTGTTTTTGTGGGAAAAATAACATATATTTGTTACCATGTATTTATGTGTTCTGAGTATAAAAACAATATTCTCAAATATTTTACAACACACTTATGTATGTACTGTCTGTAGTAAGTGTAACACTGAACAAAAAAAAGGCCTAAGTCATTATGATGAATGGAGAAGAAGTGTTTTACATTCATCATAGTGTTTTACATTGAGCACATCAGTGTTCAACTGGTTCTTATAAATGTCTATTCATATGATGGTTTGTGTGTGTCATTTGAAAACAAAATACCATTTTGAGAAGAAATAACATTGTTTTGAATGTAAAGTTTCATTTTGCAGGAGAATTGAAGGGTTTTGCCCATTGTGTGTGTGTTTTTTGATTTGTGTGTAGAGTTCTGAGAATATGAGGCATGCTTTCAGAAAATGCGTGTAAACAATCGAGAAAAACTGTAAGACAGGAGTATGCCTTAATCTAGTTAATCGTGCATTTCTTTTCTTTTATTCCACAGTTGATGTGTGCAGTTTTTTATTGCTCGCATTAAAATACATTTCTCTTGTTTTGTTTTTTTACAGTTTTTCTCAATTGTTTACACACATTTTCTGAAAGCATGCCTCATATTCTCAGAACTCTACACACAAATCAAAAAACACACACACAATGGGCAAAACCCCTCAATTCTCCTGCAAAATGAAACTTTACATTCAAAACAATGTTATTTCTTCTCAAAATGGTATTTTGTTTTCAAATGAAAACTACTCCTCCTAGGCCATCCAAAGTTCATTCTTGTTCATTTTCTGTGTTCATCATTGTTCATGTTTTTTTTTTTTTTTTTACGTTTCTTCATTCAGATCCATTTGCGATCCATTTCATTCTGAATAAACAAACAAGGCAGTTTACATGATTTGTCCTTGTTGCATTATTCATTGAATAATTAATAAATGCACGCACAATTATCCGTGAACTTGATAAATGTTGCAGATAAGTTTTACTATGCACAAACAAATGCCTTTCAACTTATGTGTGCAAAATTCAGAAGCAGTAAATTAATGTGCAGAAATTTGTACAGAGATTCTGTAGGCCTACTATATGTGTTGTAGCCATTAAGCTCATTTAGTTTCATATTTGTTAAAATATTATAATGTTATTTTTTTGCATGTTGATTATGAAAAGTGAACAGCACGAGTAAGATAGGATGCACAATATTCCGAGAGACTTGGAGTGGGTCAGACATGATTTTGACCACTTCATTAAGTTTTGTTTTGAAGAAAACCTTTCTTTAAAGTGAATTTCGTTTTGTATAAATTGTATCTTAATTTTAATACATTTTTCATCAACAAATTGAATGTATTTAATAAATAAGAAGCAAATATAGCTTAAAGTGAGATAAAAAATATCACTTGCACTGCATGTTAACTGGAGCGCATCTCATCATAAATTAACCGAAACTAAGTGTATGCCTCACAGAGAATATTAAGAAATATACCTAAAGAAGGCTTGAAATGTCTTTAAACGAAACAATTCAAAACGAAAAGAAATAGGCAACACTCTGATGTAATCCATGCATTTCTCCATATAGGTGCGCTCACTACGGAGATGGCGATCGTCAACTTCATCTTTGCTTCATCTCAACTTCCCTGGCGCCACCCCTGGTTATAACGGCCCACGTATTAAAAAAATGGTCGGGTTTAAATCGGGCTCGGGCTCATAATTACAGTTAATGTGTCGGGCCGATTCGCCTCATTCGGGCTTCGCGTCTACCGCGCCGCACGAAACGCCTTCGCGCCGCAGGACCTCCCCAGCAAACACAGAACGTTGGCACAACGTAGCCAACCTTCTAACAACGTTTTAACAACATGGCCAAAAGGTTGCTATAACTACGTTGTGTGGTGAAGTTGTTACAGCGTTGTCACAATGTTGACATTAAACCATCTTTCAGGGCCATTGCTTAAGGTTGTGCCTAGGGTGTCTGGACAACCACTATACTACATAATGTACTCGTCACTGCCCTGAAGCGGGAAAATCAGCCTTTTAAATTCCAACCACCTGTTGGGCTCATTGTGTTCTCGTTCATCATCGAGCAAGGATACGTGAGTATTGCGTTTAGCCTACTTCAGCTATCAAACACAACCTACAGCTTTAATTTCTAATGTGATTAATGAAGCATCGCTCGCACTGTTTAGTTTTTCGTTTGATTTTTCCGCTATTTAGTCTCATTCGTTTCTTTGCTCCTCTGGATTTGTGGATGTTTCCCCGGTGACACCTGCTCGGCTACTGTCCGCCATACAGACCCGGTTTTGTTCATTAAATGTTCTGATCTGCCTTTGCTTTTCATGTTTTATTTATTATACTTAAAATAAATGTGTATTCGTTTATTTTTTATTTTTTTTCACAAATGTATCACTTTTGGAAGTGCAATTTGATTAGGCCTATATGCAATTTTAATAAAGTTGAATTAACGAAACCTTCTGTCATTTTTACTCTTTAAAGTGTAGGCTACACTTGCAGGTGTTGATAGCCCCATTAAATAATATAGATAAACAATAAACGATAAAAAGTATATAATTATCTAACAAAATACACCATATAAAAATATTGTCAGAACGTCGTCTCTCAGTTGTTGAATGTCGCGCAACAACGTTGCTACAGCCCTGTCACGTCTTACAATTCTACGTTGTTACAATGTTGCGAGCACGTAGACAGCGACGTTGCCATAGCAGAAATGCAACGTGCCAGAGACGTTGCCACAACGTAAATGTGTTTGCTGGGTCTAGACGCGCGTAAACGCGTCTTTACATTGACTTAACATTGAAATCACTCGCGCCAGACACTCAAGAGTGAGTGAGTAATCAAAAAACCTTTGCGTTTAGCCTCAATTGAGTAAAACACCGTATGTGTAACTTCGGCCATTCTCAGTGGTGTGACTGGGACACTAACTCTGCTTGTCATCATAGAAACAGATAATCAGATTGTGATGTTTATTCCCGCTTCAGTAATATGCTGAATATGCTGAATAAAAAAAGACCTGCAACCGTCTGGTCTTAGCACTTACGAGGATTTTCTGCGAGCGACTTTACGAACGTTCGTGTTCATTTCACGTGCGTTTCACAAAAATGCACTTAGCACGATCGTTCGCAGCTGCTTTAAGTGCTACTTAAGAGTCGCTGTCCGTTTGTCAAGTGCTGAAATGTCACCTTGTAGAATGGCTTGTAATTGCAGCACACGCTTGCAATTTTAAATGTTTAACATAACTGTTTTCACCTGATGTGCATTTTCCACGAGGCCAATAATCTATAAAAGCACAAACCTACAAGTGGAGACACCAGCAAAATGGCTGAACCAAAAAAAAAAAAAAAAAGAGAAAAAAAAAATATATATTTTTTTTAAAGAGGAGATTAAGGTAATTTTAGAGGAGGTGGAGCTATACAAACATATCATTTTCAGCAGGTTTAAGGGAAGTCATACAAATAAACAAAAACAAAAAAATCTGGGAGGATATTGCTAGAAAACTGACTGCAACTAGGGGCATTAAAAGATCAGGGAAGGAGGTCAGGAAGAAGTGGCAAGACTTTGCCAGCCTTGCTAAAAGGAAAAGGGCTCTGCAGAGGACAACATTTAATAAAACAGGTGGTGGGACCAATGATGGCCAACCAAGAAATGCCCAATACATGGCTGGTTTTCGTGCATGTCAGCAAGTCATTGACAGATTTTTTTTTTTCATCCCTATTTTTCCCAGTCTTTGAAGCATATTACATCTTTTATTTTTATTTTTTATTCATTCATTTAATTTTGATTAAAATTATTAGATTAAATTATTTCTATTTTTTTCTGACCTTTTTAATTATTTTATACATTAATTTAACAAAAAGAAAATAGTAATAAAGTGTACAATATAGTACAATCAAAACCACATTGCATTTGAATAAAGTTAAAGGTGTAATCTGCCGGTTGTCCTGCAGGTGTCCTCATAAATCTGTCTTCTTACGATGCACTTGGGGATTTACGATTACTCCAGAGCACTCGTAGGTCTACGATGATTTTTAAGTGCTACTTAATGCTTTTTTGAAATGCACTTTTAGACAGTAGGTGGCACTGTTGTATTACATTTCACAGAGCTGCCAAGTCAGTGTATAGACTGCATTCGTTTTTGCTAGGTTTGTCTTAATAAATGCAGGACCTGAATTTCGTTTTTTAACTGTGTTTGTGCGCGCGGGAAATATGCTGCGCATAACAATAGAAAACAAGGAGAAACGCGCAGTCACATGCTCAAACAATCAACAACGTCGCTCTAGAGGTGCGTTCCATTTGACCGTAAGTGCACTTCACAGGGTATTCCGCCATCTTAAGTGAGATTCCAATCCGAAGGTAGCGAACATGTTCAGTTCGAAGGGCACTGCGCACGGCATAGGGAATAAGGGGACATCAATACATCACTTCACAGGAAGTGGAGAGCGATGATCACCCAACTGTCATTTCGCGCACCACGTCACCAGTAAGAACGGACATAACTAACGTGTGTAAGTATTCATACATTCCGCCATTGTTAAATGACAGTATTTTTAACGGTTATTGTTGTGAATATTACATATACTATTTTTGATGATTATAATTTACCTCAGTAAATGCAGCCAGCTTAGCTAGTTTGTGAAGTAAAGTGATTTTATTTTAGGTAGTTGTAAAATAGTGCAATATAATTGTAAATATATAATATAATAATAAAAATTAAAATATGATGTAGTCTTATATATATTTATGTTATATCATAATCTGTGCGACTTTCTTTGCTTTTGATGACGTTTGCAGGGCGTTTCAAATGAGCGGTTATTGTCAGTGAAGTCCACTTCAACTGATATACCGTGCTCAGGGAGTAGGGGAGCAGTGAACACTGCGTATGGACCCTGTCGAATGGAACGCACCTTAGATGTGTATAAACAAGTGGAAAGCGCGAGCGCGCCGCTCTCTCCTTTCCACAAGCTTGCTCTCCCGTGGCGTCTGTCATTGCTATGCAAGTTATGCAACCATGAACTGCGCTCTCCATGATGACAAGGAAGTATCAGCAAAAGATTAATTGATTTCTAGCCCTTGCATTAGCTTTACTACTAGATATATTTATGGAGATGAAAAATAATAAGGCTGTTCAGCTGTTCGGCCGAGCATTCAATGTTGTTATGCTGCGAGCTGATCAGTTGGTTCGTTGTTGCCGCGCTCTATCACTCGCACATCATAAAGAGCAAATTGTTTTTTAATGTTTCAATTTAGTGATTAAAATGACATAATTTGGAAGCGGATCATTTCTTCACAAACAGCTCATTATGACTCAATGTTAGAATGCTGCACCTACACTCGATAGTGTGAATAAGATCAGCGCAACGCAGACCACTGCATTGACAGCGTGAAACATGATCTGTCTACGGCCAGGGCTCAGCGGAAGACAGAGAATGCCGGTCCAGCGCTGATTGAGGAATTAAATTTGAAAATAAAAGACAGTTTGACATCTTTTTTCTCGCATCTGTGAATTTATTTTTTAATCATTTGCTCTGAGATGAAGCGAATATATTTGTGCGGGAATTTCTCGCTCTATAAAAGCTAACCTTGCGGGAATGGTTTAAATTATGCGCAATCCCCACATTCCCGCACCAAAATTCAAGCCCTGAAATGGCAGCGGGATGTGTAACTCTAGCATATGGCGCATATGTCATATAAAGTTAGGCAAGGCCAAACAGAGTTATCCATGTTGTTGCGATTGCATCGCTAGAATAAGCTAATAGTGAAACTGATAGCGTTTTTCATTTAATTACAATATGAGGACTGACGGTAGGCTATAAAAATCAGCGTTTCTTTGTAGGTGATGACAACCATCTTGACAGCAGCAATCAAAGCATCGCTAATTACGGTAGACCTTAATTTGAGATAGTAAATTTGTTCCTATTCAAAGGGAACACTCAACCACAGAACAGCTGGGTGAGTTTTGTATTGGCTTATTGGATACAGTAAATTAAGACTGTCAACTTCTTTTCAATACTATTTCATCACCCAAAACACTCCCACTCTCTGCTGTATATTCATAACCAATTATTTCAAAACCAACAACCAAGCCACATAAACAATGCCATTGGCACTAGTCTACATCGCAGACATGTCTCTTAATGCACATGAATTTTCACCTTTTTGAAACAATACATCCACACAGAGCAAATTTGAACTAATATAAACTTATACTTATGATTAATTTTCACACCAAGCAAACTAGGTAAAAAGTATGATATTTGTCTTTCAAATGTAGTGAAGTTAAAGTAAAAAGTTTCCAGAAAAAATAATACTCAAGTAAAGTACAGATACTCAAAAAGTGTACTTATGTACAGTACTCAAGTAAATGTACTTTGTTACTGTCCACCTCTGAAAGCCTATTAACAAAGATTGCATCATTTTATTATTAAATGGCCATGGGATTAAAATTGGATTTTTAATGAGTTTCAGTGGGGACATTTTTGTATTTTGTGTACCTAGTGCAAAATAGTTTTTTTTTTTTTTTTTAAATCAACTGGGGGTGAAATAGTAAAATTCCAATTAAAATGCACACCTGTGCCAAAATTTATGCAGTTGGCATTAACACAGGCAAAATGATCAAAAAACAAAACTGAAAAAGACAAAAATGTCCATAAGGTCGCACAAGAGTTAACTTATGTCTGGCCAAAGAGCCCTGGAACTTTAACTCACTATACTATCATCATAGTCTCCTTATGATGTTACAATAGGCAGACATATTTCTTGAAGATTCCTTAAACTTTAACTTTTTAATCATCATTGACTCCTTCAGATGTTACATCAGCCAGACAATTTTCCATTTTTGACCTACTGAACATATTTCTGGACAAAGAGTCTTTGATTTTCATCTTCTGATGTTTCATCAGCTATACAGTCATTTCAAATATGACTTTAGAACATCCTGTCCAAAGACTCTCTGAACTTTAACTGTATTTACATAGACTCCATCTGATGTTTCATCAGAAAGTCAGTAGTCCATGTTTGACCTACTAAACATATTTCAAGCCAAAGAGTATATTTTTGGCCAGAGACTCATCAAAGGGTAACACATATTAGGCCAAAGATTCCTTCAACTTTAACTTTCTATAGATTAATTGACTCACAACGTGGGTCACAAGGGTTAATATTCACCCTAACTAACTGCTAGTTATAGAGGTTTAAGTTTATAAAAAATGATTGATGAACATTATTTTATATATATATATATATATTATATATATATACAGTGAGGAAAATAAGTATTTGAACACCCTGCTATTTTGCAAGTTCTCCCACTTGGAAATCATGGAGGGGTCTGAAATTGTCATCGTAGGTGCATGTCCACTGTGAGACACATAATCAAAAAAAAAAAAAAATCCAGAAATCACAATGTATGATTTTTTTTAACTATTTATTTGTATGATACAGCTGCAAATAAGTATTTGAACACCTGTCTATCAGCTAGAATTCTGACCCTCAAAGACCTGTTAGTCTGCCTTTAAAATGTCCACCTCCACTCCATTTATTATCCTAAATTAGATGCACCTGTTTGAGGTCGTTAGCTGCATAAAGACACCTGTCCACCCCATACAATCAGTAAGAATCCAACTACTAACATGGCCAAGACCAAAGAGCTGTCCAAAGACACTAGAGACAAAATTGTACACCTCCACAAGGCTGGAAAGGGCTACGGGGAAATTGCCAAGCAGCTTGGTGAAAAAAGGTCCACTGTTGGAGCAATCATTCGAAAATGGAAGAAGCTAAACATGACTGTCAATCTCCCTCGGACTGGGGCTCCATGCAAGATCTCACCTCGTGGGGTCTCAATGATCCTAAGAAAGGTGAGAAATCAGCCCAGAACTACACGGGAGGAGCTGGTCAATGACCTGAAAAGAGCTGGGACCACCGTTTCCAAGGTTACTGTTGGTAATACACTAAGATGTCATGGTTTGAAATCATGAATGGCACGGAAGGTTCCCCTGCTTAAACCAGCACATGTCAAGGCCTGTCTTAAGTTTGCCAATGACCATTTGGATGATCCAGAGGAGTTATGGGAGAAAGTCATGTGTTCAGATGAGACCAAAATAGAACTTTTTGGTCATAATTCCACTAAACGTGTTTGGAGGAAGAAGAATGATGAGTACCATCCCAAGAACACCATCCCTACTGTGAAGCATGGGGGTGGTAGCATCATACTTTGGGGGTGTTTTTCTGCACATGGGACAGGGCGACTGCACTGTATTAAGGAGAGGATGACCGGGGCCATGTATTGCGAGATTTTGGGGAACAACCTCCTTCCCTCAGTTAGAGCATTGAAGATGGGTCGAGGCTGGGTCTTCCAACATGACAATGACCCGAAGCACACAGCCAGGATAACCAAGGAGTGGCTCTGTAAGAAGCATATCAAGGTTCTGGCGTGGCCTAGCCAGTCTCCAGACCTAAACCCAATAGAGAATCTTTGGAGGGAGCTCAAACACGGTGTTTCTCAGCGACAGCCCAGAAACCTGACTGATCTAGAGAAGATCTGTGTGGAGGAGTGGGCCAAAATCCCTCCTGCAGTGTGTGCAAACCTGGTGAAAAACTACAGGAAATGTTTGACCTCTGTAATTGCAAACAAAGGATACTGTACCAAATATTAACATTGATTTTCTCAGGTGTTCAAATACTTATTTGCAGCTGTATCACACAAATAAATAGTTAAAAAATCATACATTGTGATTTCTGGATTTTTTTTTTTAGATTATGTCTCTCACAGTGGACATGCACCTACGATGACAATTTCAGACCCCTCCATGATTTCTAAGTGGGAGAACTTGCAAAATAGCAGGGTGTTCAAATACTTATTTTCCTCACTATATATATATATATATATATATATATATATATATATATATATATATATTGTCACGGATACATCAGCGTCAGCGCCAGCTCCCTACACTCCGCCCACCCGATCAGCATCCCCGGAATACTAATCACCTGCACCTGTCTTCACCACCTGTCATCAATCTCCTGCCACTTCCCGCACTCCTTATAATCACCTCCAGTTCCCTCAGTCCCTTGTCAGGTCTCGTTGAAACCTACTCAACATTCTGACTCTCTCATGCAAACTCAAATACGCTACTTACCTTCTTCAGCTACTTACCTGCCGTCAGCCTGTTCTCCGGATCCTCCGTCTGCTTCAGCTATCCCGCTCCCGATCGTCAAACCTCATCCAGTCATCTACAACCTGAAACAGATAAGAGACTTTGTCAGATCCACCGCATCCATAAACTCTGCTAGAATATTTCACTACTCATCAAACTCACCTGCCGTGACTGTGCTTTGTGTCAATAAACATCCTTGCAACTTACCTGTCTGTTCTGTGCTGATTTGTGACAGAAGACCTGACCAACATGCACGAACCAACAGATCACGGCGAAGAGGAAATCCCCATTCAGAACGCCGGTGTTTCTCAAGCCATTCCATTTCCATCCGTCATTCATTCTTCTTCATCTGCCTCTGTCAGTCCCATGGCCCGGCCAGCGCCCTTCTCAGGCGAGGAGGGGGAGTGCAGCGGATTTTTACTTCAATTCGAGCTGTACATGGAAATGAATGCTTCTCAATTTCCCACCGAGAGAGCGAAGATCGCTTTTCTCATCTCTCTCCTCACAGGACGCGCTCTGCTTTGGGCACGGGCACTTTGGGATGCAAAAGGTAGTGTAACTCAAACTCTCGATAATTTCATCAGCCATTTCCGGGAAGTGTTTTCTCCAGTTTCCAATGCTCTAACCATCCATGATCAGTTGTTCCGTTTAAGACAGGGCCAATCCTCTGTTTCCTCGTATGCACTGCAATTTCGCACACTGGCAGCTTCCAGTGGATGGAATGAACCGGCTCTCATTACCGCTTACCGTCAAGGATTAGAGCCCGAGATTCGTTTACAGCTAACCATTCATGATGACATCATTGGGTTAGAAAATCTCATTCAGCGTTCCATCCGGGTGGATCAACGACGCACCGCATGTCAGCTCGATATCCCTGCACTGCCTCCTCCTCGACCTGCTACTACTGCCAGCCCTTCAGCACCAGAATCCATGGATATCAGCTCTACACATCTATCATCTGTTGAACGTAAGCGTCGTATGGACAATAACCTATGTCTATATTGTGGATCCGCTGGTCATCTGCTCCTCACCTGTCCAGTACGTCCCCCACGACCGGCGGTGAGTACAGTACGAATACATTCGCCCATTTCTCAAATGAAATATACTACTGTCCAGATCTCTTACCTCAAACGATCTCTTTCAGCGCAAGCTTTAATTGACTCTGGGTCCGCTGGAAATTTTATCTCTCTCTCCACTCTTCAAAAACTTCAAACCCGCAGACGATCCATTCCACAAACTCTTCAGGTCCAATCCATCCTCGGGAAACCGCTCGGTCGTGGGAAGATCAGCCACAGCAGTCCAACCATCACTATGAAAATCGGTTGTCTTCATCAAGAGGATTTGTCATTTCTGGTGCTGGAGGGCTCTACGGCAGAGATCATCCTGGGACGCCCGTGGCTGGAACTACATTCCCCGAACATCTGCTGGGCTACGGGAGAGGTCTGCCAATGGGGAATCCGCTGCTTTTCCCACTGTCTGACTCAAGTCAAGAAACCTCGTCACTCATCTTCTTCTTCCGCTCGGGAAATTCCCATGTGTTCGACCTCCATTGAAAGTCCAGCCACTGATCAACACCATGAAATCCCTGCCGTCTACCGGGCGTTCCAGGATGTCTTCGATAAGCAACTTGCCACCAAGCTTCCACCACACCGGCCATGGGACTGCGCGATCGACCTGCTGCCTGGGGCGGTTCTGCCGCGTGGTAAGATCTATCCACTGTCCATCCCGGAACAGAAGGCCATGGAGGAGTATATTAAGGAGGCTCTACGTCAAGATTACATCCGGCCATCCACGTCCCCTGCCGCTTCCAGTTTCTTTTTTGTAGGCAAGAAGGACGGAGGCTTGCGCCCCTGTATTGACTACCGGATCCTCAATAACTCCACAGTCAAGTATCGGTATCCCCTTCCTCTGGTTCCAGCAGCTCTGGAACAACTCCGTGGTGCTCAGATCTTCACGAAACTGGACCTTCGCAGTGCCTACAATTTGATAAGGATCAGAAAGGGAGACGAGTGGAAGACTGGGTTCATCACCCCTGCAGGCCACTATGAATATAGGGTCATGCCCTTCGGGTTGTCCAACGCTCCCGCAGTATTCCAGGGGTTTATGAACGAGATCTTCAGAGACTTCCTGCATCAATTCGTCATCATCTATATAGACGATATTCTCATCTACTCCGCCAACCTGTCAGAACATCACCGCCATGTCCAGTCTGTCCTTCATCGTCTGCGCAAACACCACTTGTATCTGAAATTGGAGAAATGTGAGTTTCATCAAAGTTCTATCCATTTCCTGGGGTATGTGATTACTCCTCATGGGATCACCATGGACCAGAGGAAGGTGGATGCCGTCATCAACTGGCCACAACCCTCCAACTTGAAAGATCTTCAGCGTTTCCTGGGGTTTGCTAACTTCTACTGCAGATTCATAAAAGGTTACAGTCAAATCAGTGCACCCATCACCTCTCTTCTGAAAAAAGGGGCCAAGTCTCTGTCCTGGACCACCGAAGCCCTACTAGCCTTCGAGAAGCTGAAACACTCCTTCAGTTCCGCTCCCACTCTCGTCCATCCCAACCCAGATCTACCATTTCTTGTCGAGGTGGATGCATCAAGCACCGGGGTGGGAGCGGTTCTGTCGCAGCGGCAGGGGGAGCCTCCTCGACTCCATCCATGTGCCTTCTTCTCCAAGAAGATGTCCCCGGCGGAGCAGAATTATGACATCGGCAACCGGGAACTGCTGGCAATCAAGCTAGCACTTGAAGAGTGGAGACACTGGCTGGAGGGAGCACAACACCCCTTTGAAGTCATCACAGATCACCGCAACCTGGAATACCTCCGTGAAGCCAAAAGACTCAACACTCGTCAAGCCCGCTGGTCATTGTTCTTCACCCGTTTCAACTTCAAAGTAACCTATCGCCCAGGGGACAAGAATGTCAAGGCTGATTCTCTTTCTCGTCTGCACCAACCTGATATCGTCAGTTCTACTCCAGAATCCATACTCCCTCCAGCCATGATTGTCAGTCCCATCCAGTGGAGCTTAGACGATCACATTACTGATGCTACCCGTACTGAACCTGCTCCGCCGGGAGGTCCTGAGGGACGGACTTACGTACCCACTCGCCTGCGTCTGTCCCTCATGGACTCCATCCATACATCTCCGGGCTCTGGACACCCAGGCAGCCAACAGACCCTCTCGCTTGTACAACAACGGTACTGGTGGCCCAATATGACCCAGGATATCTCCCGATTCGTGAAGAGCTGCTCAGTCTGTGCCATGGCCAAGGTCCCTCGACGTCTTCCAGAAGGTAAACTGGTGCCTCTTCCAGTACCCACCAGGCCTTGGTCACATCTAGGGGTAGATTTCATCACGGACCTTCCTTCTTCTGACTCTCACACCTGTGTCCTTGTTGTCGTCGATCGGTTTTCGAAAGCCTGCAAATTGATTCCTCTGCCCGGTCTGCCTACTGCCTTTGAAACGGCTGAGGCTCTCTTCACTCAGATATTTCGTCACTTCGGAATACCAGAAGACATCGTATCTGACCGGGGTCCACAATTCATCTCCAGAGTATGGAAAGCCTTCTTCAATCTTCTGGGAGTCTCAGTCAGCCTAACGTCTGGATATCACCCCCAGTCCAACGGCCAGACTGAGCGTAAGATACAAGAAATCGGGAGATACCTGCGGTCATATTGCCATGATCATCAAGACTGCTGGAGCAGGTATCTACCCTGGGCCGAGTATGCACAAAACTCCCTTCAACAGTCCACCACTGGTCTCACGCCTTTCCAGTGCATACTCGGCTTCCAACCGCCTCTGTTTCCCTGGTCAGGTGAGCCTTCCGATGTTCCAGCAGTCCATCATTGGTTCCAGGAAAGCGAGAGGGTCTGGGACTCAGCACACGTCCATCTGCAAAGGGCTGTTCGGAGACACAAGAGCCAGGCCGATGCAAGAAGATCAGCTACCCCATTATACCAACCTGGGCAAAAGGTCTGGCTCTCAACCAGGGATATCCGTCTCCGACAGCCCTGTCGCAAGCTGAGTCCCAAGTACATAGGTCCGTTCGCGATACAGAGGCAGATCAATGATGTCACCTACCGGTTATCACTACCTCCTCACTACCGCATCTCACCTTCATTCCATGTCTCCCTGTTAAAGCCATACACTGATCCTCTTCTTCCTCCTTCCACAGAGTCTGGCGCTGATGTGGTACCTCCTCCTCCCGTAGATCCCGAAGTCGACAACATCTACCGGGTCCAGGACATTCTCGACTCCCGACGACGGGGCGGTCAACTGGAGTATCTCGTGGACTGGGAAGGTTTTGGTCCTGAGGAGAGATGCTGGGTTCACCGTGATGACATCCTCGATCCCACACTCTTACAGGACTTTCACTCTGCTAATCCCAATCGTCCGGCGCCGAGAGGTCGTGGTCATCCCCGTCGTCGGTCTTCTCTGCCCTCAGGAGCTGGCCGTGGAGGAGGGGGTACTGTCACGGATACATCAGCGTCAGCGCCAGCTCCCTACACTCCGCCCACCCGATCAGCATCCCCGGAATACTAATCACCTGCACCTGTCTTCACCACCTGTCATCAATCTCCTGCCACTTCCCGCACTCCTTATAATCACCTCCAGTTCCCTCAGTCCCTTGTCAGGTCTCGTTGAAACCTACTCAACATTCTGACTCTCTCATGCAAACTCAAATACGCTACTTACCTTCTTCAGCTACTTACCTGCCGTCAGCCTGTTCTCCGGATCCTCCGTCTGCTTCAGCTATCCCGCTCCCGATCGTCAAACCTCATCCAGTCATCTACAACCTGAAACAGATAAGAGACTTTGTCAGATCCACCGCATCCATAAACTCTGCTAGAATATTTCACTACTCATCAAACTCACCTGCCGTGACTGTGCTTTGTGTCAATAAACATCCTTGCAACTTACCTGTCTGTTCTGTGCTGATTTGTGACATATATATGTTATATATATATATATATATATATATATATATATATATATATATATATATATAAATATATATCATCAAAGGATAACTTACACTGTAAAAAATTTGTAACACTCCCCAATCAAAAATTTCAATTGACCGATAACATCAAAATTTTTCAATTGGCCCAAGTGAAATTCTGTAAATTCTAAAATTAAATGTACAGATTTTTACTTGGGCCAATTGAAAAATGTAGATGTTATCGGTCAATTGAAATTTTTGATTGGGGAGTGTTACAAATTTTTTACAGTGTACCATGAATTCTCATAGATTGCTTTTGATGGTACATCAACCATATATTAGTCCAAACTTGACCCACCTTGCCAGTCAATAAAAAAAAAAGTTACACATAGGTCCAAAGTAGACAAAACCGTCAATGTAAAAAAAAAACTGTCATAGAAATGTGAAGCTTGGGAGGGTACCAAACCATATAGTAGTCCATATTTGACATATGGATCTTGAAGTTTCTATACTTATGGACTCCTGATTTTATATCCAGACGGACAGAAGTCCATATTTGACCTACTGAATATAATTATTTTGATGTTAGACAGATTTAACTGAGACAGATTTAACTGCTGTGACATAAAAAAAAAAAAAAAATCTTAAAATTAAATGAAACCACTTCTCCTAAAGTAGAACACAGTCTTCTTTTCAATGGATGATATATGCATTCTTTATAACAACTTGCATCATTCTTAATTCTTTCAAGCAGACATATTTATTTGTATAAATTAAATAGAATTAATTCTTATTAAAGCTATTAAAGAGCAGTGAATGTTTTTTTTCTTTTCTTTTGTTGTTTGATTAATATTAAGTGCACCGACTGCATTAGGTTTATTACGCACTGTCACTTTAAGACCGAATGTGCGGATCCAATTGCACTGATGCACATCCGATATTCTCACAAATATTTATGTTCTGTAAAGACATAACGGTAACACTTTACGGTAAGGGTACATGAATTACCATGAATTCATGTATAAATTCATGCATGAATTATGCATTCATTCATGCATTAATATCTCATGAATCATCAGGAACTAACACGAGTTCAACGTTTTTCATTCATGACTTCATGGATGAACAACACCTTAATTAAAACATTAACTAAGAGGAGTACATCATCATGAATTATGATTTATTACGCATGATCATGATGTTTTCTTTGTTCACAGTTATGCCACCATTAATATCACATTGTTCATGAGTGTTTCAAAGGACCTAGTCAACACTTTAGTTGAGGGGCCACACACATGATGAAGTCATTGATAGATAATGCTTAGTTAATGATGTCTACTGTATTGGACAGACCCCAAAATAGACCAATCACAGCTCATAGCACACAAATTCTGTTGACATTCAAATACAGTAGTCATCATTAACTAAGCAACAACTAAAGTGTTGACTAGGTCCTTTGAAACACTGATGAACAATGTGATATTAGGGTCATTCTATGAAAATGTCCATTTTTCTGTCCCTAGCCTTTACAGAAATATTACACTTAAAAAACACTTTAGGGTTACAATTTCTTTACATTTTAAAATAAAACAATATGCTATTTGAACAATTACACCTTCTTGAGCCATCAATGTGGCAATATTTGATTTGTATTAATTATATAGAATTCCAAGCACCACAGAAGTACTCGTCACCACCGTCATGTACAGAGGGAAAATGCTTTATTTTGAGGTCAATAACAGATTTTTACACCATTTAAAATACAATAATGTATACATAACTATCAAATATATTATGTAAATGATATATATAAAAAAAAAAAAGCAGAATAAATATTATACAATTTATAATGAAAGTAGTGGTCCCCTGGAGTTGTGTCACTGGTGTTACCGTTAAACAAAAATCTCTTATTTTGAAATAAAAATCACACTGATGACATCACTTGACTTCCTTCTTCCAATTTCCTGAATATCTATGAAGAAAGGCCCATGGCCTCTTTTCAGTTATCAAAAATCTTCTCATTTATCTCATGATTTCATATGAAGCTTTTAGTTGAACTCACTGGTATGACCTACTTTACTGTTAGGTAATTGTAAAAAAAAAAAAAAAAAAAAAAAAACCTAGAATACAAATGGATTAAACTACTTAATATAGTTAGTATACCATGATTGACAACATGAGGTTTGTTACCTTGCAGCAGTCATTTTGTAAAATGAATTTTTCATGAAAATTGTCACTGGTGTTACTGTCACTGGTGTCACCTTTCTTATGGGTAACACCAGTAACACCAGTGACTCCCATTTATAGATAAACTTTATTCAAATCTATTCATTTTTGATTATATGCCAAATGTAACAATTTAGTCTCATCTACTTAATTATAGTTGAAGAATAATGATCTTTGGTCTTATGCATGCCATTGGTGATTCATCGTGTCACTGGTGTAGTAACAAAAAAAACTTTTTTTGTAAAAAAAAAAAAAATTGAGAAAACTTAGAAGTTTAAGGCAACCAGCTGCAGGACATTTTTGAGTTTTCTCAACTTACGTGTTTGAGTTATCTCAACTTTTCTCAACTTTTTTCATGTTAAATAGTTGAATAAACTTTAAAAACTGAATTTGTCATACAAAATGTAAGTTGGATTTTTTACAGTGTGTCTTTTTTTTCTGTCACATTAAATACAATGTCACATGTAAATACAATGCCAGCAGCCATATCACCCTGTAGCCCAAGACTGGTTGCCCACTGAAGCTAAGCAGGGCTGAGCCTGGTTAGTACCTGGATGGGAGACCTCCTGAGAAAACCAGGTTGCTGCTGGAAGAGGTGTTAATGAGGCCAGCAGGGGGTGCTCACCCTGTGGTCTGTGTGGGTCCTAACACCCCCGTGTAGTGACGGGGACACTATACTGTCAAAGAGCACCGTCCTTCGGATGAGACGTTAAAAACCGAGGTCCTGACTCTCTGTGGTCATAAAAAATCCCATGGCACTTCTCGTAAAGAGTAGGGGTGTAACCCCGGTGTCCTGGCCACATTCTACCCATTGGCCCTTACCAATCATGGCCTCCTAATAATCCCCTTCCATTGAAGTGGCTCTATCACTCTCTCTCCTCTCCACCTATAGCTGGTGTGTGGTGAGCGCACTGGCGCCGTTGTACTGTGGCTGCCGTCGCATCATCCAAGTGGATGCTACACACTGGTGGTGGTTGAGGAGAGATTCCCTGATATGATTGTAAAGCGCTTTGGGTGTACAGTAGTACACATTAAAGCGCTATATAAATGCCTCATTCATTCATAGTAATAATTTGACATCCATTTAATTCTGCTACACTCAAAAGTTAAGATTTAAAGGATTGCATCATTACTTGATTTTAACTGGTTTTCAAATATTTTCATTGTTATAGCAAATAGATAATGAACTAACCTCATTCAAGCACACTTTTAACAAACCTGTTTAAAATAAATAAAACATAATCTCCTTATTTGTTGCATTATTATTATTTTTCGGTAACACTGTCTACATGTACAAAAACAAATTAGAAATAATATTTCACAAAAAAATATTTCTTTAATATTGCCAAAGTAAGGTAACACCAGTGACAACAAATGGTACATGCGGTCTTTAAATAAATGTACAAAAAATATAAAAAATCATTAAACTGTCATTTATGCGTATTCATAAAGTCAAAGGGTAGTCTAATAATGTGGTGTAAGTTTAATGTTAGAAAAAGAAATCAATTTTAAGACATCTTGCCATACCAAAAGTGGACGTTTCTGTAGAATGACCCATTAATGGTGGCATAACTGTGAACAAAGAAAACATCATGATCATGCGTAATAAATCATAATTCATGATGATGTACTCCTCTTAGTTAATGTTTTAATTAAGGTGTTGTTCATCCATGAAGTCATGAATGAAAAACGTTGAACTCGTGTTAGTTCCTGATGAGATATTAATGCATGAATGAATGAATGCATAATTCATGCATGAATTTATACATGAATTCATGATAATTCATGTACCCTTACCGTAAAGTGTTCTATCCATAACCGTGAGTACCCGTTACTTCTTCTAAAAAATAAAGAAAAAGGAAAAAAGAAAAACCTCGCAAACCATCAGTTTGTTGTTTACCTCTCAAACGTGATTGAATTGTGCAGGCGCCACTGATTGGGACAGCCTATCAGCAATCACCTTCAGCTTTCCGCCAAAGTCAACTCCATGGTCAGATTTAGATAAGAGACGAAACCATGGACGAAACAATGGTGAAGACGCAGCAGGTCCATCCCGGGAATGTGCCAACCCGTGGCCCCACCTCGCCAGACTATTTAAATTTTCTGAACAAGTTAATGATAGTTTTCGCTTCAAGTGTTTGCTGTGTTTACCAATGTAAGCACTGTGGCAGTAGTAATGCAATATTTAGAAAATGTACTCTTGTACTCTTGATACTCAAGTACTTTTAAAAACAAGTACTTCAGTACTTTTACTTAAGTAGACATCTGACTGTAATACTTTTACTTGTACTTGAGTAAAATTTAGCAAGGGGTATCTGTACTTTTACTCAAGTAATGAAGCTGTGTACTCTGTCCGCCTCTGACGTGAATACTTTCCAAAATGGACATTTAGATCTAACGTTGTGTGTATTTGTCCATTCAGATGCGAAAGTACTTGCGTGCTTGTATTGCTTTCTAAGTGCATGGCTGCATGCTTCGGGTATGGAATAGAGCTCTCTTTTGCGTCGTCACTCTTATTCAGATCTATCCATATGTCTCATATGTCTGCTCTTCTCTTTCTCCCAGACGTTTACATTAAGGCCATGCCAACTCATGTCCCGCTGGGTAGATCAGCACATTATAATTCAAATGTGCGCATCTACCACAAACGTAGGACATCAGTTCTGACCGGACATTTAACATTTTCGTCTAGTTTTTATTAGTTGACAAAAATGTCAATAGATTTTCGTGATTTTCGATATTCTTCTGAAATCATTATGGCCTGTAGATTAAGGGGAGTCTGATGTTTCCACAAATCTGCATCCAGGATAGGTCAAACTAAAGACCCAATGAAGGAGCATGTGGCACATTATGTGGGACCTTTTGATTTCTGTCTATCTCTTATTTTAATATTCTGTTGTGTTTCCCTTAGTTCCTGTTTCCCTGGTGTTTAGTTTCAGTTTCTGCATGCCCCTGTTAGTTTCTATGGTTACTTATAATAATAAGCTATGTCTTATTTAGTTAATTGTTATCTCCTACATATATATTCCCTGTTCAGTTCAGTCCTCTGTCGGTTAATTGTTTTTTGTAATGTGTAATCCTGACTATTCTCCCACGTTTATAATTACCAATACTTTTACTTTTACTGTTTTATTAAAAGTCGTCACCACTTTTGAATAAGAAACAATCAAGACTATAAAACTCGTCAAAAAACGCGCACACACTCAAACCACCTGACTGCACATCACATTTTTGACTTTATTGATTCTGCTTTTATTCATAATGCAATGGACCGGTCAACGGGACATAAATTAATCCTTAAAGGATGGGACTTTATGGGACATTTGCACAAAAAGAATAAATAACTTACCGTAGCCTATTTTATAAGTCGCTCCGGAGTCGCATATCAGTCAAAAAATGCGCCACGAGGAAGAAAAAAACATATATAGCCTAATTCGCACTGGACTAAGTCGCATTTTTTTTAGAAATTTATTTCACAAAAAATGTTACAGACAGTTCTCCGCTACGGACGTGAGCGCTCTAAAGCGGCACTAAAAGAATGTTTTAAAACTTTCACAGAGACCTCAAACTGAAAGCACAAAGCCTGTCTTTAAATTTAATTTCGTTTTGTATTAATTGTATCTTAATTTTAATCGATGTTTCATCAACCAATTGTCTGGATTTAATAAATAAGAAGTAAATATAGGCTATTAGAAAATAGGCGCTGGCGAACCTGGAGCTCGTCTCATAAATGAACCGAAACTCAGCGTAGGCCTATAAGGTAGCCTATTACCTCACAGACCAAAGACATATAGATAGCTTGAAATGTCTACTTTTAAGCAAAACAATTCAAAACGAAAGAAAACAGACTGCGCTGCTTATGTAATTCGTATGAAATGTGCATTTCTCTCTGGCGCTGCGAAGATCGCGAGTCGTCAACTTCATCTGTCTAGCCGACACTGACATAAAAAATAACTGTTTTATTAGTAAACAATTAAAATGTCTCCTGCTATATTTTACATATTTGCCTGTTCCTTACAAAACACTGACAGTGGGGTTTTTGACTGGGTTTTTTTTTTTTTTTTGAGCAGCTTACGGACAAATTCTTTCGACACACACACACACACACACACACACACACACACACACACAATATTACATAACACTCTGCGCTTATGTTTTAAAAAGATAATTTAACATATAAATAACAATTTTTAAATAGCCCACTTAAAGTGTTTATTACAAATAAATGACTAAATGCTAAAAATTAATAAATTTTAATGAACAAACATATGCGTTGCATTTACAATTCTGTGAAAACAGGGGGTGCTGCAGCATGGAGAATGCGGCCAGCAGCGCGGGCCAGCACAGTACATAAGCACATCATAGGGAGAATATAGAGCGGCTTCGCCGGTCTATGTATAGAGAGTATAACCCCTAGCGCAGCTGAGTGGAGAATAGGCGGCCAGCAACACGGGCCAGCACCAGTGCACAAGCTCGTGATGGGGAATATACAGTCTAATCTCATCCCTTAGTGCAGCTCACCAGAAAAGCTAGTAGTACACGAAAGTAGTCTGCACATGAACGACTGGGCAGAACATACATATCACTTAAACTTATAACAGTTTAGCCTGCAAGGCGGGAACTTCCAGGTTATAAAATCTCACGAATGTAGAGGGGGAGGCCCAGCCTGCCGCCATACAAATGTTGTGAATAGAAATCCCACTGGACCAAGCCCACGATGAGGCCATGCCTCTAGTGGAATGGGCTCTGATGCCCAAAGGGCACTGCAGGTGTTTGGACGCATAAGCTGCTGCAATAGCGTCCACTATCCATCTGGACAGGCTCTGTTTCGAGGCGGCGAGACCCCTGGTGCGCCCACCAAACGAAACAAAGATCTGCTCAGAACGCCTAAAGGCGGCGGAGCGTGTGATGTAAACTCTCAGCGCCCTGACGGGGCATAAGAGGTTATCACTGTCCTCGCTATCGGATGCTGGCAGAGCCGACAGGGAGATGATCTGCGCCCTAAAGGGAGTGCCAATCGCTTTGGGGACGTACCCGTGTCTCAGTTTGAGGATGACTTGAGTCATTTGGTCCGAACTCGAGACATGCAGGGCTAAAGGACAGTGCGTGTAGATCCCCCACGCGTTTTACTGACGACAGAGCTGTCAGAAAAACGGTTTTGAACGAAAGGTATTTCAGATCCACAGATTCTAGCGGTTCAAAGGGAAACTCTTTCAGGGCCTCTAGGACCAGAGAAAGATCCCAAATAGGAACCTGGCTCCTCTAAGGAAGCGGATGATAAGCTCGTTCCTTCCTATTGCACGGCTGCGCGTCGTCTCTGCGAACGCTGCAATAGCCGCAACGTACACTTGCCCAACAACGCCCAACAGCTCTTGTAGGAAGGAGAGCACCCGTGAAACCCCACATGTGTGTGGATCCAGACTCTTAGTAGCGCACCATTTAGAGAACACTGACCATTTAGTAGAAGTAGAGCCTTCTCGTGGAAGGAGCTCTAGACTGCGTGATCGTGTTTACGACCCCTTCTGGGAAATCAACGGGTATCCGTTGATTATCCACGCATGCAGAGACCAGCGCTCTGGATGGGGATGCCAGATTGATCCACCGGCTTGAGAGAGAAGATCTTTCCTCACCGGGATCGGCCATGGGGCTGAGTGCGACAGCCTCACTAGCTCTGGGTACCAGATTTGGTTCTCCCATCGCGGGGCTATGAGGAGCACTGAGTGGCGCGTTTCCCTGATCCTCTTGATTACCTGTGGTAACAGCGAGATTGGAGGGAAAGCATACAGCGGATGGCTGGGCCAGGTTTGGGCCAGCGCGTCCTTGCTCTTTGAGAAAAACGTCGGGCAGTGAGCGTTGTCTTTTGACACAAAAAGGTCGACTTCCACCCTGCCGAACAGGCGCCACAGTAGCTGGACTGTCTGGGGGTGCAGGGACCATTCTCCCGGGGGAATGTTGTCTCTGGACAGTCTGTCTGGGCCGACATTCAGGTGGCCCGGCACGTGCGCGGCTCCCAGCGAGCGCAACGAGCGATGAGCCCACACGAGAAGGCGTTCTGTCAGTTTGCAGAGATTCCTGGATCTGACACCGCGCTGTCGGTTCACGTAGGACACCACGGACATGTTGTCCGAGCGGACTAGCCCAAGCGCTTGAGCGCGTTCTCGACCGCTATCATCTCCAAACAGTTTATGTGGAGGCATTTCTCCTGGTCTGACCACAGGCCAAAGACCGGTTTGCCCTCGAAAAGAGCGCCCCAACCTAAGTTGGATGCGTCCGTCGAGATAGCTTTTCGGTGCGAGACGGCTCCCATTGTCACTCCCCGCTGGTACCAGTCGGCCGCTAACCAGGGTCTCAGTGCTGAAACGCAGCTCTGAGTCACTCTGATTCGTATGCTGCCGGACGCCCAGGCTCAGTGAGGCACTCGAGCGTTCAACCAGCGTTGTAACGGGCGCATACGCAGTAGACCCAGCTGAAGCACTGCTGCAGCTGATGCCATACAACCCAGCATCCTCTTAAAGGGGTCATATAATGCCATTTTTGTACAAGCTAATATGATTCTTTAGGGTCTAAATTAAAAGTTTGTAATATACTTTAATTAAAAATTCTCATTAGTATTGTAAGAAAACACTAATTTTACCTGGTCAAAAACAGCTCTGTTTTCAGCACGCCGTTTCAGTGCATGTGTCTTTAAATGATAATGAGCTTTGCTCACCCCGCCCCTCTGTTCTGTGGGTACACCGTATTAGACATTCTCTGACCGTATCTAACACAATAACCACGTGTTATTCGTTATAAACGTGGGATTATGAATTATATTGAGAACGTCGTACATAGAAAACATGCCGTAATGTACCCTGAGTGTAAACCTTAGACGCATTCATCGTGAAGCCTGCAGCAAGGTTTGCAAATTTCGCAAAGATTAATATAAATACTAATATAAAGGTTAATAAAACATTACACTCACATCTTCTGGAGGTTCAGCAGGAACACGTTGGTACCGATCCGTTTTTTCTCGTTTGTGAAGCTGTCTGGTGTGAAATGATTTGCGCAAACATGAAAGCACAGACGATCGTGGGGAATCCCCGTGAGGGAATCCCCGCGTCAATCCTTTGGGCATATTGCTTCAAAAACAAAACTCAGCCACTGCTTCTTCAACGGCTCGGATTTCGGAACATCCAAATGACTGCTGTGTTCCTTATTACATCTAAGAACAGAACACCACAATCGCTTAGACGCCATTCTACTCCAGCATATCAACAATGGCGGACTACTATGACGACGGCTGTCACAGCTTGCTCAGGGCGGGTCTTGTGTTGAAACACGGCTGTCAATCACAATAGCGGGAGGGGCGTACGATCTTATGACGTCACAATATCGAACGGCTTGATTTCAGAGATGGTCAAACATATAAGGAGATTAAAACAAAACCACTGGATGGATTTTTATCATGATAGGATGGTTGTGTACAGGCACTGCCAACAGACATTTCAGTGCAATCAACTTGTAAAAGTGCATGTACCATTATATGACCCCTTTAAATGTTTTTAGAGGTGCGGCGCTGCCCAACTGGAAAGACGCGGCCAGGCGTCGGATACAGCGTGCGCGCTGTGTCGACAGCCGGGCCGTCATTGCCACAGAGTCCAGTTCCAAACCCAGAAAAGAGGTTGACTGACTGGGCAGTAATGAGCTCTTGGTCCAGTTGACCGTGATACCCAGGCTTTCCAGGTGGCTGAGAAGCACTGTTCTGTGAGAGATAAGTTCTTCCTCTGACTGTGCTAGAATCAGCCAATCGTCCAAATAGTTCAAAATCCGCATGCCCTGACCTCTCAGGGGAGCGAGAGCCGTGTCCATGCACTTCGTGAATGTACGGGGTGCTAAAGACAGGCCGAACGGCATGACGTGTACTGATATACCCGACCGTCGAAGGCGAATCTCAAGAATGGCCTGTGACGGGGTATTATCTGGATCTGAAAGTAAGCGTCTTTCAGATCGAGGGGAGATAAACTAGTCCCTCGGGCGAATCTGCGCGAGGATCTGTCTGGTTGTGAGCATTTTGAACGGTCTTTTCATAAGAGCTTTGTTCAAATATCTCAGATCTAAAATCGGTCTGAGAGCTCCGTCCTTCTCGGGCACGAGGAAGTAACGGCTGTAAAAGCCTGACTCGCTCAGAGAAGGGGGTACCGGTTCTATGGCCCCTTTGCACAGAAGTTTCGCTATTCCTGCACGAAGTAGGTGTGCTACTTCCCCATTCACTCTCGTCTCGGTTCGCGCTTGAAAGCACGGGGGACGGCGAGTGCACCCATTCTGACGCACCTGGAATAGCTTCCCACACTTTTGCATGTACGGCTAGGGGCAGAATGGCCTCCGGGCTCCGATTGCCGCATTCCGTGGGCTCGAGAACCTGATTCGGAGGCGCGGGCGCAGTGCGCGCGCTCTCTGTGCTTGAATACGCCGGCTCGCAGACAGCAATGGCTGGCCGTTTTACACACGATGTCCCGGTGGCATTGGATGGGGAACATATTGTGCGAGGAACGGAGCGCGAGAGCGGCGCCGGGGGTAAAGTGTTTGTCAGTATGTGTGAGCGCTCGAGGGCGGGCACAGGACTTACATTTGTGATATGACCGGTAGGAAGTGGCCGTGTAACAGAGCGGGCAGTGAGTAGGTGCGGGCACGGGGTTGTGGATGTGTAACACTCAAGCGGCTTTTGTCCGCTTTAGAGAGTGGGCTCTGTGAGAGACACAGGGTTTATAGTGCTTGTGTGTAGGGGTGAACACAGAAACGTGGGCACATTTTCTACACTTAAAACACTAACGGCGTGAGCCGGATACCCAGGCATTACAGTCCTTTTGAGATTTCTCTGGGTCATCGTGAAAACAGCGGTTGCGTGCTGGCGAGCGGGTAGTATTCCCAGCTCGTTGGCTGCCAAATACACTTCTGCAGTAGCCTTTCTTAAGGGGACTGACAAAGCGGATGTGTTGTGTTTATCAGTAAGCGTGGGAGCTCACGGGCGGACACAAGACTTACACATAGCCGGTGTGTGTCAGCTTTATAGGTTTTGTCCCCTGGGATAAAAGTGTAGCAGAGCGGGCAGTGTGTAGGTGTGGGCACTGTTTTGTGAGCACATTCCTACATTCAACACTTGAGCGGCATATGCCAGCTCTAGAGTGGGCTCTGCATGAGTGAATGACACAGGGGGAACCGTGCTTGTGTGTAGGGGTGAACACTGGGAAGCGGGCACATTTTCTACACTCAAGACACCATCAGCGTGAGCCGGATAACCAGAACTGTACTCTTATGAGATTTCTCTGGGTTGCCGTAGAAACGGTGTTTGGGTGCAGGCGAGCGGGTTGTACAATGCGCTCGTTGGCTGCAAAAAACACATCTGCAGTCGCCTTCTTAAGGGGACTGACAGAGCGAAGTGCTTTGAAGGCTCATATGTTTAGACACTCATAAATACTCAAGCACCATCCTGAGAGCGGGAGGGTGCGAGAGGCGGGTTCGCTTTCTGTAGCATAATTTTTATCTGCCGCCAGAGCCAGGATTCAAACACGGGTCTCTGGCGCGAAAGCCTAAGATTTCGCCATTGAGCCACAGGGGGGAAACACATAAGCTTTCAGTTAGCGCGAGCATATAAGAGAGCGTCATGTTCTGTGTCGGCGTTTGTTTGCTGGCGTGCATGTATTATAACAGGCTCGTTTACTGCAATATTGATATTTCCAGTCGCCTGAACTTGAGAGGGGACTGAGAAATGTGTGAGAAATGAAGGTTGTTCCGGCCTCGGCGGGACTAACACTCTCTTTCCTCCTTTCGCCGGTGAGTGACGCACGGGAACGGTAAAGACAGCTAGCCCCGTGACCGTCAGCTTCTGACATCCCTTGCAAACGGCGCAGTTTGCGTGGCTCGAACAGAGGGAGAGAGTGGGAAGAGAGAGCGTCATCATGTTTTGCGTCGGCGTTTGTTTGCAGGCGTGCGTGTATTATAACAGGCTCGTTTACTGCAATATTGATATTTCCAGTCGCCTGAACATGAGAGGGGACTGAGAAATGTGTGAGAAATGGAGGTTGGTCCGGCCTCGGCGGGACCAAAACACTCTCTTTTCTCCTTTCACCGGGGTAGCTTTCTTGTAACGTAAAGAAGCTTGCCCCGAGACCGTCCGCTTCTGACATACCTTGCGAACGGCGCAGTTTGCGCGGCTCGAGCAGAGGTAGAGAGAGAGCGGGAAGTGAGAGGTGCGAGGCATTTGAAACAACGCCTTGTAGGAAATTTCTCTTTTAGAAGAAGAGTGTGTGTTGCAGCGGCGAACACACACAGCAGAAAAAGGATATATGACGCCGGATAGCGTAGCAGGCACGGATGGCTGAAGGCGGCGAAGACGAACGGCTTCCTCAGGCTCTGTCCTAAGCTTACTGGTCGCTTGTTTCAACGGCGGCGGCTTCTCTCAGAGTCCAGCGATGCGAAGAGCTTAGCTGAAGACATGAAAAATCTGAATTTCAGCCTGTGAGCCCCTCTTTTATACACGCTAGCCACACCCATTCTGGCGGGCTGAGGCGCGTGGAGGGCGCAAAGCGCCCTCATTGGGCGTGATGTCATGCAGGGCTTGAGATGGAAACCCTTGGCTTCAGATCTCGAGAAAAGACAATTTTACCCGTAGCGTAAGCAACTTACGCAATACGAGAGAACCTCTCGTAAGAGAAACACTTCTACAGCCAGTTATTTTACTTTGAAATGTGTGTTTCCAGGATGGAATGTTTGTTTTTGTTTTGGTCTGTGATGCTGAACATTGGCAATTTGCCAATTTTTATTGTCCATTGCGCTCGTTCCTGTTGCGTGTGCTCAAACAGGCAACCTGTGTGAGCGGCGTCGTCGAGTCTGAGGGAACAGGAGGCGGGAGAAATGACGATCTCCGATATTTTGAATTGGACTGCAGTACCTATTTCAACCACTAGTTGTCATTCTTACAGACTGCACCTTTAGAGTTATAAATGCATACCTGACAGAAGACAGACACACAGCAGTTTTGAGAGTGTTCTGAGTGCTGGACTCAAGACACTGACACAGTACTGTGTGGGGGCTTTCTTGTTACAGAATCTCCCTGACTATTCTGCCAGTGTAAATACTCAGACAAGAACAAAAGAGTTGTAAATATTTACTACACAAATGTTTCTGGAATTGTGTTGGGCCTATTTATGTGCACCAAAGGGTTGCACCTGGTTTCGGGAAGAGGAGTCATGATTATCAGATATCTTGAATGGACACTACCCACACCAGGAGAAAATAATTCTCTTAAGGTTTCAATCGTCCTCATAATACAAATGACTGCAGTGAAATTGAGACAATTTTACCAATCACACTGAGACATTTTAAATACCAAGCATGAAAAAAATAAAAAAAATAAAATAATTTATTCACAAGGTACATCATATATGGTATTTTCTAAGTGAACTTTCAGTGACTTGAGTCAGGGTGAAAGGAGGGGAGTAGGAAGGGTCGCTTATAGATAAGCGAGGAGAGAAGTCTGGGCAAGGCAGTGCTCTTTCTTTGAGATCTTCTCTCCAGATTAGTGAGTTTGATTGTTTTATTGCAGGGTGTTTGTAACAGGAAAGAAAAATCTACAAATAATAGCCTATGTAAATTTATAAGTGATGAATAATTTATACTTAAGATTAGGGGATGCAGACAGCTTTGTAAATGATTTATTCATGTGTTTACACATGACTCTTCTGTTTGCCCCAGACTGTGTTTGTCTATTTTCTGTTACATGTACCCCTCCAGGGCCCCCACCCTCCTTCCTCAGTTGTTACTTATACGGCACAAGGGGCGTAATGTCAGAGTTATGTTCTGTTTTAGTCATGTTTCTTTGTGCTATTGGTTCTGTCATGTTTGCCTGTGTGCCCGATCATTTGACCCAGTTTCCCAGTGTTTCTGATTATTGTATTCGATTCACCTGTTGTCTATGTAATTATCTTATATATGAATTTATACTCCTTGTGTTCCTGCAGTATTTGTCCTGTCCACGTCAATGTTGAGGTATTGTTTGAAGTATGTTTCCCTGAGTGTTTTTGAATTAAAGACTGTTTCCTGATTTATTTGTCTTCATGCGCTACTTATGTACAAAACCCGTGACAGACAAATGTTGTTGAAGACAAAATGCTCTCAATGACAAATGCAGAAAAGTTAGTTTATGCATTCATGACCTCAAGGCTAGATTATTGTAATGCTCTACTGGGTGGTTGCCCTGCACGCTTAATAAACAAAACACATCTCTTTAACCTGGCATACACATCAGAGTCCTGCACGGGTCCGAATTTGTAAATCCGCACCCGCCCGTACCCGCAGTGCTTAAAACCGCATCCAACCCGTTTTCCGACAGCAGCACTAATTAAAATCCGCACCCGACCCGCTTAAAATAGAACCGACCACCCGACCCATAACCGAAATAAAATCAGTTTAGACAATCACATTATAACACACTTACAAAAATGTTTATTGCCAGGTAATACAGAAGTTATTACACGACAATTAACTCAAGGACAACTTCAGCCGAAGCTGTCAAAATGAAGAACATGGCTCACGTAACCACAAAACTGAGTAGACTAGCCTTATAACATTTTACCAATCGAACAGACGTGGCTACAACACTATATCTGCCACGCAATTTCGTCTAGCCTACATCTGACAATTTTGGATTCAAACACGCCCTGCACACCACACATACTTAACAGTGTTAAATTAAAAAAATACTGTTCGATAGAACTGCTTGGTTTGTTACCACAGTTATCTGCGTGCTTCCTCGGCGATGAAGTTTCACATTTGCGGCTATCCAACACGAAAATGCATGCAGCAAAGCCTTTCACAATATTTTCTTCAGATAACTCCAAATTTATCCCACACACTGGACTTGATTTTTGATGACGTATTGTCTTTGTCAACAACTTTACAATCTCCAACTAGCTATTCTTTTCTTCAGCTCCTCAGCATCCATCTCGACGACTGCAAGCAGATCGCACGCGTGGTTATGATGAATTTTTAAAAGTGAAAGTAGGCTATAGAGACTCCTGGGAGGGCGTAGGCACAAATAAACTGATGTGTATTTTAAATTATTTTATCAACTTGAAATACAGGCATATTATTGTAGATGTGTTCCTAAAAATATGCATATATTTTTACGTTTGCACGTGATTGTTGTAAACCCGTGTTTAGACCCGTGTTTCCTCCGTGTCCGACCCGACCCGCACCCGTATCCGACACAGTTGGATATTTTTCACCCGTTTGAGCAAAATTTGCGGGTCACCCGTCGGTACCCGAACCCGTGCAGGACTCTAATACACATAACATTTATATAATTCACATCCGTTAAATTGTTACAGTACGCTGCATCAATTAGCTCAACCGGAACAGGGAACACTTCCCTGTACCCAATGTACTTGCTATATGATATAAAGAATGGCTTCTATGCTAATATTACTCTCTGTTTATCCTGAGGTTACTGTAGTCAGGCATATCCTGTCCACATCCATATCAGATAGTGGACCTGCACCCAGACATGACCACAACGCAGTCCTGAATGTCAGCAGAGATACTGTCAATTAGACAATCCCATGTGAAGGCCTCGTCGACATGACAGCCATCTGCACAGATCCCCAGCACAGACATATGAGCAGCTTTGTCTCCATACTGATGTGATAAATCTGATCTTCAAGCAAAAGGAACTGGATAAAATATTTAAATGCTACCGATCCACAATCTGATATCTGACTTGTTATGCAGCCTAAATCATAATCACACAGTGTTCGTTCATTGGCCTGAGGAGAACTGGCCCTCTGACTGAGCCTGGTTTCTCGCAAAGTTTTTTCTCCACTCTGTCACCTGATGGAGTTTGGGTTCCTTGCCACTGTCACCTCTGGCTTAATTAGTCTGGGACACTTTAGTATTCAGCAATATTATTGGTTTGACTGAACTGACACTATTGGATGAGAGTTTTCTGCAGAACTGCTTTATAGATTAAATTAACTAATTTAATAATCGATAATCTTTACAACGGAACTGAATCGGAACTGAATCAACACTGAACTGACTTCAGATGAACAGTGATTATTTTCTTTCAGAGCTGCTGTATAGCCGAAATTAAGTGTTTGCATCAATGAATTATTGTTATCACTGTAAAGCTGCTTTGAAACAATGACTTGACATTACCCATGATGCTGTACAGAATATTACACTAATCAGAAAGTCTAAAAAGGAATGCGTGCCAAAATAGCTCTTTAGCACTGCCCTCTCCCATAAAGCACTGCAAATCTCTTGTTTGTATATATATGCAAACTTTGCAATAAACTTAAAATGCTTTGTTTTTACATAATCAACATCTGTAAAAGAGTTTTATATTTCTACATATTTTTTAATTCAGTTATGCTGTTCGCAATGCTTCATGAGATTGTAGTTCTTTCCATTAGTAGCCGTGAAGTACACAGTATTGAACCTTTATCTTTTTCTCAGATTCTCAGTTGTTATTTTTTTCAAATCAAAGTTTGTAGTGTTGTGATTCACCTCGTAGCTGATTGGCTTGGTTCATGGGTTGTGGCTTTAATGAAGACTTTTTAAAAATCTCTTTGGAAAAATTCATGGAAAAAAAAATACTTTTCCGAACCAGTGTCGCTGTAAAAGTTGATGGACACTGTTGCAGTCTATATAAGGACTTTGGGTTCTCATAATGTAGGACAAACCAGTGCACACACAAATGTTGGGTTTCCATGTTTTATGGGGTCTTTTTTATAGACATAAGGATTTTTATACTATACAAACAGTATATTCTTTACCCAAACCCTACCACTAAACACAACCCTCATATTTAACCCCCCCCCCCCCCCCCCCCCCCCACACCATTTTTATCAAGCTTGTATATTTAAGTTCAGTAATTTCACTTAAATGACAATTCATAGGTAATTTTCATTGAGCTTGATAAAAATGGTCATTCTAGAAGAAAATTTCAGATGGCACTTAGAGGCTTTTGCATCTGAACTCTTCATATAGTTTTTCCTTTTTTGTATGTTTAGTTTAACCTCTATAATAAAAAGGAGCTGTAGAAAATACAAATCTTTCTCACAGTTTAAGAATTGCAACATTTTATTGCATAAAATGTATTTGGCATCAATTAGTAAAGTATTTTGAGTGTACAGTAGTATCTAAAAGCACAATTTAAACGCTTCATTAATTAACTAATTCATTTCCACGAACGTTGGGTTCAAATAAAAAAATGGCAGACTGCTATAAATGCTATAAATGAAGCTAAAGTACTATACAAATAGAATACATTGGCATCTAAGAAAACTACTTTGGTCAAAACCAGCAAAGAAGTGAAAAATCCATCAGTCAAACATCGGGATTTTGGTCATTTTTGTAAGGTCAGAGAAATACAGAGAAAATTGGCAATGATGGTTATTTTCAGTATACGATCACGTTTATCGTTGTATCGAGCAGCGAGGTGAAAGTACAGGGTTGACCTTTCCTCATACATGTACAAGTTGTCCATTAGATGCAGCACTCTCACCAGGGGCATCTGCTGTTGTTTAGTCAAAGTTGGCTGTAGTAAAAGTAGCTTCACCAGCAGATGGCGGCACTGGGCTGTCTTGGTCATCAGTTGAAAATGTTTTGAAAAAGCCCCTCTGAAAAATCCAGCAGTACAAATAATTATTATTATTATTATTATTTTTTTTTTTTTATTTAATTTTTTTTACAAATAATAGTAATTTAAAAACAACAGATCCACAGGACACAAATATCAACAGTTAAAGGTGAAGTGTAATTTCTGTGGCATAAGCATTGCAAAATATAATTCCATTTACCCAAATATAAAATATAACTCCATTTCAATCCGCCCCATTTACCATTTACATTATCTTGACCCAGTTTATTGTTCACTGACTAGTATTAGTATGCCATTCATGGGGTTTCATCTCATCTCCCACAAAAGTATAAACATTGAGCCCCCCAGGCACCAACAAAATATTGACAATGGTCTGCTCAGATCCATCAATATATTTCTAGCTCAACCTATCGTGAGAGTTTGGTGCATGTCGACTGTAGCAGGATGAACTAGAAGGGCCATGGCTGTTGCGTTACATGGGAAAAGAAAGACCTTAATTTGCTTGTTCAATGTGTTTGGTTAGGGTTAGAGACAAGCTCAGCAGGACACTGGCCCTCCAGGACTGGAGTTAAAGAGCCCTGTCTTACAGTTTTGAAAATTAATATTCAGTATTTTAGGATAAAAAATTACACTCAAGCTTCAACTGTATTATGTGTTATAAACACTGACTTTATACAGCAGCACAAAGATGATCGCCATAGCAATGAGTCCAAGGATGACGGACAGAGAGGCAATAAACACTGTGGGAGCCTGAGATGGGACCTCCAGCTCTGTCACAATCTGTAGAACACAGAGAAACAGAGAAGATGAAAAATGACTCCAACAAGGTCAAATATACCCTCCCAGAAGATGATGTGATATCACTTTCTATGAAGACCATGTTAATAATGAATTATATATCCATTTATACTTATTTATATGCAAGTATTACTGTTTTATAAATATATTTATAAAGACACATTAAGACCTATAATGCATTATAAGAACAGCACAAATTACAGCACAAAACCAGCACAAATTGCATTTATATTATTTTTTATAATTACTTATAAATCAGTGTATAATACTGATTTTCAGTGCATGCGCATTGTAAAAGCAAATGCATGACTTATAAATATTAATTACTCCGTCGTATGGTTACATGAATGTATTTATAAAGATGCAACCAGCGCTGCTATAATGTTATTACATTATAATTACAATCAATTGTTTGTAATTCAGATTTATTTCTGTTAAATAAGTGAATATATTGTTATGTTCTTATAAATACTTATTGTGAGTGATAATACAGTTACTAACCTTTATTAATAAAGTGCTTTAAATAAAGTGAAAACATAGGATGCAATTTTCCTCAAGCAAATGTTAAGAAGTCATGAAGATGTGCTCACTATACATTTTAAGTGGTTTATTTGTAAATGTAACTAATCAACAATAAGAATAATAATAAAAAAAAGAAATTATAAAAATATATATATTTTTAAATATTACATACTAGAAAAACACTGCAACAATATTTTTAAAGTATAATTCCAAACTGCTATACCATGCATATGTTTGAGGAGATATAGATTTTAACAATTAAAAATTACCATTCATGACCTCTAATGCAAACATTAGCCATTAAGGACATAATTGATCACTAATTGGTACAGCAAACAAGTGTCTCTGAAACTATTTTATCTTTGATCATTTATAAATCAATGTATAATGGATTTTGAGTATGCTTTGAAAAAGCAAATGCATGACTTTTAAATAATTATTAAAAATAATTTAAATGTAACTATAACTGTTCTTATAATGCAGTATAGGTCTTAATGAGTCTTTATAAATATATTTATAGAATAGTAATACTTACTTAATAATAAATAAGTATAAATGGGGCTATAATTCATTATAAGCATGGTCTTCATAGAAAGAGGAACTGATGATGTTTTATTTTTCTTACAGAGAGCTGATGAGAGTCATCTGGGGGATATTGGATGTACCTCTCAGTGTCAAATGAGAGAAACCCCCAGCTTATGATCCTAACCTGCAAACCAGACACCTGAAAAACAAGACTAGAAGTCAAAGACAATATTATAATAATATTATATATTAATAATAACCCAACAATATTATTGATTTTATTGCACCGACACTAGCTGGACATCACTGTTTTTCTGCAGAACTGCTTTATAGATGAAATTAACTAATTTAATAATTGATGATCTTTATAACGGAACTGAATCAACACTGAACTGACTTTAGTTGAACAATGACACTATTATCTTTTAGAGCTGCTGTACATGCAGCTGCAATGAACTGTTTGCATCATTGAATTATTGTTATCACTGTAAAGCTGCTTGAAATAATCTGTATTGTTTCAATATAAAGGTGACTTGACTTAAAGGCGGTATATAAATAAAGGTGACGACTTGACTTGACCCTACAATGTAAAAAGAAGAGGCTACAGGAAAAAAAGGGTTGGTATAAGGGATGCACCGATACCCCTTTTTCTGATCACATTATGAAATAAATGTCTTTCTCCAAAACAGTTATTGGCATCCCTAGAATCTTTTATAAGTAAAATATCTCTGAAGTATATTCCCATTAATATTTATAGTTTTTAGCACACCAGGGTGACTAGGAACATAAAATTGTCTAGCTATGACTTCTTGTTTCACAGGTGTACAAATATGAGGAAATACAAATGCCAAATTCCCTTAATCATCCATGACAATGAGTAAAACAAAAGAATGTAGTTCTGATGTGCAGCAAAAGATTGTTGAGATTCACAAAATAGAAAGTGGCTGTAAAAAGCTAAAGCATTGAAAATTCCCATTTCCACCATCAGGGAAATAGTTAAGAAGTTATAGTCACCTAAAGATGTAACAAATCTGCCTGGAATATGGACATGTGTCTATATTGCCATAATGCACGAGGAGGAAAGTTTGTACAATTTATATTGTAATTATATTCAGTTGCTGTCAGAAATAGGGGTACAGTAGGAGTCCATTTCTGTCCCCCAAGGTACAATCTACACTAACGTACCCCATAGGGCTTAATATTGGACCTCAAGGTACATATATGTACCTTTTTGAGGGTCAAAAAGCATTAAAAGGTACATATATGAACCGTTTCTTTTAAAGGTTAAGGTACAATATTGTACCCTTGAGGGTACAGCCCCAGTGACAAGCCATTGTACCCCTAAAGGTACAATTATGTACTTTATTTTCTGAGAGTAAAGGGTATATGTTTAGCTCATGCAAAGTTACTAACAATGTTATATGTAACATTGTATGCAAGTTAAATGTATTATATATATGTATTGTCCCTGTAATCTACATAGAATTTGATTTATAATTTTACATTTCTATGCCTTAAAGTAGGGATGTCCCGATACCACTTTTTGCAGAACGAGTCCGATACCGATACTTTGATTTTTGGTACTCGCCGATACCGATACCGTAACCGATCCCTGAATTTTCACTGCATTTGTAATTTTTAAATGTATTAGTAGATAAACCAAAAGAATATAAATCATATTAGTTGGCTTAATTTGTTCATCAAATTAAAATGTTCAAATGTTTGTCAAAACCAGTGAAATATCAATTATTTAATCCAATCTTGATACTACAACAAAAACTACCATCCTAATTAATGTGAATTTAAAACAAGTAAGCAGTCAGTGACAAAATAAGAACAAACAATCGAATTACAAATAGGACAAATAAATACAATAGAACAAAGAAAGGCTACAAATGAAATAAACAGTGTTTTTAGAGTTTTTCAGGTAGATATAACAGGTACAGAAATTTGAATAAAGTAATCAAATATGAAAAAAAGCATATTCATTACTGTATAAATTATATATAGATAGATATTTTTGTAAAGTTGAAAAGGGTAGCCTATTTAGTCAAGAGCAGTGAGTATTTCTTTGTCCTTTGTTTGATTAACATTAAAACACAGAAGCAGGTTTATCAAACTGCTGCCCCTTTAAGACCGAGCGCACGGACCGCATTTGAACATGGCTACGTTCATTTGAGATACTGTATAACCGACTTTATTTACAGTGGGATACTCGCCAGGACGGGCGTTTTTACATAATTTTGTGTGAATTCGTCCGTACAAGCGCAAGACGTGAAAGACAATTTAATTCAGTATTCGCGCGCTTCGGATGTTTATGTTTGCGTTCATGGACCTTCTTGACCTGCACACGTCCTGTAATAATGTAGGAAACCACGCGTTATACTTAAATCAGGTAACAGTTCATGTTTTACTTTACTTACATATACGATTTAGTTTTTTCATCCAAATAACATGTGCTGAGTGAACGATCAGCAATCAAGAGCATTCAACAGAAGTGCGCTCGCTCTCTATCTCTCTCTCGTCAGTTAACGTTAATAAGCTACATGCCTCGTTTTATTTTCTTTGCCATTGACATCCGACTGAACAAACTTTCCACTGACGTCTGTTTAAAAGGATGTGCTCGATGTGCTCGATCAGCTGTGCCGTTGCGCACTTAATCCACTGCTTGTTTTTCTCTTATCAGCTCGCGCACCACAGCTATGTTACTATACACACGCACCTTGTACGACCCCTGTGAAATGAGCCCAAACCGCCTACATTATACTTTTCTATGCCTCAGTTCACCTCCACAAAGCACTTGCGGCGGCCAGTTTCGTTTTGCAAAATGTACGTGGTATCGGCAAATTTTTATGAGTACGAGTATATGAGGACAGTATCGCCCCGATCCCCGATGCCAGTATCGGTATCGGGACATCCCTACCTTAAAGTCACCTTGCTAAATGTAATATTACCTTTGCACATAAAAACTGTGGCACTATTTCATTCCAGCAGTTTCATTGTATATTAGGCCTTTTGAGGAATCAGATATTCACAGGTATCTCAAGATAATGTTAACTGCTAAACTTTGCAGGACAGTTGGTCTTCAGGAGCAGGGTTGTAGACCTTTTTGTTAATGTACCAACATATCAGAGTTGGTTTATATAACTAGTATAAATCATATTTATATATATTTATTTCTTTGTTGAATGTTTATATATGTATATTTAGTTTAACCTCTATTAACTGATAAAAAGGAGCTGCAGAAAATAAAACTCTTTTTCAAGAATTGCAACATTATATTGCATAAAATGTATTTTATGAAAAACTAAAGAATATAGTTTTGATGTGCAGCAAAAGATTGTTGAGCTTCACAAAATAGAAAGTGGCTGTAAAAAAAAGCTATCTCATTTCCACCATCAGGGCAATAATTAAGAAGTTGCAATCAACTAAAGATGTTACGAATCTGCCTGGAAGAGGACATGTGTCTATATTGCCTAAATGAACGGCGAGGAGGAAAGTCTGAGTGGCCAAAGACTCTCCAAGGATTAGTATAGTTGAGTCTTGGGGTCAGAAAGCCTAAAAAACAAACAAAACAGCTTTTTGGCAGCAAAAATACTAGATGGTATTGGTGCAAACAGGGATAAAAAGTACCCCATGCCCAAGGTTAAATATATTGCTGGATCTTTAATTTGTGGGCCTATTTTTTGCTGGATTCAGATACATGGTATCATGGATTCTAGCAAATACCAACAGATAAAAAATCTAAATCTGACAGTCTCTGCTAGAAATCTTATAACAGGCAGTGATCGGATCTTCCATCAGGACAACGATCAAAAACAAACATCAAAATCAACACAAAAATGTTTCACTGAGCTCAAAATTAAGCTTCTGCCATGACCAATCCAGTCCCCTGACCTGAACCCTATAGAAAATGAGTGGGGTGAACTGAAGAGAAAAATCACCAACATGGAGCTGGGAATCTGAAGGATCTGGAAAGATTATGAATGGAGGAATAGTCTCTATTCTCTTGTCAGGTGTTCTCCAAACTCATCAGGCATTATAGGAGAAAACTCAGAGCTGTTATATTGGCAAAAGTTTTTTGCAGTTTCTGTTTTCCTCAAACAGCGACCCCTAGACCCCTTCGTTTACCATCAAAATGATTTCAAAGCTGTTATATTAAGGTACAAATCTTGCATAGTGTGCCTTTAATCCAAATTATGCATGTGTGCTGAGTGAGCGATCAGCAATCAAGAGCATGCAAAAGAGGTGTGTGCTCTCTCTCTTTTTACCATCAGTTAACGTTAGAAATATGTACCTCGATTTACCTTCTTTTTGATTGACTTATCTAACCGAACTACAAACTTTCCACTGATGTATGTGAAAAGGGGATGTGCACTCGACAAGCTTGAGTGTCTGTGCTGCTGCACGCTCAATCCACTCCGCGTTTCGCTTATTATCTCACGCTCAGCAGATATATATTATGTGTAAATATTTTATTTGTTTAACATTCTATTAATTCTATTTATTCATTTACTTCATAGACATCCTTCTCTGATATTTAGATTCTGCTCTCTGTTTGCTATGTTGTGTTTCTTTGTCACAAGCACTGTACATGCTGCGTGGTATCGGAGTACGAGTACACAAGCGCAGTGTCGGTGCATCCGTAGTTGGTACTAATGCATTTGATACATTATAAGATATTTTTTACCTGTGTGACTGAACTCATATTCCCAGTAAACCTAAAGCTGATTGGTTGATCACTCAACAGCTGGATGGAGCAACAGATGAGATGACACGTAATGGTACTGCAATGCTGCTAGAGAAAAAGATACAACTCCATAGTAAGAAAACCCATAGTAAGAAACCAATTCTTACTACTTACTATAATAAGAAAAAAAATACAGTAGAATTAAAGGCCAAAAAACAAAACAAAAAAACAAACAAAACAACAACACTCACCTGTGTCAGATTGGAGCTTTTGCCATTTTTGGAGGACACTTGGTTTTCACAAGTTGTACCGATTTCATTCTGGCTCACACAGAAGAAGAAGAAGAAGAAGAAGAAGAAGATCTCAGAAGAACAAGTTTGTGGCTGGTCATGAGAGTATAGTAAAAGTAAAACCATCTAACCCTTCGTTTGAGCAATAGTTGAGCAAAAAATAAATAATTGGGTTGTTATCTTTAAAGTTAAATCTTTAAATCTTTAAAACCATTGTTTTCCCACAAAAACTGTTATAAGAGTAGGTTGTGATTTGCTGTTTTCTGGGATGCACAAGGACGTTTACATCCAAATGAGATGCATGAATTGCCATGTGTGTCCCTGAACTCCTCTGAAGGTAACCTGAGTCTTGATGGAAACACAATGCATTTGTAAGATGCAAATGAGTCTGTATTTAGGACTGTGCACTTGTGATCAGATCTCCGGAGGCTGATTTTAAATTGAGTCAAATGTACTGTATGTAAATAGCCTGTCACTCACTATTTCAGGAAGAGACACACTCCATAAGATATCTAACGTCATCTCCACTGGAAATAAAAAGGAAATATTCACAGGTACAGACAACTTTCCAATGTTCTCCACCTAGTGTTATTTTTTTGAAAGGAAGAGAGAAAAGGGTTATGGATTATGAAAAGTCCAGAACTGGTTGTAAGGAAAAATGTAAAATAATTGAGCACAGATTTAGTTAACATGAAACAATATTTGCAACCCTTTTTTATTTTCACAGAAATCACAGAAATCAACTTTAATTGATTTTACAGTGAATGTTAATTTGCAGTGAACTGTGGAGGAACACCACCAGCACTCTGAGTATGGTGACACAATACAACATTCCTACAACATCCTAATACAATGTCTAAATAATGTTGTGGCTTTGGTTAACATTATTTTTTCTGCCTACATGGCTTGGTAATGTCAGATAAACAGAAACCAGCTTATTGCTTTTGGATAAAAGATTACAAAGAGAAGCATTGGTTCCCTTTCAGTCGTTCACGTTCGACATAGTCGACGTCGACTGAATGGGATCAAGCTAGGGAGCCTGTCATCTTTGAGTACTATTGAACGAGCCAATGCAAATTGCATGATTCGCATCACACACTCCGCCCCCGCGGCGCGGGTATAAATATGGAAGTGGATGCACGCACTAGTTGCTTTTTGCTTCGGAGCCGATCATTTGTGATGTCTCTAAAGAGTATTGTTGTATACAACGAGCAAGTGTGTTGGTGTTCTTCTACAGCATAAAATTTCTGTGTTTGTTGACGGCTGGTTAGAGGATGGAAAAATGAGTGCTTCACTGTTTCAGTTCACTGTTCAGTGTTGCCGTGGTTATTCCCCTGTGTGCTCTGGCACTGGTGATGGGTCCCATTTCCTGAAAGAGCAACACAGGTGCGTTTGCGTCTTTTTCAAGATGCCATTCCACCCGTGCGTTTCTGGATGCGATTGTTCCCTGTCCCCCCAAATGGGCGGTCACAATAGTTGTATCATGTGTTTGTAGAATGTATATGTATATATATGTATAATATATATTTGTATATAGTGTATGTGTATATATGAAGCATGCTGAAGCAGCTTTTATGGATAGTTTGTGTTCTCATTGTGAGGATATGAATATTGCGGTGTTGAGATCGAGACTCGCCTTCATGCGTGAAGGTGGAGTCCCCATTACCACGCCCCCCTACGGCAGCGTGTGGGATGGGTGATCAGAGGATCATAGTGAGGCTTCCCCGCCCGGTAACCAATCCCTGTGGGCCCCTCACTCCTCTATCACATCGCAGCCGGTGGAGCCCCCCGTTGAGCGCGCTGATCCCTCTGTAATGGACCGACCAGCCGTTTCATTCGGGGACTCTCCAGAGGACAGGATGCCGATTGCAGCATCGGAGGGTGAGCTGACCTCTGGAAATGATGACTCGGCTGCATTATCTCCCTCTGGGAGTGTAACGTTGCCTGAGCCAGATCCAGAAACATCAGCTATGCTGAATCGGGCCGCCAAGGGTGTCGGGCTCAAGTGGAATCCTCCACCATGTCCCGAACAGTCTCGGTTGGATGATTGGTATCTCGGGATGGGACGCGCTGGTTCTCCGCTCGCCGCCCCAGTGCCTTTCCTTCCCGAAGTGCATGGAGAGCTTACCAGGTCGTAGACGGCACCTTTCTCTGCCAGAAACTGCCCGAATAAGCTTTTCCCCCCTCACTACCTTTGACGGAGGAGCGGTGAAGGGTTGCGAGGCTGTCCCTCCAATATGGCGGTCTGGCGTCCGCTGATTTTTGGATGGGGCCCCTCGTCTCCCCCTAAAGCCTGTGAGTTCTCGCCCGTTCTGACGAGCAGAGCATACAAGGCCTGTGGGCAAGCCACCTCCTCTTGCGTGCCATGGCGCTGCTACAGGTCTATCAGGCCAGGGCACTCATGGACATGCACGAGTGTAGCCCAAACCTTGCGCTCATAGGTGAGCTCCGCACTGCATCCAGCCTCGCCCTCTGGGGCATGAGTGTCGTGGCGTGCGTGATCGGTCTGGCGATGTCCCCGTTAGTGGTCCAGGAGCACCATCGTTGGCTCAGCCTGGTTGTTATGGCGGATGCGGACAAGGTTCGGTTCCTGGTCTCCCCAATTTCCCAGGTTGGGCTGGTCGGCGATGCAGCAGAGAACTGTGCCCAGCAGTTTTCTGCCGCCCAAGCACAGATGAAGGCCATCCGGCACATCCTGCCCCGGCGGCCCGCTGCTGCCTCTACCCCGCCGCCGGTGGCAGTTCCTCCGCCTGCGCGTCGCCGAGGGTGTTCCCCTGTAGTGATGTCAACAATAATCGATTCGGCGATGCAGGGGCATGCACGATTCAGCATCGATGCGGCAAAGTGCCATAATCGATTATGTCACTGTTTTAGGGGTGTAACGGTACGCGCATTCGTACTAAACCGTTCGGTACAAGGCACGCATTTTCAAACCGAACGGTTATTTCAAATGTAAGCGCGTCGCGAGCGCGCTCATAATGTAGACGCTGGCGCGACCACAACATCAAATGGCAAACGCAATGTAAGCGGAACGAAACTGAGCTACTCGTGACGGACTGTTTATCAGTTTGGACCAACGCAGCGCGAGCGGATCTTATACTACACAACGCTAAGAGATCCAGTAAAGAAAGCATTTGAACTCGCCACTAAAGTAATAACATCGCTGCGAGATCTACTGAGAAACATTCATATTTCTCCGTTATTAACGGATCAAACAGCGCTGACGTTGAAACCAGGAAGAAACATTGTGACATGAATGAACTATCTAGTGTCCACAGATCTGCAATATTCACCATGGATTTACTGTAGTAACACTAACTGCAACTTTGGAAGTTTGGCAGGAATAGTAGGCTATAATGCTTTCAAGTAACGTTATGTCGGATTTATTTCGACATTATGAATAACATTGCTGCCCTCAAATGTTAATCTGAACTAAAATAAACATTTGTTTATAAGCACAAAATATTACATTTAATTTTTTCCAAGGAGCTGTTTTGTTTTATATGCTCCTAAGAAGAGTCAATTACAGCTCCATCATTGCTCAAAAAAAAAAAAGGCATACTTTATGATGTTAGTTCAAAAAAACAAAAAAAAAACAAGGAAATTTCTCTGGCATTTCTTTCTTTTTGCTGTATCGAAAACGTACCGAACCGTGACACAAGTGTATCGTATTGAACCGAACCATGAATTTTGTGAACCGTTACACCCTACACTGTTTATTTTCTGGCCTTGAGTTGGACAATAAAGTTGAAATTTAATTTCAAATGGTTCTCAAGCAGAGAGAAGAGAAACATTTCTCATTCAAAGCACTGAAAGCAGTGATTTATGCTTTCTTTTTCAGGTTTGAAAATGCCATATCCAATACCCTGTACCATTCAATTTTATTTTATTTAATGACATTTATGTCAAAGATACAGGAGAGTGATAATACACACATAGCAGCCAATAAAATCTGTTGTTCAATATCTGACTGCTTGTATTGCCTCATGACTGATGAAAATTTTGCCTTGTTGTGTGCAGTAGAATTTTGATGCATCGCAATGCATCGTAGAATCGAATTGAATCGAATCGTTACCTGGTGAAGCGTAATCGAATCGAATCGTGAGGACAGTGCCAATGCACACCCCCTATTCCCCTGCCACCGTTCCCGCTGAGCCTCCGCAGCAGCCTCCAGTCAGGCCTCCGCATAGAGCCGGCAGCAGTAGGGACACCCAGTCGCTCTAGGCCAAGGGCCGGGTGGAGTCTTTGTTTGTGTGTGTGTCTGTTCCACCACTGGCTCCCAAAAAAGGCGGAGCAAGCAGTACCCACTCTTCAAAGAAAGAGCAAATTCCTCTGTTCCTGGGTCCCAAGAGGGCAAGTCTGGCGGTGTGCGACCCTTTAAAGCCTTGCACCCCTCAGCCCCCTCTTGTTTGCCAGCACAGCAGCTGGGTGCGATTCGAGGACCCAGTCATCCGCCTTCTCACGCATCCCTGGCCGTCTTGTGGAGACAGTTAAGTGTTGCACTGCACACTCAGATTGCGCCTTCGGGCCTCTCGAGCCGGGTCCCTGTCCTCCACCTCGCTGCCCCACCTCGTACCATCTGTGGTTCTCTGGCCCCTGGCGCGGTTTTATGGAAGCCTAAAATGCTTCCAACCGGTCCAGCCTGACCTCAAACGGTACCTTCAGACTCGGCTTGCGATTCATTTCGCTCGGCTTCCGCCCAGGCTCAATGATATTCATCATACCTAGGTATTGAGCAGAGATGCTCCTAAAAATTTGTGAGATTCATCACACCTAGGTGTTGTGTGGTGGGTTACGACCATCTTGGATCTGTGTCAACTGAAACGGGCCCTTTTTTGAAAGCCTCCGTTCACTTGCTAAACACAGAGATGCATTTTCAAAAATGCCCCATCCCCAAGCTTGGTCTGCAGCGTTCAACTTGAAAGACATGAACTTCAGATCTCTATCATTCCGCTCCACAGGCCTCCTGTGTTCTTGCGTTCGAAGGTATGAAGTATCAGTACATGGTCCTACCCTTTGAGTGCGCCAGTTGGGTCTTCAAGTCAACTGGGAAAGAGTAAACTCGCCCAAGGGTTGAGGATCTCTTTTCTAGTATGGAGATAGTCTCGGTCCAGTGCATCTCTCAGATAGAGGTGTGTCAGCTCAGTGTTATTCAAGAAGTGAGCAAGGGTCCCACTGAAACTTTTTCAGAGGCTCCTGGGGCATATGGCATGTGGCATAAGCCACACGGCTTCCTCCATATGAAAACTGCTTCAGCACTGGCTTCATGGCTGAGTCCCGAGGTGGCTGTGGCAGAGCGACACGCTCCATGTGATAAACACCCTGGCCTGTCACCATACCCTCAGCCTGTAAACAGACCTTTCGCTTCTCCGGGCCAACGGTTCCTAGAATGAGTGTCCACTAATACCAGCTGAGGGGCCACGTATAAAGGGCATGCAGTAACAAAGGACTGCATTGGCATCTATTGCCTCAAGTTGCTTACAGTCTCCTCGCTTCGAGACACCGCTGCTCAGCGAGCATGTACTGGTCTGAAAAGACAACATTGCGACCGTCGAGCTACGCTCCCCTCACATGTTGCAACTCACACACCACCTCCTCCTTGGAGTCAGAAGCTTCTATGGTCACTTCATTCCACTTATTACTGCTGGCCTGCTCAATCGTGCCACTGACAAGCCTCACGACAGCCTCTGGCCCAGAGAGAGTGGAGACTCCATCCCCAGCTGGCCAGCTGTTTGGGACCACTTTGGGGCCGCACAGTTACATCTGTTGCCCCTCCGGACTCGTCCCTCCAACCAGTGTTTCTTCTCCGTCTGAGTGGATATCCCTCGACACAGAAAAAACTCTGGCCACAGCTGGCCCTGGGGCCCCCTCAGAAATCGTTCCCCAGTGAGCCTTCTTACACTACGGTGCTAAAATCAGGAAGAGATGGAGCAGGTCTTGCTAGTTGGCCCTTATTGGCCCAACCGACCTCTCCTCTCGACAGCCTTCCTGACTCCTTCCTCTGAGTACATTCTCAGGGATGGGGCATGATGGCACCCGCGTCTAGACCTTGGAGAATTCCAGGTCTGGTTCTAGAAAGAACGGGACGCGGAGGTTCTGGTTACTACTGCAAGAATTTTTATGCCTTAGAGACCATCACTTCTGTGAGAGCACCCTCTCAAAAAGAGGCTCGCTCACCCTTAGAAGTGGAGCCTATTTGTTGAATTGAGTCTTCTCTCCATGAGGAGATCCCGAAGGTGTTCGATCACTTCAGTGCTTCCTTCCTGCTACCGGCTGGAGTAAGGGCTGTCTCCTCCACCTCAAAATGTTGTGGCCTCTGTATTGACGCACATCATGATGCAGTAGATACAAATCCGTGGGAAGTATGACTTGATCACCAGGATCCTGAGGGGAGCAAGGAGAAAACAAATAACCTCCTTGCGTCCCCTCTTTTCCCTCTTGGGACTTATCTCTGATGCTACTGCACTGCAGAGACCTCCCTTGAGCCCTAAAGGCAGTGAGTTAAAAATTCAGTTTTTAAAGAAACAGTTCTCCTGCTTGGTTGGTCTCTATCTAGAGGGTAGGGATTTGCCCGCATTTATGGTCAACGAATCGTGCCTGGAGTTCGGGCTGGCTAACTCTCATGACACCTGAGACCCCGGCCTGGATATGTGCCCAAGGTTCCTACCTCTCCTATGGGACCAGGTGGTGAGCCTGCAAGCCCTGCCCCGGAGGAGGCAGACCCATCCCTGGCTTTTCTCTGTCCATCCGCTCCAGTGCGGTTATACATGATCAGAATGCAAAGCCTAGACCTTAGACCAGCTCTGTCTGTTACGGAAACCAGCAGAACCTGTTTCCAAGCAGAGGTTGGCCCACTACATGTGGTTGCCTTCATCTTGGTGAGAAAGATTCCCAAGATGCACATGCCCACCTGAACGGTGAGCTTCTTCTAAGCGAGGGTATTGCTCCCTCTTAGGCGTTGACACAGAGTGCCTCGCTGAACAGATGTTAAATAGAGTTTAGGGCAGGGCGACACCTATACACATTCGCTAGAGAACTAGCCTATGTGTTGAACCATTGCTTCCCGTGGGCTCCCTTCACATGAAGCCAGTTTCACTGTAAGGACAGTTCGAAGTGTCGGCTTGCTGCGCCATTCCCCTCCTATCGACTGGATACGTGTGCAATTCTTGCTCCAGTGAGTTCCCCTTATTAGCCGAACCCTGTCAAGTTCCTCCATACCCTTCGGCAACAGACGTGGCGGAACGTCCGAAACCAGGCCTATCACTCGTATGCACTGGTGGAAACTGTGTTAGGCTGGGTCCATATGTTGTGATCCCTACGGCGATCCCATATGTGTATTCTTCCACGGTACGGCTTCCTCGGCAGAGTCCGCTCTGCCGTCACAGTTCGGTTGATCCTCCCCCCTGTTATAGGCTGGAGTCATCCCAGTGACATTCCATATGATGTACTGCCGGTCATCTGTTCAGTCCATATGTGCATTCCCCACATGTCACCTCCCTTCGGGCAGGATGTGGTTTCCGCAGCGTCCCTTCCTTCCATTGATAGGGTACACTTTTCCAGTGGTCCTGTGGAACAGCAGTTGACTTCCCTGGCCTAAGCCTTGCCCTTCTCCGTCTCAAAATTGCGGGGGGGTCAGGAGGCTTTCCTCCAGGCACTGGAAGGTGGCAGCTCTAGTGGCGCTTTCCATAGCAGATCCCATTCAGTCAACGTCGACTACGTCGAACGTGAACGACTGAAAGGGAACGTCTCGATTGCATATGCAACCCTCGTTCCCTGAAGTCCTTTAGCAACTATGGCTGGACCAACGCTGACTCCGAGTTACTCTCGGCACCTCAGCGAAAAGCAACTAGTGCGTGCATCCACTTCCGTATTTATACCCGCACCGCGGGGGCGGAATGTGTGATGCGAATCATGCACGCCAATTTGCATTGGCTCATTCAATAGTACTCGAAGATGACAGGCTCCCTAGCATGATCCCATTCAGTCGACGTCGACTACGTCTCCATTCCCTCCTTCAGGGAAAGAGGGTTGCATACTCAACCGAGACGTTTCTTTGGCATAATGTGCACAAATTAATACTGCACAATGATACTAAACAGGGCCAATGTTAATTTCATGTCCACTTTAAAAAAAGCACATGATGTGTAATTAGTTTTACCGTGTATACATGCTCAAGTTGTGCTCTGTCAGGATATCTGACAAACCGAGTTGACTCTCCACTGAAACAACAAATAAGTGACATATTAGTAAATAATCACTTACTGTCAAATATAAAGTGAGAAAAGAAAGTTCACACTTACTCATTTAAGATAACATTAACAGGAAGTTTAACTACCACGGATGTAGTAGCGTGATTATCTTGGGTTGTGTCATTGTTCTCATTCTTACTGTTATGGGAAGGAAAATTTGAGGTTAGTTCTAAAAAAGCACCCTAATTATGCAGCATCTTTTTGATTTGGGTAATTAAAGGTGAAGTGTGCAATCTTTCACTGTTAAAATACATTCTAAACTCTGCAGTGCTATAACAAAAACAGCAACAGTCCCACACAAATGATTGCATTAGTTGAGCCAGTGTTGCTGTGTTTGTCAGATGGGGATGGGGAAAGCATTTTAAAAACAAATTTTCTTTTCAATTAAATCTGGTGCCGCTTGTGGTGCAAATCAAGTCACCTTTATTTATATAGCGCTTTATACAATAGAGTTGTCATGATACTGGAATTTCTAATTTCGATACGACTCCCTAAAGAATATTCATATTCTGCCATATGGATATTTTTAATATTATCTCATATTTTTTTGTCCATCCATTGAAAGTCTAGGTAATCAATATTTTCACAAAGTACATGAATCAAGCGAATCCAGGTCTTCTGAAGAGACATGATTGTTTATAATTTAAGATTTCCATGTGAGAAAATTATTAAAGTTGCCATCTTCACTTTCTCCTGTCCAGTTACCACGCAGTGCTACATTCCTCTTTGACAGATTGATTATAACATCTAGAATGGAAAGAAGAGCTTTGCGATTCACACTGACCTTCTCTGCATATGCCATAGCTGTCAACATTGAACATTGAAAATAAGGGAGATTTCCCGGAATCCATCCCCAAAATAAGGGATTTTTTTTTTTACACGATTCTTACCCAAAAACTTTAAAAAAAAGCACTAATCATTAACAGTCTAAAGAGTTTATAACTACACAATATATATTACAGACCAATGGATATGTTTAAAGAGCTTTATTTATTAACAAAGTAAACATTCAGGGTTTCTGCAGGTTTCAGTAAGTCAAATTTAAGACCTTTTTAAGACATTTTAAGACCATAAAGATTCAAATTTAACGCATTATCCAAGTTAGATAGATAGCTACCTCGGGATCATTATGTATCTATCTATCTATCTTTCTATCTATCTAGGATTATCTGATGTGTGTGTGTGAGACAGAGGGAGAGGTAGATATTTTTTTAATACCAAATTGGGTAACCCTTTATTTTACAGTCCCCTAATTACTAGGTATTTACCTAGTAAATACATGGTAAGTTATAGTTGTTTATTGGTAATTACCACAGGTAACAAGTATGTAAATGCAGAGAAACTACAAACTAATTACTAGGTATTTACCTGGTAAGCATATGGTAAATTATAGTATTTTAGTGTGTAATTACTTAAGGTGATTAGTATGCAATTACAGAGAAACTACCAGGGAAAAAAACACCACTGTTAAATATCAACTCAACAAAGTACTGTGTACTTGTTACCTGTTTAGGTTGGTAATAACTCCGATTTAATTGTGTACTTCCTCAGAATGTAGGCAGCCAATTTTTAGAAACACCTCCAGTATTACTCATCAATTCAAGTTAGGTTTGTAGTTATCCTAGGGTTATGTTGGTAACAGTCCATGTTTATTTATTACTATCTTGAAATTAAGACGTAGTTTCCAATAAATTACCTTGTCTTACATAGTTGTTGTTCATTGCTACACCCATTTATAGAGGGTTTATCAAATAATTTACCTTACACTTACCTGGTAACTACCCCGCAGGAACAGTTTTTCATAATGTCATGGCACATCTTAAATACTGGGTATGTTCTTGCAGATGTTTTCACAATTTACTCAGTAAGTAAAGTGCAACAAATGAAGCCTTGTTTATTTCCATGGTATTACCGGAATTGTACCATATAACTTGATCATTCCCTTTTCCATATAGTCAAATTTTTTTACCTCGTATGTCCTGCAACGTTACCAAGGAAAACATGACAATTTACTCAGTAAGTAAAGTGAAACTGTACTGTAAAATGAAGCCTTGTTTATTTCCATGGTATTACCGGAATTGTACCATATCATTCCCTTTTCCATATAGTCAAAAAATTTTACCTCATATGTCCTGCAACGTTACCAAGGAAAACATGACAATTTACTCAGTAAGTAAAGTGAAACTGTACTGTAAAAGGAAGCCTTGTTTATTTCCATGGTATTACCGGAATTGTACCATATCATTCCCTTTTCCATAGTCACATATTTTTTTTATTTTACCTCATATGTCCTGCAACGTTACCAAGGAAAACATGACAATTTACTCAGTAAGTAAAGTGCAACTGTACTGTAAAAGGAAGCCTTGTTTATTTCCATGGTATTACCGGAATTGTACCATATCATTCCCTTTTCCATAGTCACATCTTTTTTTTTTTTTTTACCTCATATGTCCTGCAACGTTACCAAGGAAAACATGACAATTTACTCAGTAAGTAAAGTGCAACTGTACTGTAAAAGGAAGCCTTGTTTATTTCCATGGTATTACCAGACTCTTACCACATCCTTTGCTACTGCTTAAACATTTTTGAAATCACAAACTTTTACCGTGTGTTCTGCAACTTAACTAAAACATTCCAGCCTGGTCTCATTGTTAATACGTAGTATTAACACGTAATTTTCAAAGATAGAAAACTACATAGGCTACAGTTATGAAGAAAAACAACATACGTGTAATCACAATAATTTATTTATTGCGAAAATGTCAAAACCGGTACCAAAAGTCGTTCACATGACGATGTGTTGCAGTCACAGTCCTCTCTTTCAGTATATAATAATTTTGAATGAGGTAATTTACAGAGCAGAATTTAAATGATTAATCCATGAAAATGTTAATCCGGCTTCGCTCTGTGTGAAGGCGCGCGCGGCGTGCTTCTCCATTTCAAATATAGTTTACCGACTGAAATACGACATGTCGCAATCTGTGACGAACATAGACGAACAGACGAGAGCCAATGAGCGTTTGATATCACTGCCGTAAAACATGTCGTAACGCTTCTTGAGGGCGCAATTTTTGAATTTGAATTCATCAACGAGCGCGGGTCCGCGGGATTTGACAGTTACAGACTGCGCTGTTGTTAAAGCCTGTGGAATGGAGATGAAGATCACTCACTGGATAAAGGGCTGAATTTGGATCTCTTTCTTGCAAACGTATGGATTCTAAAGATTTGGATTATATCAAGTAGGCTATAATAAAATTGATGTCTTTTGTGAATTTATGTTGGGTTTTGGTGTATTATTGTTCTATTGGAAAAAAACGCATTTTGTGTCTCACTGTAAATAAACTAAATATTAAAATGGTTAAACGATTAAATAAGGTACTTTTAAGGTTTTAAAGTGTATTCTTGTTTAACTGCATGTATGCTAATCCTCCGAAACGAGTTTGCAGCAGAAGGCACGAACAGAGCGAAATGTTATTAGTCTATTTCTTGAGTAAACTGCATAAATGCGACTGAAAACGTAATTGATAAGACATTTGAATGCAATAGAGTCAAAACATTAATGCCACGATTTTAATATGCATAAATAAGAATGCGTACAAATACGTCGGTATAGAGTTGTTCATACGTAAATAATTTATGTTTTTGTGCTGTTAATGCAAACATTTTACGTTTTAGTGCTGTAAATACTATACGTTTCTGTGTGTATAAAACGTAAGTAAATGTACGTATGGTAGAATTACACTTTACGTAAAAATACACACGTATTCTCATGAGATCACGTTGAACATTCTCAGTAAGTAAAGTGAAACTGGAACGTTACTGTAAAAGGAAGCCTTTTTATTTCCATGGAATTACTGGGATCTTACCCTATAATCTGTAATAGGTACAGTTACGTAGCTATAACAGATTATAGGGTAAGATCCCAGTAATTCCATGGAAATAAAAAGGCTTCCTTTTACAGTACAGTTTCACTTTACTTACTGAGTAAATTGTCATGTTTTCCTTGGTAACGTTGCAGGACATACGAGGTAAAAAATTGTGACTATATGGAAAAGGGGAATGATCAGGTTATATGGTACAATTCTGGTAATACCATGGAAATAAACAAGGCTTCATTTTACAGTACAGTTACACTTTACTTACCAAGAAAATTGTCATGTTTTCCTTGGTAACGTTGCAGGACATACTAGGAAACCAAATAAATAAAAATGTGACTATGGAAAAGGGAATGATATGGTACAATTCTGGTAATACCATGGAAATAAACAAGGCTTCATTTTACAGTACAGCTGCACTTTACTTACTGAGTAAATTGTCATGTTTTCCTTGGTAACGTTGCAGGACATACTAGGAAAACAAATAAATAAAAATGTGACTATGGAAAAGGGAATGATATGGTACAATTCCGGTAATACCATGGAAATAAACAAGGCTTCATTTTACAGTACAGTTTCACTTTACTTACTGAGTAAATTGTCATGTTTTCCTTGGTAACGTTGCAGGACATACGAGGTAAAAAATTGTGACTATATGGAAAAGGGGAATGATCAGGTTATATGGTACAATTCTGGTAATACCATGGAAATAAACAAGGCTTCATTTTACAGTACAGTTACACTTTACTTACCAAGAAAATTGTCATGTTTTCCTTGGTAACGTTGCAGGACATACTAGGAAAACAAATAAATAAAAATGTGACTATGGAAAAGGGAATGATATGGTACAATTCCGGTAATACCATGGAAATAAACAAGGCTTCATTTTACAGTACAGTTTCACTTTACTTACTGAGTAAATTGTCATGTTTTCCTTGGTAACGTTGCAGGACATATGAGGTAAAAAAGTGTGACTATATGGAAAAGGGAATGATCAAGTTATATGGTACAATTCCGGTAATACCATGGAAATAAACAAGGCTTCATTTTACAGTACAGTTGCACTTTACTTACTGAGTAAATTGTAAAAACATTTGCAAGAACATACCCAGTATTTAAGATGTGCCATGACATTAGGGAAAACTGTTCCTGCGGGGTAGTTACCAGGTAAGTGTAAGGTAAATTATTTGATAAACCCTCTATAAATGGGTGTAGCAATGAACAACAACTATGTAAGACAAGGTAATTTATTGGAAACTACCGTCTTAATTTCAAGATAGTAATAAATAAACATGGACTGTTACCAACATAACCCTAGGATAACTACAAACCTAACTTGAATTGATGAGTAATACTGGAGGTGTTTCTAAAAATAGTCTGCCTACATTCTGAGGAAGTACACAATTAAATCGGAGTTATTACCAACCTAAACAGGTAACAAGTACACAGTACTTTGTTGAGTTGATATTTAACAGTGGTGTTTTTTTCCCTGGTAGTTTCTCTGTAATTGCATACTAATCACCTTAAGTAATTACACACTAAAATACTATAATTTACCATATGCTTACCAGGTAAATACTTAGTAGTTAGTTTGTAGTTTCTCTGCATTTACATACTTGTTACCTGTGGTAATTACCAATAAACAACTATAACTTACCATGTATTTACCAGGTAAATACCTAGTAATTAGTTTGTAGTTTCTCTGCATTTACATACTTGTTACCTGTGGTAATTACCAATAACCAACTATAACTTACCATGTATTTACTAGGTAAATACCTAGTAATTAGGGGACTGTAAAATAAAGGGTTACCGAAAAGGGTACTTTTGCATATTATACTGTAAAAACACAGTTATTGTTGATTGTTGTTTTAGTTGATCATAACTAGAGGAAATGATAAGATGATTAAAATGACCAAAATGATCACGGTTATCACAGAATCCTGTTCAAAAAGTACTAATACTACAGAATGAAGTCAATTCAACAAGTTTTATGTCGAAAAACAGCAAAAAACAAATTGATTAGCATCAATATGCACTTTTTGTTTACGTAAACATTAAAATACCATTAAAAATGATGGCCAGATTTTAGAAGAGTGTCTTGCAACATGTTATCTACTAACATGTACAAATTCAAATAAAGTTTTGACAAAAAAGGTTTTATTCAAAGATAAACCTCATATTTCAGCCTTTAAATATTTTTTTATAAAAAGTCAAAAAAGATAAATTACTGACATTTACACATTATAGCTTATATTTATTAGTAGTGTTTGGGTGCACCCCCATCCTTCATGTTGACTGTGCTTTCAATGTTGTTATGGAAAGGGGTGATTGGTTGGTTCCTGTCACATGACCTGCGGTGCGTTTGCGGCATTCTGAAAAGTGTAGATTTTTTTCATCTTGTTGCGCCTGGTAAAAAAATTTGCGCGTCGCTTCAATTATGAGCGTGCTTGCCGCGCGCCTACATTTGAACAAACTTGAGCGCGCAAAAGACGCGATATGTGAACGGCCTCTGGCGAGCTAGCTCATATCAAGCCATGAGCCCCTGATCTAGCGCTCCGCTTTGTAGGCTACAACTCCATACTTTTTGCTACTTTGTAACAACTTTCTGCGGCCAGCGTTTCTGGAAATTAACGAGGGTAAACACTTTTTTAGATCTGTCACCTGACTAAATGAAATTTAAGACCTAGGATGAAAATCTGGCCGTTTTTAAGACTTTTAAAAATACGGGATATTTTACGGGAAAATACTAAAACGGGAAGACAGCGGGAAAAGAGTTAAAATACGTGAGAAACCCGGAAAAAACGGGAGGGTTGACAGCTATGGCATATGCATTGCTTAGAACAGAATGAATGCTTTTCTGTTGCCCTTGTGCAACTGATAGAAAATTCTCAGCAAACTCAGAAGCATTTAGGTGCCCTGGACTAGAGCTGTGGTTAGAAATGATTCCTCGCTTCTCTCCAATAGCATTTTTCCAGTCACGAAATTGTTTATGTATGAAAATCGTGTTTTTTTTTTTTTTTGTTGCAAAATGACATAAAATAGCACAGTAGGTGGAATCTTCTGAAACTAAATATCTTAGCCAAGGATATTTCTCCTCCCACTTCATATTATAGCGTAACTGCTTTTCACCAAACTTTGTTTTAGGGTAATTATGGTTATGTTTGAACCACTTATTCTTTAGAAGGCAGTACTTCTCTTCATCTGTTAGCTGTTTATTTTTCAATTTGGCAGGATCAAATTCATGTAGAAATGTGCGGTAACACTTTATAATAACTGCACGCTATTAATCATTAGTTAAGCATTACTAAACAGTTAATTCATCATTTATAAAGCATTAATAGACATTAATAAGCAGTTTATAAATACAGCTATAAATGCTTTATTCTTGATTTATAAGCATATCTATAATGTGTTTAATAATTGTATTTTCATACTTTATTAATGATCAATTTATCATTTCTAAATAAACTATAGCATTATTTACAAACCAGTTATATTATTTACCATTATTTACAAACTAGGTGTTGTCATTGATTAATAAGATCACTTAGAAAGTGTGAGTAAATGTAGTAAATGCAGGGAGTTATAAAGCATTTAGTAGTGGTCAGTTCACTATTTTGTGAGCTCATCTAAAGTGAGGACTAGTTATGCTTTGTAAAGCATTTATAAAGGAGATTTAAAGACTCAGTTATCTTCTAAACAGAAAAAGGAAACAAACACACACAGTGATACAGAACATAGAAATATTAACAGACTTTAAATCTCCTTTATAAATGCTTTACAAGGCATAAATAGTCCTCACTTTAGATGAGCTCACAAAATAGTTAACTGACCACTACTAAATGCTTTATAACTACCTGAATTAACCCTGAATTACAGTAGAAATACATGTTAATAAAGCATTTATTAACACACTAAGTAACTATTACTATATGTCTGAATAATAATATGTATTTAAACAGTTTATTAATCATTTACTTACACTTTGTAAGTGATCTTGTGAACCACTGACATCTCCTAAATAACCGGTTTGTAAATAATGCAATACTTCATTTAGAAATGATAAATTGATCATTAATAAAGTATGAAAATACAATTATTAAACACATTATAGATATGCTTTAAAATCAAGAACGAAGCATTTATAACTGTATTTATAAACTGCTTATTGATGTCTTTTAATGCTTTATAAATTATGAATTAACTGTTTACTAATGCTTAACTAATGATTAATAGCGTGCACTTATTATAAAGTGTTACCAAATGGGCCTTTTTGACTACCATCAGCTCTCTCCCCTCTCAGCTCTCTCTCTCCTCTCGTCCAGTCTGGTCTCCACTAGCATTGCTCTGTTCATGCAATTTCTCAGAGTCTTTTCCCTTTGTGTCTTCTGTGTTCTTTCTCTCAGCCTCTTTTTCTCTCTGCTTTTCATAACCTGCTCCCTCTATCTCATCTCCTCCTGTCTTCTGTTTTCAACATTACATTCTTTCTGTTCATTTCTCTCTCCATCCTGTTTTTCAATCCTCTTCCAATCAATCCTCAAAATCCTCCGACAAATTACCCCAGTATCTTACCGTCTTGCCCTGCCTAACCATTTCTGTATTGCTCCCACCTTCCATGTTTCACTACTCAAACCTGCTGCTGACCCCACTGAGGGAGGAGAGGAGAGGTCCCAGGAGCCAAGCCCCCTACCCATCCTGGTGGAAGGCGAGGAGGCCTATCGAGTACACCAGCAGCTGGACTCCAGGCGTCGGGGTAACACACTTTAATACCTGGTCGATTGGGAGGGATTAGGCCCAGAGGAACGTTCGTGGGTCAACGCCAGGGACATACTGGACCCCACTCTCACCACTGAATTCTATCATAGCCATCCGAACAAACCTGCTCCCCGACCACGTGGTAGACCCGGATGTCGTCAGCATCCTCGCGCCAGGAGTCGCTCACAGGGGGGAGGGGCTCTGTCACGATCACAGACTCCATGACCTCCCTCTCTGGCAGCCAGAGGGCACTCTCGCCCGAATACTGACTTTCCGATACGAACTCCAATTCCCATGATACAGCATTCCTGGACTGATCCCGCATCCACCTGCAATCAGTGATCACACACGCACCTGCATCTTGTTCCCTACCCACATAAAAAACACACTCACATTGCAACCAGTGCGAAGTCTTGTTTTACTGCTGTGATCAGTTCTGAGCGTTTCTCCCGTGTTTTGCCTGCCTGTGTTTGACCCATTCTGTACTGATCTTCTCGTTGCCTGCTGCCTGCCCATTGACCCACTGCCTTGTATCTGGATTCTGTCTCGCTTGCTGCCAGCCTCTGAACCCTTGCCTGTTTTCCACTACGCTTGCCTGCTCTGCCCTATTGACCTTGCCCGTGCCTGACCTTTGCCTGTCGATCATTCTCCTAAATAAAACTTATTACAAAATGGACCTGACTGATTCTGATGATTCGCAACAAGACAAACGTTTATTAGTTTGCATCCCTGATTATTTCTGTTGGTCGTTTAACATTTATATCGTAAAACAGCTGTCAAATATTAAATGTTGAGTTGTTGAGCTACTTACATCTTGCATAACCGTTAACTGAAGCATCACGCTGTGGAATTTGCACTCAGCGGCAGTCAATGCCTGTGAACATAAACCTGGCCTACTTTGATTTGATTGGTTATCTCAAATATTTTGACATTGACGAGCGCTGTTAGACTGTGCTGAGGCAGGCAGGCAGCTCTGATGAGGTCGGTTATCTTGGCGTTTTGCAATATCCTTGCAGCACCAAGGTAGAATTAATATAATTTTTTTATATACTTTATACTTTTATACACTTTCTCTCTCAACTGTTTAGGTTCACTTACATAACTGACTGTGTTTATGTGAATACGCACCAAGATGGCCATTTTCACATAATATTTTGTGTATTACCAAATACACGGCTTATTTCAGCTTGTTGCGTTTAAGAGCAATAAGTTGCGAAAAATATTGCAATTGTTTAATTTTTTATTTGATACCCGCAAGATGTTTGAGAGTTGGTTTTATGTGTGAGCGCTTTGGGTGGGAGAGCAAAACCTGCGGCAATGAGTAAAATTATATGCATACCCGCAATCCAGGATCGAAATTCAGGGCTGGTAACAGTGAATGTCCACTACAGCGGCAATATATATATACACACTGAACAAAATGATAATGGATTGGATGGGGTCCGAAAACCAGTCAGTATCTGGTGTGACCACCATTTGCCTCACGCAGTGCAATGAGTTTTCTTTCTGGTTAAATAAAGGTAATAATAATAATAAAGTGCCAGACGCCATCAAATGTGAGCATTTGCCCACTCAAGTCGGTTACGATGACGAACTGCAGTCAGGTCGAGACCCCGATGAGGATGACGAGCATGTAGGTGAGCTTCCCTGAGACTTTTTCTGACAGTTTGTGCAGAAATTCTTTGGTTATGCAAACCGATTGTTGCAGCTACTGTCCGGGTGGCTGGTCTAAGACGATTTTGGAGGTGAAGATGGCTGCTGGATGTGGAGGTCCTGGGCTGGTGTGGTGTGGTGGAGACGGCTAATGGTAGAGAAATGAACATTCAATTCACGGGCAACTGCTCTGGTGGACATTACTGCAGTCAGCATGCCAAACGCTCCCTTACAACTTGCGACATCTGTGGCATTGTGCTGTGTGATAAAACTGCACATTTTAGAGTGGCCTTTTATTGTGGCCAGCCTAAGGCACACCTGTGCAATAATCATGCTGTCTAATCAGCATCTTGATATGCCACACCTGTGAGGTGGATGGATTATCTCAGCAAAGGAGAAGTGCTCACTAACCCAGATTTAGACAGATTTGTGAACAATATTTGAGAAAAATAGGCCTTTTGTGTACATAGAAAAAGTCTTAGATCTTTGAGTTCAGCTCATGAAAAATGGGGGCAAAACCAAAAGTGTTGCGTTTATAATTTTGTTCAGTATATACATAGTATATGCAATAACTACATGGTATTGATGCCCCTCTGAAATGTTAAGCACACCCTTAGCACCCCCAAGAAAAAAATCCTGGAGCCGCCATTGTTAAACACACTGACTACAGACACACCCCAAATAGAGGAATTTTAGCATTTGAGTTTAGCCACTGTAGTGGATATTCACCATAACAGCAATACTATTCAACCAGAGTGAATGAGACGAGCGAGTGAGAGGAAGTTGCCGTGCTGTCAAGCAGCTCTAAAAAAGACAATAGTGTCATTATTCAGCTCTAGTCAGCTCAGTGTTGATTCAGTTCTTCAATACCTGTAAGAAACAACACACAGCCCAGTGTAGAAAGAACACATTTCACCTTTAAGTATCAGTTATAGTTTCTGACCTTGTGACTGATGCATTGACAACCAGATGCTCATTTACAGCAAAGGGTGTAGACACCGTGAATGACATCATTAGTGTGGTCTTAGAAAGAAAAAAACAAACAAACACAGGATATAAGCTTATTAAACTACAGTTTACTGACATATGCATCAACTAGCTGCACCTAAACAATATAATAATTAAGTTGGCTTGAGAAAGCCAACTTACTGAAATCCTATTTAAACTTATTATTATTCTGACCCAAATTTTCAACTCTAACCCCTCCTAGAGCTTTAACTCTACATACTCCAAACTCAGCTCAGACCTTCAAACTGTTCTGACTCGGTGTAATATATATCTTTTCTAACTGATCGGACTTACGGTTTTCCTAAAAATTAGGATTAAAACTCGGAAAAATCCCATTGACTTTAATTGCAGAATGTTCAAATTGAGCCAAGGCTACGGTGGCCCAGTAGTGCACAACACAAAAACTCAAATCTAAAATCCTTGAAGCCCTAGACTGAATTCAACTACAATTCTATGTACTAATAAACTCTATCTATCTATCTATCTATCTATCTATCTATCTATCTATCTATCTATCTATCTATCTATCTATCTATCTATCTATCTATCTATCTATCTATCTATCTATCTATCTATCTATCTATCTATCTATCTATCTATCTATCTATCTATCTAATTGTCAGAGTTGAGAGAGAGGACCCAAAAGCGAAAGCAGGTAATAATGTCTTTAATAGAAATTAGGCAATTGGCCGCTTTGGCTGGCAAACAGAAAGTCTCTCATAAATAATCAACAAAAGCAGATGAAGTCCCAAGGCAGGGTAAAACAGGTCCATAGATGAGAACAGCGGTGGCAAGCAGCAGCGGCCGTAGACTGGTGTACTCACGGAACCGATCACAGCATTCAGCGGCAGGTAAGCTGGGCAGAGCACAGATTTAGTGCAAACACTTAAGGCAGTGGAGGTAGACGAGAAGGTCGTATAGACCAGACAAGACAAGACAAGACTTGGTGGTAGAGAGATCAGACACATACGTATACAACGTTAATAATCTGTCAGAGGACAAAGGGAAGACGAGAACTAGAAGTAGTGGTGCTAATCAGAGAGAAAGAGGGGACAGGTGTGGAAAGGATGATGGCAACAGGTAATGAGGAACAGCTGAGTATAAGTGAGTGTATGTGTGTGTGTAAAAGGAGGGTGTGTGTGAGTGTGTGAATGAGACCAGCAGAGGGAGAAAGAGAGAGAGAGAATACCAGGATCATGACACTAATCTATCTTTCTTTCTAGCTAATCTATCTTCCTGTCTTTTTAACTAATTTATCTTTCTTTCTAGCTAATCTATCTTTCTTTCTTTTTAACTAATCAATCTTTCTTTCTTTCTTTCTTTCTTTCTTTCTTTCTTTCTTTCTTTCTTTCTAACTAATCTATCTTTCTTTCTTTTTAACTAATCTTTCTTTTTTCTTTCTTTTTAACTAATATTTCTCTTTTCAACTAATCTTTCTTTCTTACTCTTTCTAACTAATCTCTTTCTTTATTTCTTTATTTCTAACTAATCTAGCTTTCTTTTTTCTTTCTAACTAATCTTTCTTTCTTACTAACTAATCTTTCTTTCTTTCTAATTAATCTTTCTTTCCAACCAATCTTTCTTTCTAACTAATCTATCTTTCTTTCTTGCTCTTTCTAACTAATCTATCTTTCTTTCTTGCTCTTTCTAACTAATCTATCTATCTATCTTTCTTTCTTTTTTTCTAACTAATCTTTCTTTTAACTAATCTATCTATTTATCTTTCTTTCTTTCCAACTAATCTTTCTTTCTTTCTTTCTAACTAATCTTTCTTTCTTTCTTTCTTTCTTTCTTTCTTTCTTTCTTTCTTTCTTTCTTTCTTTCTTTCTTTCTTTCTTTCTTTCTTTCTTTCTTTCTTTCTTTCCAACTATTCTTTCTTTCTAACTAATCTATCAATCAAACTTTAAACTAACTTTAAACTTCGAACTACTTTAAACTTCTTCAAACTCTCTGGTCCGGCTTTCTCAAGCCAACTTAAAGTTTGTCACAACAAACTTTTTTTTTTCTAGTTGAATAATGCTTTTTGAAACTTTTTGATTATTGGGAAATGATTCATTTAAATATTTTTTTTTGCCTTTCTGAAGAAAATGTGAGTTATGTTTTCCTGTGCAAAACTCAATGCAACAAAAGATGTGGGGGATTGTTAGAGGCAAAGATGTGGTTGCTACAATGGTCTAGATGGTTGCTAAGGTGTTTTGTCGAAAAAAGTGAAACATTTTTACCTTTTGGAGCTACAACAGCTTGTCTCTGGGGCAATACCCTCAAAGTGACATCTTTGTACCTCATTTACCCCTAAATGTTCATAGTAGTATGTGCAATATTAGGGTACATATTACTACTGTAAGGTACTAAAACGCACCTTTATGGGTAAATAATGTAGGAAGCACATGTTGCGCCATTTTTTTATTTTTTTTTTGGTTTCTGTTTGATTTTGTTTTAATCAATTATTAGGGAGTTTGAGCAGATGTCTCTTGGAAGAAGAGAGCGCAGGTGGGGCAAGCGGTGGCTCAGATGGGTTAAGCTGAACCGGGTCCTTTGAGCTCTGCGCTAGGGGGAACCGAGTGTGGAGACAGATATAAACCTGCCCGAACGCGATGACTTTCCCCTGGAGCAGTCTCGAGATGAGATGCTTAAAAATGGTCCGAACCATCGACGGTCAGCTTCTTCAACCAAACCGACCGCTCACCTATCCTTATTTTGCTATTATAAAAGAAAGGTTGTACCGAGAGACCCAAGAGACATTTGTAAATGGATACAACCAAATTATTAGTGACAAAACGCCGTCGGGAAATACTTTTCCAGGTGCCTCATTGTAATCTGATGGTGGGGCATTCAGGACAGGTGTCAACACTGAATCGGCTCATGGCCCGATTTTTCTGACCGGGCATTTACGAGAATGTGCGCAGGTGGTGCGCAGCTTGTTGTGAATGTCAGATGGTGAATCCACCGGCCACTCCAAAAGCGCTTGATGTCCTTAGAGAGGCTTGGGAGGACGGACCTTCAGATAGTAAAATGGAAATTCAGTATATCCTGGACCTCCGAGAAAAAATCCACACCTTGGGACAGCTATCTATGGAAAATTTGCTGCAGGCCCAGGACAAACAGAGTCAGTTATATAACAGGGGCACCAGACTGCGTGAATTTGCACAGGGAGATAAAGTTCTTGTAATACTCCCTTTGTTTAGCTCTAAATTCACAGCTCACTGATGTGGCCAGGTTGCAAACGGAATTTGCAGACGTGTTCTCGCCCCTGCCTGGTCGAACAAACCTTATTCAGCACCATATCGATTACCTGAACATAAGAAAAAGATAGTTCAGGATGAATTAAAGGCCATGTTAGAGATGGGGGTAATAAAAGAGTCCCACAGCAACTGGGCGAGCCCAATAGTTTTAGTACCAAAAACGGATGGCTCAGTCAGGTTCTGTGTGGACTACCGCAAATGTAAGGATGTATTGAAATTCGATGCATATCCAATTCCGCGCATTGAGGGATTGCTTTATCGGTTAGGTGCAGCTTGTTTTTATTCAACGCTGGATTTACCAAAAGGTAGATATTATATTGGTAGATCCCCTTAGATCCCCTTTCAGCCTTCACCACACCATTTGGATTACATCAATTTGTGACACATCCTTTCAGGTTGTTTGGGGCAGCGGCGACGTACCAGCGTCTCATGGACAGAATCCTCCGGCCACATTCGGAATATGCTGCTTGATATCATCATTTATAGTAATGATTGGCATCGGCATATTAAACATCAGAGGGCTGTCCTGAGAACGCTGAGAGCAGCTGGGCTAACAGCAAACCCGAAGAAGTGTGCAATTGGGCGTGTAGAGGTAAGGTTTCTGGGCTTCCAATTGAGTCATGGGCAGGTGCGTCCCAAAATTAATTAGACAGCAGCGATTGTAGCCTGCCTAAGACCCAAGACCAAAAAGGAGGTGAGGCAGTTCCTGGGGCTGGCGGGAATCACTGCAATCAGATACAGGTGTAGTTGCTTTGCACTTGACCCACTTACGCATCGCTTGTCTCCTGACTCAGTAATAACAGGTGGTTTGTGTATAATAATTCGGACCTCACCAGCCCGCTGACTGACCTCACTAAAAAGGAAGGGCCAGACCTTGTCCAGTGGACGCAGCTGTGCCAACAGGCTTTCTCTCACGTGAAGGCTGCTTTGTGTGGCGGACCACTTTTACACTCTCCTGACTTCAATCTCCCCTTCTTTTTACAGACATGCGGTTCAGCTGAGTCTTCAATGGTGAAGCGAGTCAGGAGACAAGCGATGCGTAAGTGGGTCAAGTGCAAAGCAACTACACCTGTATCTGATTGCAGTGATTGCCATGGAGAGAATAAAGGCCGACAGCTTGATAGGCCACAGGGAGAGACCGGTGGACTCAGGAATGCACACACTTGTGCGCTTGAAAGCGGAACTTCTGAAGAAAGTGATTTATTGTAAGGAAGCGCATGTTGCACTGTTGTTTTTGGATTCTATTTGATTACGCACTAGTGCAGTGTTAATAAAGAGGACCAGAGTCCACCTTAAGCAGACCTTGACTTCTCATTTCAAAGACCTTTTACAATGAGCAATAGTAATAGTAATACTTTAATTAGCATGACCCAGTAATTTATACATAAACATAGTAAAAGTTTAATTTATGATGGCTTAAATGTTGAGGAAACTTGTCTGGTGGTTTACCAACCTTTGCTCTCTGGCGGAATACTGTTGCACCAAGCTTGCATGCTGTGGAAGTGACGCTTGAGTGCTCTGTGTGATTGGACTCACACCACACCTGTAAACCAGACTACATGACAAAGAACAACATTTTTATTATGTCACTGGAACTTTATTTCTATTGCATGTTACCAGAACAGGCTCCAGCATCCCCACAACCATATATTGAACAAGCGGTTCGGAGAATGGATGAATGGGTATTACAAGATCAGATTGGAATAGAGTCATTTCAATTTATCGAAAAAGACAACTGGTAAAACCTGCCAGTGAAACCAGAGGCTCTAAGAGATCCCAGCAATAAACATTTTACTTAAAGGTGAAGTATGTAGTTTCTGTGACACTAATGGCACCTAGCAGAATTACAAAAATAAAATAATATTTTCAAACAAGCTTGTAAATGCTACTTTCACGTGTCGTGCCTCCAACTCAAACATAACAAAGACAGCTCTTAGAGGTGTTTATGAAGGCATGTCTCAACAGGTAAAAGTAGACTTTCAATAAAAGGTCCAACATATTAGGAATAGTTTTAGCTGTGTTGCTATGTGTCAAGAGTAAGCAGTTGAGTAGACTTAACACTCTCTCTAGAGAAAAAAAGCATTTTGCTTACAATAAACCCATCCAACGTATCTACACCAGGAACATTATTTGACATGATGCGCCACAACTTGAGTTGTTTGAGTATGGCAAGATGTTTTGACGTTTAATCATTCCTAGGATATGATTATTATTATTATTATTATTTTTCAATAATTTTACTAGTTAAAATGCTCATTCTTGATATCAGGAATTAAATTTCCAATAGTACACCCGCACCCGCGCCTTTTACAAATCAAACAACTGTGGTGAGTAGGATCAGTCAACAAACACAGTGAGTAATGTCTTCTGTTATTGTCACTTGCACTTTATGTCACATGTATAGTATAGCATTCTCTGTCAGCAATGAAGGATTTACATGTGATAAATGCAGGGAGACAGTCAGGCTGACGGAGAAGATTTCAGAACTAGAGACATGCATCCAAACTTTAATCGAGGATAGTAAGAATGCAAGGGCTTTAGATACTGCTTTGGATGCGACTAGCTTAGTGAACTCTGTACATTGTTCGGTTCCGGCTGTAGAGCCCGTGATGGGTGACCGTGAGACCTTGTAGTCGCGGGACAAAACACCGCTCTTCCGTTCCGATTACCATAACAAATAGATTCTCCCCACTCAGTGAAACACCCACTGAGAATCCTGTTGAATGTGCCCTAGTTATTGGTGATTCAATTACACAGAATGTGAAAATAGAGACACCAGCCACCATAGTCACATGTTTGCCGGAAGCCAGAGCGCCTGACATCAAAGCAAATTTAAAAGTGCTGGCTAATGCTAATCGTAAATTCTCTAAGATTATTATTCACGTAAGCACTAATGATGTTCGACTTCGCCAGTCAGAGATCACCAAAATCAACGTTAAAGAGGTGTGTGAACTCGCAAGTACGATGTCAGGCACAGTAATTTGCTCTGGCCCCCTTCCTGTTCGCAGGAGTGATGAGATACTTAGTAGACTGTGCTCACTCAATGGCTGGCTGTCTGGTGTCCGCAAAATAATATAGAATTCATAGACTATTGGAAAAGTTTTTGGGGCATATCTGACCTGTTGAAAAGAGATATGAAGAGGTATTCATCCCTCCTGGGATGGTGCTGCTCTTCTCTCTAGTAATATGGCACATAGTCTTAGAGCTCAAACATGAATTGGGGCTTAGGCCAGAAATAGGGCTACCACTTTTATTCACTTGTGCGATTTTTGAGACATAAGTGTTCATTGAATCGACTGTAAAATCGATTTTCCATGTCTAGAGACGTTTCCATTTTAAACGCCAAATATAGGCAAATCCACGGACAACTAACAGGCATTAGGACAAACGTAAAGAGGGTGCTTGAGACGCGCACATGTCAGCAATATTTCTGATGATTTATTGGCATGAAGTTTCGTGCACAGTGACAAACATTGTGTGCAACATTCTCGAAAAACAATAAGCAGAGTGGACTGCCATAACATCAATGAAAAACATTACTGCAGGGGCCCGTTCTTCGTACGTTGCTTAAAACATCCGAGATCAAATTACACATCCAAGATGATATCATCGTGCTAATCATGATCTGGCTAATTAGGTTCTTTGAACACACGTGCCGGATATGATTAGTATAGCTGGATTGAGTTATCTGAGATAATTGTGCGTTCATGCGCTGGTTTAAAAGTGGATATGTATCGATAGTAGAAACATTGATCAGCAACGCTGCTATTGGCTGTTCAGCGTGGCCAAAGAGCGCGCACAGTTTTTCTCCTCAGCAGAGCAAGAACTAATAGTCGAAGTTTAATCGGAATTTTAATGTTTAATCAAAACGCCAGGGAACACCTCAAAGTCTGCAAAAGCCATGAGAGAGGGCTGGCAAAAAGTAGCAGACAATTTAAATCCGTTAGAAGTGGCCATGTTAGATGTTTTTATCACTTATTAGCCTATATTTTTGTATTTTAATAATTGCATAATTACTTTGTTCATTGTAATGTCAGAGTCGCCACACTAGAACATGGGAACAAATAAAAGTGAAGTACAAAAATATTCTACATAATGGTAATTTTTTGTTATATTATAGTGTCTTTTATAAAAGGCACTGTTAAATAAATGGTTGTCTGATTATAAAAGCAACCAAGAAAAAGGCTGCGAAAAAAGAAAGAAAAGATCTTAGTAGCCTACACTGTAAAATAATTTTTGCTGCATTAAATTAAGGCCATATAGTCATTTCAACTGTTAAATCTTGAGTAATGATGAATTGCTTTGACTTGTGAAAGTGAAAATTGATAAACTTATGTTAATGTAAAAATATTTTGCCATGAGTTATTGATCACATTTTTCCTTGTAATGACATTGTGTTTTCCTCTTTTGTGCACTTTTACATAATACACCAACACTTGTATCTGTTCCCAAAAAAAGTGGTGGCTGAAATATGTGCAGTAAGTGGACATTTTCTAACTTTCCAAAGGAAAGAAAGTATAAGACTTTGTAATGTCCATTTGTTTCCATTGCACTGGACAGTGAATAAACCCTCTCAGATAACTGTCATATGGAGGAACTAGCCTTCCTGCAAGTGCATAAATAACTTTACTTAATTTATACTTGTATGCTTTATGGCTGCTATATAAGTTGCAGGATTCCACATCTACAGAAAGGCCAACAGAAGAGTCTGCACAGACAGAGGAGACATAGGCCTACAGGTGGGCAGTGTATAGCCAACTTTTCCTTTTTATTTGTTGCATGAGGCATGTGTCTAATATCTCTTGTTGCAGGCACTTGACCACTGGCTTTTCTTTACAAAGAACAACTGAAATAAAACTCAAGGAACTAAGCATATTTGTCTTTTATTAAACATTTAATGAAAAGTATTTTTTGGGGGGGGGGGGGGGGGGGGGGGGGGGCAATGTTGTGTAATATGGCACATGCAACAATGTCACAGGCCCTGTCAGGTGTGCAACCCTCAGACTTTTCAGACACTGAAATCTTCCCTTTAGTTAGCCAAAGTTCATTTCATTGTGTGCCCTTGTCCTGGCTAGAGCTGCATTGTAACTGGTTTGGGTCAGGGAATGGGGTCATAAAACACCTGTCTGCAGGCAGGAACATGTCATAATCACCTATGAAAAAATGCAGTTCTGTTAGGATCAGCATAAGTGTATGTAATACAGTGAGCTTGATATTTAATTGTGGAATTTTCCTTACCACTTTCAAATAATGTGCTCAAACTCATGTGAATCTCTGAAAAGTCATGCACAGATCCTGGCCATTTTGCTTTCACATTTGTGATATGGAAGATTTTAGTCAACTGCCTTTTTTTTATTTGATATAATATTACTAATCTGGAATATTAAGAATCACAATAGTAACTGGGCTGCACATTTACATGAAGGCCTTGATGGCAGTCTATGGTCTAGCCTATAGTCTATGGTACCAATCACGTTAGTGAAGCCTAGTGACATATACTGTAATCGGCATGGTCATGATTGCATGATCTTCATAAAAAAAATGATAGCCAAAAAAATAAATAAAAATGCTTTAAAACAACATTGGGTCTTAAGTGGCTTGGAAATGCCACAAAAAAAAAAAACCTAAAACTGTTTTTTAAACCTAAAAGTGCCAGGTAAACTCCGATTGACACGACAGACAGCACTTTCCATCAAGTTCTCCGCATCTCCAATAGTGTAAAGGAAAGAGCCACTCGCAAATAATCTTAGGGCAATGCAAACAGTTTGTGCTGTAGTTAAAGCCCGACTCCGACAAGTCGAAAATAAATGTGCGTTTCCAACAAATTAATAATGTAAACGACAATCTCACGAGTCACGAGAAAAAATATATATCTCAGAAAGTGCACTATCGCGCTGCGCTGGACTTCCCGTATCAGCTCCGCTTATGAAGCCGCAGTCTAATCCTGTTAACATGAAATAAGCCTGCTCCCGAGCAGGTTTAAGCTTGCGCACCTGTTGCTATGACAGCAAGTCCAGGATGAGCGTCGAAGAACCAAACAATCCAAGATCATGCCAAATCGCCAACAATCAAATCCAGTTAAGTGACTTAGCGACGTACGAAGAACGGGCCCCAGGCTTCAACATAGCTGTGTTTACGATTAGAAATGTCAAACAAATTTCGCCTACATAGGCGATTGTAGACCGTAGCCCGAATCTGTATCTGTATGCATGAGACTGTCTGAATACTGGCAGAATTCACATTTTGTAGTAAAAAAAGACACATTATGCAGAAGTATAATTTGCTGTTATGTGTGTTTGTCAGAGCCTGCAATTGCTGTGTGACGCGTGTTCGCTGCGGGCGTATCGTGACGTGCTGGACGCGCACCTAGAGAAAGCCGTTAAAAATCGATTCCCTATTTTCCTTTTTCGAAACGTGTTGGTTGGTCCGATCGATTGTGCAATCGATTTTCAAACGTAAAGTCACAGCCCTAGTCAGGAAGCAGACAGACTGGCTAAACCAACCGTCTGCTAGCTGTCTCATGTCACCAAGGTCAGATAAATCACATCACATAGAGACTCTTTCACCTAGATATCATTGTATATAGACTGTGTCTGTTCCCCGAATTAGGACATACAAAAAACTCATAAACCCATTTAAGGGTCAAATTTTTATTGATGTTCAACAAATAAAAAAAACAGATATAATACGGATGAACAAATGATAAAGCTCGGGTTGCTGAATATTCAATCCCTTACTTCAAAAGCACTTATTGTTAATGATTACAGATTATAACCCAGATGTGCTGTGTTTGACAGAAACCTGGCTAAAACCAGATGATTACATTACTTTAAATGAGTCCACCCCCCAAGATTACTGTTATAAACATGAGCCTCATCTGAAAGGCAAAGTGGGAGGTGTTGCTGTAATTTATAGTATTATCTTCAGAATTACTGAGAAGTCTTGTTTTAAATATAATTCTTTTGAAGTGTTGGTGCTTAATGTAACACTATCTAGTGTAAATGATAAATCAAGTTTGAGATTTGTGCTGGCTACTGTCTACAGGCCACCAGGGCACCATACAGACTTTGTCAAAGAATTTGCTGATTTTCTATCAGAGTTAGTACTGGCTACAGATAAAGTCCTAATTGTTGGTGATTTTAATATACACTTAGATAAAGAAAAAGATGCATTGGGATTGGCATTTAAAGACATTCTGAACTCTATTGGAGTTAGACAACACGTGCCAGGACCTACTAATTGTCATAATCATACTCTAGCTCTAATATTATCACATGGAATCAATGTTGATGCTGTTGAAATTCTACAGCAGAGCGATGACATCCCTAGTCTTGTGTATACTTCATTTAGCCAAGGCTGCAAAGTCGACTCCGTGTTACAAATATGTTAGACCTATCACATCTGCCGCTAAAGATTGCTTTATAAATAATATTCTAGGGCTGGGCGGTATATCGAGTTTGTACAATATATCGATATATTTTTTTGAAACGATATGGAATGAGGCCATTTATATCAATACAGCAGTACGATACGAGCACATCTGAAAAATAGCGGAGGATGCAGTGTGAGCTGCTGCAGTGAAAGTACATAGTACAATTTGTCCTGAACATATTATATTATATTATATTATATTATATTATATTATATTAATAAGGGCTTCAAAATAACTGGTAAGATATAGTTAACAAGTTTAAAGCAGCTTGCCCTGCAGATGACAGATACTGTTGCTGACTGACAGATACATACTTGCGCTGTTGAATGCGTTTGAGATGTGGTGCTTTCCTCCTCAGTGCTTAACTAACATTTCACTAGTATATTATCTATCTGTAAATGTTAGAAAGTCAAAACAAATATGTCCATTTCACTGTCAGGAGAGGACGAGCCTTCAGCAAGGGAATCACCACTAACATTCAAGCTTCAAGCACATTCAAGCAAACAATAAATGTGCTATATGTGGAATTTTAAACCTAGAAGTATATTTTTATGAAAGTGACCATTATAATTAGGTAATCAAATGCATGCTAATATAATTAGTTTGTGCTTTTTTATGTTTTATTTTAATTTTTAGTTTAGCCTTTAGTCAATTTAAAAACAAAAGCATTATTTTAGTTTTTAGCTTGTAATGTTACAATGTTAAAATGTAATGTGATTTTAACCACCTTTTTGCACATAATATATTGCATAGCCTACATTACATTCACTATATTTGTTTCCATATCCTTCAATATCAACATAGTTTGTAGGATATCATTGGGCAGGATGTGAAATATATATATTTTTAAATAATAAATATTTTCTTTATCCAAATAGAAAAACGTAGAAAGTACCAAGATATATATCGTATTTAACCAAAAAATACGAAATACGAGATATGAATTTTTGCCCATATCGCCCAGCCCTATAATATTCCTGATCAGTTTCATCTCCTCAGCATCCCAGATAGCTTAGAAGAACTCGAAATTGTGACAGAAACGTGTGTCTCTCTCTTTTCCAGCACTTTGTACTTAAAGAAGATTAAAGAAAATAGAAATTAACGAATTAATGAAAAATAAATCTTCAGCCCCAGACGTTTCCAAGCAGCACAGCAGTAATGACTTTATGAACTTCTTTACTTACAAGATTGATAATATCAGGACGAAAATTATAACTATGCAGCCGTCTACTACAGTATTGCATCAGGAAGTGCATTGTAGTCTCCTTGAGGAAGAACTTGATTCATTCATTGCTATAGGAGAGGAAGAATTTTCTAAACTCGTTAAATCATCTAAATCGATAAACATGTATGTTAGACCCTATACCGACTAAGCTATTGAAAGAGATGCTTCCAGAGGTCATAGATCCTCTTCTTAATATCATTAATTCATCTTTGTCATTAGGGTACATACCAAAAACTTTTAAGCTGGCTATGATTAAAACGCTTGTTAAAAAAACGCAACTTGATCTCACAGAGTGAGTCAATAACAGGCCGATCTCAAATCTACCTTTTCTGTCAAAGATACTAGAAAAGGCAGTATCCTCACAACTATGTTCCTTTTTAGAAAGAAATGGTATCTGCGAGGATTTTCAGTCAGGATTTAGACCGTACCATAGTACTGAGACAGCTCTCATTAGTGTCACAAATTATTTGCTCTTATCATCCGATCGTGGTTGTATCTTGCTATTAGTGTTACTCGATCTTAGTGCTGCATTTGATACTATTGACCACAACATTCTTTTAAACAGACTCGAAAATTATGTTGGCATTAGTGGAATCGCATTAGCATGGTTTAAATCATACTTATCTGACCGTTATCAGTTTGTAGCAGTAAATGAAGAGATTGTATGTTCAGTATGGCGTACCACAAGGCTCAGCACTAGGACCATTGCTGTTCACTCTGTAAATGCTACCCATGGGAGATTTCATTAGAAGCATGGCATTAGTTTTCACTCTTATGCTGATGATACTCAGCTCTATATTTCTTCACGCACTGACTAAACTTACCAATTCACAAAATTAACAGAATGCATAGCTGATTTAAAAAAAACTGATGACTAGTAATTTCCTACTACTTAATTCTGAAAAAACAGAGATTCTAATTATTGGACAAAAAACTTCCTCACGTAATAACCTAGAATACTGTCTAACACTTGATGGCTGCTCTGTCAAGTCTTCGTCGTCGGTTAGGAACCTGGGTGTGCTCTTTGATACCAATCTTTCATTTGAAAGTCACGTGTCTCGTATCTGTAAAACCGCGTTTTTCCATCTTAAAAATATATCTAAATTACGTCATATGCTCTCATTGACAAATGCGGAACAATTAGTTCATGCGTTCATGACATCAAGGCTAGATTATTGTAATGCTATTATGGGTGGTTGCCCTGCAAGCTTAATAAACAAACTACAGCTGGTCCAAAATGCTGCACCTAGAGTTCTTTCCAGAACCAGGAAGTATGACCATATTAGCCCCGTTCTGTCAACACTGCATTGGCTCCCTATTAAACATCGTATAAATTTAAAAATATTGCTGACTACTTACAAAGCACTAAATGGTTTAGCTCCCCAGTACTTGAGCGAGCTCTTAACGCATTATAGTCCTTCACGTCTATTGCAATCTCAAAATTCCGGCCAGTTGATAATACCTAGAATATCAAAATCGACTGCTGGTGGTAGATCCTTTTTCTATTAAGCACCAAAACTTTGAAACAGTCTTCCTAACATTGTTCTGGAAGCAGACTCTGTCAGTTCAAATCTAGACTAAAAACACATCTCTTTGACCTAGCATACACATAACACATTATAGACTTCTACAATTCAATGTTAGGCTGCATAGATTAGGTCAGCCGGAACTGGGAACACTTCCCATAAATCCTGATATACTCATTGCATCATAAGAAGGATGGCGTCTACGCTAATATTAGTCTCTCTGTTTATCCCGAGGTTTACCGCAATCCGCCGGATCCAGGCCGTATCCAGATCTGATGAAGGACCTGCGCCTGGACGAGACGACAACGCAGTCCTGAAGTGTCAACTAGTCTCTCCCCTGTGAAGGCCTCCTTCCCTATCCCTTTACCTCTGTACAGATAAAACATTGTCGGGATAATTCCGGTTCACGTGGCAATGCGGAAGCGATAAAAAAATTCTGTATTATAAATGTTAAGGCCAGAAAAGTAGTTTGTTGAGGGTTGGTTTGTAGGGAAGGACTACACGCCTGCGCACATATATTCAAACGCACATACTTATAGACTGAACTCGTAATACGCATGTGCACACCATCAGCGTTCTCACTGGTTTGTGTTTTTAAAGTTTGCGTAGAGAGAACTTAAAGAGTTTTCTGTTAAAACGATGTTGTGTTAGCCCCTAAGTTAATAACTAATGATCGTTGCGATGGAAGTGAATCAATCAAAACTAAATTTAGCTGGACAATAACTTTATTCTAGAGCTGCTATAAAGCCAAAACAATCTCTGTTACATCTCATCTCAATCTCATCTACATTGTTAAAAGCGCTATATAAATGAAGATGACTTGACTTGACTTGATATCTTCTTCAAATAAAATATATGCAAATAAGGACACTGCTATGACAAGATGAATTATTCTGATACACTGAAGACAATGATGTATACCAAAAATACAAAGAAAAATGGACTATGCAAGAAAGAATTACTATGATTTTATTCTTTCTGTGTTAAATTGTATAATTTGTTTAGATATTGTAGTGTTTGTAAACATAATGAAAATATTATTAGACCTTTTTAAATGCTCTTATTTATATTTCACATAGACCAATAGCTCTGCATAGTTATATATTTGTTGATATTTTTAAGAATACATTTTAAAACTTTTTTGTTCATGATTAAATTTTTGTGAGTTTGTTGTCATATTTTTAAAAATACATCAAGTTGCCCCTATCTTTGTTGTTTGTTTTTCTATCTCTGCTCATATTTTAATATTCATTTGTTGATATATTGAGAGTGTTGTAGGCCTGTGTTTTATTGATTGTTAACTCCCCTCTTCCCACCCTCTACACTCCCACTTTTCCACTGCTTTACACACCCATTTCATGAGTCTTTTTCAAATCTGAGATTTGAACAACCAGTGCTAAAACAGGGGGGTTTCATGACCCTTTAAAAAGTATCTGACCGTTTTGATGTGGGTAAAGGACAGGGTGGTGGGATGATGAAGGAAAAGCTCTGTATCTGTGGAATCTTCTCCGCCATTGGACACCTCCACTGAGAGAGTTACTGGGTAACCTACAGCGCTCACTACAATATCACTGGAACACAGATTAAAAGATACAGTGCCATCAAATCCTTATAATATATAATTAATAGTTAGTTATTCATCAATGCTCTGTCAACTTTGCAGCTGTCTTGATGGTTAGACATGGAGATGTACCAGATTGCTAACTAAAAAACCCTCACAGATCATTATTTCAAGTCATTTTAAGTTTGATTTGGGTGTGACATAATGCAGTGATATCTACATATGGGTGAGAGGTTAACTTTTTTATTCATTGAGCTACTTTTTTTAATCCAACTGATTTGTGCAAATGGAACACACAAATATGTGAGGAATTATTTATCAAATTAACAGCACATTAGGCCAATCATAGCACAATGAAGACATTGCCTCTTCTCACATTACTTTTTCCTATTCATTTCCAATTACCCCACACCAGACCCATGGCACACATTAAGGGGCTCTATTAAAACTCAACGAGCACAAGGGAGGCAAGAAAGCTGCTGCCTCCCACTGATACTGATACTGCTGGTACTATAGAAATTACTATAGTACTATTTGTGATTTATACATTGTTTAATCTCATATTTTGTAAGAGGCACTGCCACCCAAACTCAGATAAAACACCCATGTTTTCTACAGTACGTAAAGTTTTGATGCCTGACTACACTAGCATGTCAAATTCCAGATTGCCAGATTCACAGAATGTGAATACTGCATATTTACTTTAAAAAAAAATTGGTGTGCAAAGTTTATATGAACAAAACTGGCCATCATATCATATTGCTCTCTTGGAGGCATCTATAACAAAAATTAAATGTACACTAACCTCATAAATGATAGAGACACATTTAAATCTGATATACACACATGATCTTCCCCGCACACTTTCTCCAAAACCACCTGGAAAACACAAACATATTCACTAATAGGGTATCATGTAACATCCCAGCAGAACATTCCTCTTAGTAACCACCAGAGGGTGACCTCTCCACAATAATAAACTTTGTGCTTGGTTCCTGTCATTCCTTGCAAAGAACTGTATTGTTTGCTTTGTCTACAATTCTAAATGTTTCTTCTATGGTCGTTGTCTCACCTGTTTTGGGATTATCTTCTTTGTTATCTGGTTGTGGTTTTGGATTTCAGTGTACTGATTGGACTGCTTTACTGTGCATGACCTCTGACTGTCAGACCTGGCAATTGTCATTGTTCCCTTTCAGTCGGGTGTGTTCGACGTAGTCGACTGATTGCGATCACGCTAAGGAGCCTGTTATCTTAGAGTATTGTAAAAACGAGCCAATGGACGTTGCCGTGTGTGAATCGCATCACACGCCCCGCCCCGCAGCGTGGGTATAATTACGTAAGTGGATGTTGTCGGACCAGTTGTCTTTCGCTTCGGAGCCGATCGGTCTCGATGTCTCTGAAGAGTACTGTTGTTTACAAGGTGCGTGAAGGTGGAGTCCCCATTACCACAGCCGCTACGGCGCCGTGTGGGATGGGTGATCAGAGGATCATAGAGAGGTTTCCCCGCCCGGTAACCAAACCCTGTGGGCCCCTCACTCCTCTATCACATCGCAGCCGGTGGAGCACTCCGTTGAGCGCGCTGGTCCCTCTGTAATGGACCGACCAGCTGTTTATTCGGAGAGAGCTTACCAGGTCATGGACAGAAACTGCCTGAATAGTTTTTCCTCCTTCACTACCCTTGACGGAGGAGTGGTGAAGGATTGCAAGGCTATCCCTCCAATGGAGCGGTCTGTCGCGACACAGGTGCACCTGTGTCCGGCGGCTGCTGCCTTTTGGACGGGGGCCCCTAGTCTTCCCCCTAAGGCCTGTGAGTTCTCGTCCGTTCTCACAGGCTGACAAAGCCTGTGGGCAAACCGCCTCCTCTTGTGTGCCATGGCGCTGATACAGGTCTATCAGGCCAGGGCACTCATGGACATGCACGAGGGTAGTCCAGACCGTGCGCTCATAGGTGAGCTATGCACCACATCCGACCTCGCCCTCCGGGGCAGGAGTGTCGAGGCTTGTGTGATCAGTCTGGCGATGTCCAGCTTAGTGGTCCAGGAGTGCCATCGTTGGCTCAGCATGGGTGAAATGGCGGATGCGGACAAGGGTCGCCGGGTCAAGCGGGCCGCTCGGGGTTGGAGTAGAGAGCTCTTGGAGATGGTCACCGATCCACTCCCTTGCCCCAGTGGAGGACCGGGGGGAGTCTTTGTTTGTGTATGTCTGTTCCGCCGCTGGCTCTCGTAAAGCGGAGCCAGCGGTACCTACATTTTCATAGAAAGAGCAATTTCCTCTGTTCCTGAGTCCATAGAGGTTTAGACTGTTGGTGTGCGACCCTGTGCAGCCTTGCAACCTTCAGCTACCTCTTGCTTTGCAAGCCAACAGTTGGGTGCGGTTTGAGGACCCAGTTTCGCCTTCTCACGCACTCTCTGAGGTCATCTAGAGACAGGTAAGAGTCGCACTACACACTCAGACCCTGTCTTGGGCCGCCTTCGGGCCTTCCGAGCTGGGTACCTGTCTCTAACCTGCTGCCTCACTCTGAGTACGTCTCTGATACCTTGGGCCCCCTGTGTTGGTCCATTGTAGCACTGAAAGGTGCTCCCGACCGACTCAGCCGGTTCTTGTATCATCAGACTCGGCTAGACGATTCAGTTCGTCCGGCACCCGCCCATGTGCAGCACTGTTTGTTCAACATCTATGTTCCGAATTGTGCTGCCGTGTGTGCGGTCATCACTTCCTACTGGTGAAGGTTGCGATCGAGCCGTTCCTCCAGCTGATATGAAGATAGGCTTCTAAGTGAGGCCTGTTCTTCATTGTACTCAAACTATAGTGAGTTAGACCATCAGGGATCTGTGTGCTTGATTCGGGCCCTTTTTCAAGCCTCCGTTCAAGTACTACACAGTACGCATTACTAACGCTCATCCCTATGAATGCTCTCCAGCGTGGGACCTGAACGACGCGTACTTCAGATGTCCACTCCTCCGTAAACACGGGTCATCCTGTGTCTCGCGTTGAGGGGTCAAAGTCTCTGTACAAGTCCCTCCCTTCGAGTGCTACATAGCCAGTTGAACCGGAGAAATGAAGGTTCTGTTGTGGTGGTTCAGCTATCTACCTCTGAAAGAGCTTAGATACTATTACTTCTGCGAGAGCTCCCTCTAAAAAGAATGAGGCTTGCTTATGATCTGAAGTAGAACCTGTTAGGTTAGAACACCTAACTTGTGTTAGGTGGGGTTTATATGTTGTGATCCCTACGGTGATCCCATATGTGTATTCTTCCATTGTTTGACTCCCTGTGGCGAGCCTGTGTCTTCCCTTGTCAGAGCCTGCTCTGCCATCACTGACTAGTTGCGTCTCCCCCCTGTTATTGGCTTGAGCCACCTCAGTGACATGCCATATGTTGTACTACCCGCTAAGTTGCTCAGTCCATATGTGTTTCTCCACGTTACCTCCTTCGGGCAGGATGTGGCTTCCGTAGCGTAGACCTTCCAACGAAAGGGTAGTCCCCTTAGTAGGGATCCCTACTAAGTCGAACGTGCCCGACAGAAAGGGAACGTCTCGGTTACGTATGTAACCCTCATTCCCTAAAGGAGGGAACAGAGACGTAGTCCCCTAGCCACTATTGCTGTACCACCGCTGACCGAGTTCTGTTCGGCTCCTCAGTGAAAAACAACTGGTGCATGCATCCACTTCCGTATTTATACCTGCACTGCGGGGCGGGGCGTGTGATACAATTCACGCATGCCAATGTCCATAAGCTCGTTTTTACAATACTCGAAGATGACAGGCTCCCTAGCGTGATCCCAATCAGTCAACACGTCGACTACGTCTCCGTTCCCTCCTTCAGGGAACAGGTTACATACGTAACAGAGACGTTATGTACCCTAATAATCTCTGCAAATGGATCACACTGCTTCCCCAGAGTCTATGTTACAACACAGTATACCGTTATTTAAAAGTAACATGACATCAAAAATGTACCGCAGTTCAATATACTACATGTATGTATATCCTACAGACCATCTCTGTGAACGTGGGCCAGCAGTCAGGGCTCAGCACTGGTCTTAGGCCTCCTGTTCCTGGAATAACTTCTGTTGTTACATTCATCTTTCCAGAGAGCAAGACTTCACGGTAGTCTGAAATACACTCCTGTACGGAACACATAACATATACAAAGAGAGGAAATATATGTGCAATATAAAATATAATATTATAAAAAATAAAAAAACACATTATAAAAAGCCCATACTAATGTCATCGAAATTATTTTGATTACTCTTCATTTTGATTGTCGACTTTAGACATTCTACTAACTATAGGTAACTTTGCAACTACTTGTCAACTAACTCTCATTAATTTGCAACTACATGTCCACTATCTCTTATTAGAGTATTAGTAGACTGTTAGGTTAGGGTTAGTAAAATAATTTGGCATGTACTTGCAAAGTTACTTATAGTTAGTAGAATATCTAAAGTGGACTACTGAAATAAAGTGTTACCATGATTTTTTTTTTTTTTTACTTTTTTGCAAGTCTTTGATGCAAGATTGTATCACATTCAATGTCTCGGTTACTATTGTAACGCCCATTCCCTGATGGAGGGAACGGGACATGGTGTCGATGTCTGACACTAGGGGTCACACTTGGGAGCCCCAAATGCTTCTGATACTTGAGAATTGGCGAGTGGAATTTGCATGCCACTCTCTGGGACATACGGGTATAAAAGGGAGATGGCGTGCATAACTCATGAAGGTTTGTGCCGAGGAGCCGAGTCAGTGTCCCGGCCAGTTCAGCGTTGTGGCAGGAGTGAAACTATTTCTTGTTCCTTCCATCAGGGAACGGAGGTTACAATAGTAACAGAGATGTTCCCTATTTGTCAGTCACTTCGACGCAATGCGCAAAACAAGGAACAGGAGGTCCAAGGGGATTGACCCGGCAGAAACACTCCCGTTGCCCTCATATCGCCCTCAGCACTAGCTGCCATAGCCTTGTGCATCAGGACGAGCAACTGAGGTAACACTTACTAGAAAAGAGTTGTGATCGCAATGTTGCTATGGTCATGTTCTCACAGTGAGGACATGAGCCATCCACAAACACTGTCTCAGCGTGGGTGAGACCCAAACACTTGAGATATTGATCGTGACCATCCGAGGTTGAAAGATATCAACCGCATCCAGAAACACACAGGCGGAAAGGGACCTTTAAAAAGACGCTCTCCATCTGTGTTTGCTCTTTTAGAGGAAAGTGCTCTCTTATGTTTCTGAAGCGCCCAGGGGAACTCTCTCTATGAGCTTGCATAGAAATGACACTCGCTCTGCTCTGAAGAACAAATCTGAATGACTGATGCACGCATTCTCCCTTTTATACGTTGTCGGGATAATTCCGGTTTGCGTGGCTATGTGGAAGCAATAAAAATTCTGTATTATAAATTTTAAGGCCAGACAAGTAGTTTGTTGAGGGTTGGTTTGTAGGGAAGGACTACCTGTGCACATATATTCACGCCTGCGCACATATATTCAAACGCACATACCTATAGACTGAACTCGTAATACGCATGTGCACGCCATCGTTTTTGAAGTTTGCGCAGAAAGAACTTAAGAGTTTTCTGTTAAAACGGTGTTGTGTTAGCGGCCCCTAAGTTAATAACTAATGATTGTTGCGACGGAAGTGAATCAATCAAAACTAATTTTAGCTGGACAATAACTTTATTCTAGAGCTGCTATAAAGCCAAAACAATCTCTGTTACTTTAATTTCCTATTATCAATGTAAAGCTGCTTTGGAACAATCTACATTGTTAAAAGCGCTATATAAATGAAGATGACTTGACTTGACTATACCCATATGTCCGGGGGAGTGGCATGCAAACTCCTCTCACCAATTCTCATTGGCCTTTTATCAAAGTATCAGAGGTGTTTGGGGCTTCCAAGTGCGGCCCCTAGTGTTAGACTCCATGTTGAAGTGACTGACAGATGAAAACATGAGGGAAACATATTTTATGTCTGTTTCACACTAACCGGGATGCTGATGGAGAGAGTAGTGCAGACAGGGGTAATGCTGCTCAAGTTGTTGTTGGGAGTCCAGAGAAATGAGGCTGATCTAGAACTAAATAACAGCCGAGGGGCTCTGGCCCAAGGGTCCAGCTCCAGAGTCACTGATACCATAGCAACAAGAGGACCTGAACCAATGGTATGCAAGAATCATTCATGTCAAACTGATTCTTCATTAGTTTAATATTGTATCTCTTTATCTGACTACCTTACCTTGTACATCACCATTGACAATCTCTTTTACGGTGATACAGATTGTAACTGTGGCAACAGGGGTGTTGAGACCGAGGGGGGCGGAGCAATGAAAGAATTTCTGATGGATGATTGGTGGGTCAACAGTGACATTTATGGGCAAACACATGACAGGCTGAGTCCTGTTAAAATGGGATACAAAATGAATGGGACTATTGACAACATAATTACTGGACAATTGACCACTAACGTAACATACAGTGGATTCAGAAAGTATTTGACTTTCATTTATTTTGGCAGCCGTATGCTAAAATGCTTTATTTATTTTTAATTTTTAATTTTTATTTTTTCAAATCTACAGTCTATACTCCATACCCCATAATGACAAAAAACAGATTTGTGATAACTTGGCAAATTTATTAAAAAGAAAACAAACTGAATTAACCGATGAACCTAAATATTAAGACCCTTCACTCAGTACATAGCTGAAACCACACTGGTTGTGATTACAGCGTCTTTTTTGGGTATGATGCAGCAGCCTTTGCACACCTGGATTTTGGATTTTTCTGCTATTCTTCTTTGCAGATCCTCTCAAGCTCTTTTAGGTCTCTCTTGAGGTATTTGATCATGTTTAAATTCAGGGTCTGGCTGGGCCACTCAAAGGCATCCTCAGATATGTCATGAATCAACTGTTGTCTTGGCTGTGTGTTTAGGGTCATTGTCCTGTTGGGAAGTCCAGCCCAGTCTGAGGTCTTGCGCACTTTAAACCTGGTTTTCATTAAGGATGTCTCTGTATTTTGCAGCTTTCCTTCCACCCTGACCAGCTGCCCAGATGAAAAACTCCCCCACCGCTTGTTACTACCACCACCACCCTTCACCTTTGGGATGTTATTGTGCAGATGGTGAGAGATGTCTGGTTTCCTTCAGACATGATGCTTGGAACTGAGGTTCATCAGACCAGAGAATCTTTTTTTCTCACAGTCTTTTTCAAAGGAAAATGCTCCCATATATGTTCCTTGACACAATCCTGTCTCTGAGCTCTGCAGGCAGACCTCATGCCTTTGTTTTGCTCTGATATGCTTTTTCACCTGTTAGACCTTATCTGGACAGGCGTGTGCCTTTCCAAATATCCAAATGTCAAATAAATGGACTCCACTTAAAGTGCAAAAACACCTCAAAGAAGAATCTGAGAAATGGAATGCACCTGAGCCAAATTTTCAGCATCAAAGGATATAAATGCTCAGGTAATTGTGACATTTCAGTTTTTTCTCTAAAAACAATGCATCATGTGATTCAGTTACAACAAAACAAAAGAAACAATAAGGACTTACCCATCTTTTTCGCCTTGCATTCCATTAAGAAATCAGACGGCTCAGTACCGACTCATATTCTGCAAAAATATTTTAGTGAATTGGAATGTGTGCAAAGGATTGTTAGTGACTGGAGGATGCAAAGTATTCACTTGGATGTGTTCTTCAAAATGTGCAATGTTAGGACACAGCACATGAGTGCGATAACACGATATGAATACTCTGCTGGAGTAACATAGAGATTAGGCAATTACTTTTGATAGTTCCTACAAGCTTGAAACACTGCACTATGTTACTTATGCAAGTCATAACCTAGAACGTCATACCTGATTATGAACTTTAAACTTAAAGGGGAGAATTTACTACAGCCGCCCCCACATTTGAGGAGAAAATGGGTAATCAAGGAAATTCTGTAAATGTCTTCAGTATTACCTTCTAAAGCAGGAAACTTTATCAGGCGGGCAACTGGTCTGATGTAAGTTTAACCACCAACAGACATTTGAATATAAGCCCCAAGCTCTTTTCATTTTGTCATCCTATTTTGACCAGGTATGGGTTGGAGCAGTCAACACCTGTTGAGTAAAAAGTTGGACAGAGCACTCAAAGGTGTTCTGGTAGCAAATCTTCCATTTGCTGGACCTTTGACTGAGCCTTCCATCGCTGACAGAACAGACAGATGATGGTGTGGAATCCAGTACTGTCCCCATATCTCGGCATAGACACTCTTGGCTCCTGGGTGTAACAGACACTCATCAAATCCTTTAATAAGGAGCTTCATTACTGCTTGTCGTGGGTCCAACACAATGGGCTGGATTTGTTCCAGGTCTGAGTTTGCCAGCCTCCTTCATAAGCCCCCAATTTTTAGCATGTTGGTCAGTGGATCCCAGTCAGGAGCAAGACCAATCGACTGTGCACAGGAACTGGTTTCTAACTTCTTCTGGAAAGCTCTTAAGTTTGCATGCCCTTAGCAGAACAGCTTCCGCTTCTCTATTAGTCATAGGATGTGGCTGCCCCTTGAAATGTTTGTTGAGTCACCTCCACTAGTTCCTGCCATATATTGGAATAGGTAGCATCAGGGAGGTTGGAAGCAGTTTTAACTGCCATTAGGCAGTAGTAGGTTAAGCCTTTCAGTTCTGATACTTCCTCTGACTGTGCAACTTCAGGTTTCTTAGACCAGTGCTCTGGGCTCTGTTTCAAGAATCCCTTGACTCCATAGACTAGATGAAGATAGTCATTTCATCCCTTGCGAGCATCGAATTGCTCGAGAGCATGAAGATACAAAGGATAGAAGCTGCCACCTGCGTAATTCTGGAGGGTTTTCACTCTGCAGATCTCTCCAAATGAAGCAGAGAAAGGGTCTGTCATATGGTAGGAGGAGATTGACCTGATGGAACATGCCGTTCATATCTGCGCTTACAGCCACATGATGCTGCCTGAATCTTAGCAGAATGCCCAACAGTGATGGTCCAAGCACAGGAAATTGCAGGAGTTGATTGTTAAGAGATAGTGTGACGAACAATGAGGACTGGATGCAAGATGCAAGTAAAAGGCTTTATTAGCTGATGTAGACAACAACAGGTCAGGCGAACACAAACACAGATGAAGACAGGTGACGCAGGGACTTCGACAGGCAACCCAGTGGTGGTGAATGGTGATCGGTGATCTCAGTGAAGCTTTGCAGGAATCCAGGAAGACGACGAGGAACAAGAAGAATCCACAACAAGGAAGCCAGGAGACGAGCACGGAACAGGGAACACACACCGGGGAAGCCACAACGATCTGACAACATGAGACACCAGTTACTGAACATATAGAGCTGGTAAGTCCCACCCCTTCCACTAACCCCACTGGACCTCTAGGTTGAAAAATCGTCAATGCAAGTGAATGTGAGAAAATAATTATTTTCTGGTCCCGTTTGAATTTTGCCATGAATGTGAACATATGTTGTCTGTGAATTTTTAATATAATTTTTCGTGTGAAGAATGCTACAATTTAGCAGGTAGAAGTTTGATACGGTTAGACTTTGTGTGAGAGCACTTTGTGGACTACAACTCTTCGCTGCTTTCGATTACATCAGACGGGAATCTGAAGAAAGAACAGCCCATTTTGTTTGAATGGTGACATTTGGGTACAAAACACACAGGCATCTCGATCTGTCTCCATAGATTATCGCAGCATTAGCACCGTGATTTGACAAGTGGAGGGAAAATGTGTTATGGGGTGACGTCACATAGGCGACATGTAGTCTTTCTCGTTATGTCTTTTCCACAACTGCTAGCCAAAGAATCATACAATATACTGTCAAACTCGTAACATGAAAAATTATATAAAAAATTCACAGACAACATATGTTCACATTCATGGCACAATTCAAACGGGACCAGAAAATAATTATTTTCTCACATTCACTTGCATTGACTATTTTTCAACCTAGAGGTCCACTTGGGGTTTTACGGATGGGCGGGACTTACCAGCTCTATAAAGGGACAAACAAGTGGTAACAGCTGGCGCTGCTAATCAGTGGTGATCAGCGGCCACGCCCACACACAAACACTCACGAGACGAGAGCGAGACAGTGAATTCATGAACCGTGACAGATAGGCCCTGGTGTCTAAACAAACAGTTGAAACCTTGGCTTGCTGTTATAATAATAATAATAATAATAATAATAGTACCATGACTTCTCTGACTGGGCTGCTTCCCTTTGGTTAAATTTGGCTACATAACCTGCCTCAATGAGCTTAGCAATCTACCCTGACTAGATTGAGGCCTTTTCATGGTCTTTCTGGAGTCTCCTTTCAGTGTTCCTCAGATTTGCAAGAATGGATTGCAACAAGCCTTTGGGTTTAAGTGCACCTGGTTTCCACAGAGGCGGGGTGGCATAATGTTGTACTGCCTTGACACTGACTCAATGAGTTTGAGACTCAAGCAGATGCATAGCCTCTTTATCTTACCTAGACCAGACACCCAGTTTGTCATTGTGAAAGTGCAGCACATCCAGTTGCCATAACCTTTCCACATTTCTGCAGAGAAGATCATCTGGGTGGGCAGTGGAGAGAAAGAAACATTGCTGCACTGGTGCATGGTCTGCGATACACATTACTGCTCAATGGAGAGCCCACTCGAGAGCTGTATGGACTGCTGCTGTTCCCCCTCTGGTTCCTTGGAGAATGGGCTCTTTGGCGGTAATGAGATGAACTTGGTCTGAACCTATGAGCACCAGTAGACGTACCTTGTGAAATGGCTGTAACGGAACTCGCACACCTAAAGGGGAGTTCCGTTACAGGCATTTCACAAGGCATGTCTACTGGTAACGGAACTCCTCTTAGGTGTGCACAACTCTTCAGAAGTGTCTGAACTGGGCATGACTGTTCCACTAGATCAAGACCAAATGCTGTGAATGCTCCAAACACTTGATAGAATTTCTCTGGGTAACCTCTTGGGGAGATTTCAACGGTGAGAAGTGTGGGGTTTTACAGTACGAAGGGCTAGAGTCTCATGTTCACTTCTCCGTTGGAGCTGCTGGATGGCAATGGGTAGGATCATGGTGCGCTGTCTCCGTCATCTAAAATAGCTGCAGACCTCACTGCAGGGTTTCTTTAAACTGCATATTTCAGGTCCATGGGAACAAGAACATTTCCAGCAGTGTTTTTCCTCTGAGATCCAGCAGCGTTTTTCCTCTGCTCTTTGATACTGCTGCATCGAGTGATGTAGTGGTTGTTTCCGCCACAGAAGAGAGAGCTGACTTTGAGTGGTGTCTTCTTCCAAGATACCTTTGGACTAAGGGAGGTTTTAGACCCTGTAGGTGCTGCACCATGATTCAAGCCTGTGATTTGGGTTTTAGGTTTAACCGCAGTCTTCTCCTTTGCACTGCTTGGAGATTTCTCATACTGGTTGCTTTGCACTAACCTACTGGACAGTCTCTGTTGCTGGACCTTGACTTGGAGCCATCCAGAAAAGTATTGCTGGTTGTGCAGGTTAATGTTTGGGGAGTTGAGCTTCCCTTGCAGCTGGAGTTAGTCCTCAAAGCCATCTCTTAAGTGCTTAGATAACAGCATGCTCATTAAGAGGGGGACACGGAGAGCAAAACTCTGGAAGCTGCGAGCAACATTTGGTTTGACCTCTGGTGCTGTGAGGATTGCCGCTATTTCACTCTGAGCCAGCTGTTGGGGTTGACCATATTGTAATTGAAGAGCGTGCATTGCCACTTAATATGGGTATGGGTGATGGCGGCAGGACTGGCCAATCATCTGTGCCTCAGGAAATTTGAGGTGTTCCAGCAAAATGTGATACTTGTATTACTTGTTGTGAGCAGCACATTCCAGGGCCCAGTTTATGGCCGGGCCCCTCTCTGTCCGCAACAGTGGACAAAGGTTTGCTACATTTTGATTGGATCTTGGTGGACTAACACAAACAAACTGTCCAAACGCCATCAGATAAAGAAGTTAGGACAACAGCCAGACACCTCTAAGAGGGCAAGAAAAAGACCTCTAGTACCAAGCCTAGGAAGGACAGGACTTCTTATTGGTCCTCATGCAGTTTCTGCCCTTCACCCATCTTAGTGCCGCCCTGCAAAGCTGAGACATAACAGATATACCGTTCTGGGTCTCCGGTTCATCCAGTGAGACATTAACAGATACAGTCTTGTTCTGAGTCTGTCCTTCAAGGATAGACAGAAACAGATCAACAACGTTCTGAGTCTCCAGTTTGTCCAGAGAGACAACAGATTCCATGATCTGAGTCTACAGCTTGTAGCAACAGATCCGGCCACGTTCTGAGCCTTCAGTCAGTGAGGAAAGAGACATTAACAAACGCTACGTTCAAAGTTTTCATTCAGCGAGACAGTAACGACTACAGCACGTCCCGAGTCTCCGTGCCAGAGAGACAAAAGTGGATTGACAAAGTCCTGAGTGTCTGGCCAAGAGAGGCAGAAGACACACAAGAGATAAGCAAATCTTCACTTCAAACTTCCTTCATCTGCTTGTTCCAAATCATTAGGGACCTTCTGCACCTATTTCAGGGCCTCATCTGCGTGTTCCAGATTTTAGGACCCTTTAGTGCTCCAGGAGATCAGCATCCCACAGATTCGTGTTCAAGACAGTTGAAACGGATTCTAGCTCCTTTCCCCACTGCATTGTCAGGCAGCACAACCAATGGTAGACGTCATTGCCATCGGACTGCTCACTGAACCACGAGGAACGTACATATCACTTAACCAAACCTCTTTCCAGAAACTTTGGCATTGTTGTACATTATCAGTTTATGATTTTCTAATTTACATTAGAGGTAATATAGCCGAGGCTAGTTAATAACAAATAATATTTCGCTTATTTGTTTGATGCATAATTAGGTTCCTCACCTTATTAGTTTCAGAGAAGATAAAACAGTTTATCTTTCCATAAGATACCGTAACTCTTCCATAGCCATACTCAACGTAATCATTTGCATTTTAGGCATCTTATGCACTTTATTCCTTTATCATTCATGGTATTCATTTAATAGTTTTGTTAGTTATTCTTGTTTATCTTTTATCTCTCATCTGTCCTTAACCCCAGGTGCTGCAGCCGCCGTGATGTAAAGTGCAGTCTTGAGCTCCTGGCCTGCAAGGGGCGATAGGGGTATGTGGCAAGCAGAGTGGGGCTGAGAGCCATGGGAACGGAGCGAGGCCGGACTTGAGTTTCTCACGGAGGATAAAAGGAGGAGGGACTACAGTGAAGGACAAGAGAGGACCAGGCCTGAAGTTTACAATGTGTTTTGTTTATTTTACATTTGTGTTTGTTTACTGTAATACAGTTCGTTGTTGTGGGAAGAAGAAGGCGGGAACCAGCAAACATTCAAAGACTTTAATAAATACAAAATGAAAGTAAAGACAGCAGCCCCTCAAGGACGACTGCCGCCACACATAATAAAACGAAACATCAAATAAAACAGTCCAGGCCTGGTCCTCTCTCGTCCTTCACGATCGTCGCTCCCCCGTGAGAGATACGAGACCGGTGCATTGCGCAGGTGTCGCTCATCAGCAATCATGCCACCGGCCTCGCGCCGTTCTCCCACAGCCCTAGGCCTCGTCCTGCTCGCCACATTTACGTTGTATTTTTGTGTACCGCTTTACTTTCGTTTTGTTGTTTATAGTGATCTTGTTGCTGGTGTGGCAGGCTTTTCACTTTGATCATCCTCCTCATCCCCATGATGTGATATGTTCCATCAGCTCCTGGCACCGACACTGTCGTTTTTCATATTATTTAAGTTTACTGTAAAGCGCAACCATGTTCATCCCTTACCTTCTCAGATATAGATTTTCCTCAGTAAACTCATACTCAAGTCTGTGGAGATTATGGCTGGATGCAACCCCCTGGCTGAAGACTGGTCATGATTGACTAGTAATGCCCACGGTGGCTGCTGCTCCTCTCTGCTCCACTGGCACCTCTGCTGTAGGTTGGGAGGAAAGAGCAGGTGGTGATGGCTGTAGTCAAGAAGATACTCCTCCAGATGCTTGGGTGTGCGGCACTGCCGTGAGGGGATGTCTAAAGTCTCAATATGAGGAAGTGAGGCTGATTGCTCCGATGACATCACTGCAGTAGTCGGTTCCAGCTTGAAGGGTTAATGCTGGGGATTGCCCCACTGAATGCTGGTGAATATGTTATTGACCGCTGCAGAACTCTGGTGAGGGAGCCGGATTCATCAGATTGAGTTTGTCCATTTATTGGACAAATACCTGATTATGAACTTAAAATTTAAAGTGGAGAATTCACAGCATGCAGGATGAAGGATGCAAAACAAAGGCTGCTTTCCAACCATCCTTCAAATTAACCTGATTGTCTGATCACCATGCACGTTCTGGGAGTCAACGTGCAGAGGTTTTTATCAGTATGCCAGGAAAGACTACAAACACTTTCACACATTTCATCAGTATTGTCAGCGTATATGAATTCAAATTCAGTACCACTGTATTACTTATCAGTCTATTATTATGAACTAAAAAACTTTATTAAAACTATTAAAAACTTTACTAGGCATTTTCTTGACTAAGTTGGCAAGAATAATCTGCAAAATATATAAACACATGCAAGCACACATACTTGCCTTAGTACTGTAACTGCCCCTCTAGAGCCCACCACTACATCAGTGAGGGAGTCTGAGGTCAGATCCCCTGCAGAGTGAAGAGCGACTCCAAAATACTGTAGGCCACCGCCTACAGCTGCTCCACTCAGTCTCTACATGTAAAAAAGAGACAGACATAGATGAAGAAAAGGCATTTCTGTATTTGAGGCTTTAAAAGTAGTGAAACCTTATGAAGCAGAAGTGTTCTCTGCTATATGGTCAAAGTCATTATCATAATCATCATTATATAGCCAGACACTTGGTGTCCCTGCCAGAAAATCTAGATAAAATCAGGTCAAAATGAAGTTGCTGTTTGTTGGTTTTCATGGTTGATATGGTCTGTTTTTTCCCTGTGGCCAACAAAGTGGCCGTTCCCACAGGATTTTTTAAAAGTTGGTCAACTTACACATATACAGCTGTGTCTTTTACGAATGCACATTTTTCATGCGGCATCATGTAATTCAACAGTCGTGATCATGGTGATTCCCGCAGGCACGCTTCTTTGAATTTAAAGGGGTCCTGTATTTTGCTTTTTCACTTTTTCAGCTTTAGTTAGTGTGTAATGTAGCTGTTTGGCCATAAAAAAAGATCTGCAAGGTTACAAAGCTTGAAGTCCACTCCAATGGGAATTGTTAAATTCTCTCTAACAAAAACTTTTCACAAACTACAACAAATGCATTGTTGGGATAACAATTAGCTTTTTCCAGATCTTGTGAAATCACAATATCCCTCAAGTCAAGTCACCTTTATTTATACACTCACCTAAAGGATTATTAGGAACACCATACTAATAATGTGTTTGACCCCCTTTCGCCTTCAGAACTGCCTTAATTCTACGTGGCATTGATTCAACAAGGTGCTGAAAGTATTCTTTAGAAATGTTGGCCCATATTGATAGGATAGCATCTTGCAGTTGATGGAGATTTGTGGGATGCACATCCAGGGCACGAAGCTCCCGTTCCACCACATCCCAAAGATGCTCTATTGGGTTGAGATCTGGTGACTGTGGGGGCCATTTTAGTACAGTGAACTCATTGTCATGTTCAAGAAACCAATTTGAAATGATTCGAGCTTTGTGACATGGTGCATTATCCTGCTAGAAGTAGCCATCAGAGGATGGGTACATGGTGGTCATAAAGGGATGGACATGGTCAGAAACAATGCTCAGGTAGGCCGTGGCATTTAACCCTCTGGGGTCTGAGGGGTTTTCTGGGCCCTGGAGGTGTTCTGACATGCTCTGACATTTGTGCTTTTTTCAGTTATTTATAAACATGTTAATGGCAAAGGTGTAAATTCACTCTATATAGCACAAACAGGGCTACCATAATATGTGATCAACATGCATGTATATGTTTGAATTTTTAAGAGAATAATGTTTATGCGTGGTTATTGAAAAAATAAAAATGAAAGTTGCTGAAATAAGACCACAAAACACATAGTAAATATGTGTCAATAAGACTTTTGACTAATGAATGTTGTCGCTTCGAGTTCTGGCTTCAAAATGATGTGAAAATCATCCTGCCTAATCGTTCACATAACACAATACATTGATTTACACTTTGTAAAACAGTTTTTTTGTCAGAAGAGGTTTATGCATGGGAGTGGTAATGGCCTATCAATATTAATGAGATTCAGACCAGGGGTGTGACAGACACTCCCCCACATTCCTAAAAAACAAAAACAAAAAAAACTGTTAGCATACATTATCCAAAGTAAACTGATGGGCAATTAATTGTTATGGACGCACAATGTATGTATATATCTGTTGATGGTCCATAGGACAGAGAAATATCACTGTGAGTATCTGTTTATGGGCCATGACCGCACGTATTTAGTGACGCACGTAATGAACGGATCGTTCGCGAACGACACATGCATTTCAAACATTTACACCTGTATTCACAAACATCTGTGCATAAGGCAGTATGGAAGCATGATAAGCAGTGTCATAGTCTAACCAAAACCATACGTTTATATATATATACAGTATATATACAGTGAGGAAAATAAGTATTTGAACACCCTGCTATTTTGCAAGTTCTCCCACTTGGAAATCATGGAGGGGTCTGAAATTGTCATCGTAGGTGCATGTCCACTGTGAGAGACATAATCTAAAAAAAAAAATCCAGAAATCACAATATATGATTTTTTAACTATTTATTTGTATGATACAGCTGCAAATAAGTATTTGAACACCTGTCTATCAGCTAGAATTCTGACCCTCAAAGACCTGTTAGTCTGCCTTTAAAATGTCCACCTCCACTCCATTTATTATCCTAAATTAGATGCACCTGTTTGAGGTCGTTAGCTGCATAAAGACACCTGTCTACCCCATACAATCAGTAAGAATCCAACTACTAACATGGCCAAGACCAAAGAGCTGTCCAAAGACACTAGAGACAAAATTGTACACCTCCACAAGGCTGGAAAGGGCTACGGGGAAATTGCCAAGCAGCTTGGTGAAAAAAGGTCCACTGTTGGAGCAATCATTAGAAAATGGAAGAAGCTAAACATGACTGTCAATCTCCCTCGGACTGGGGCTCCATGCAAGATCTCACCTCGTGGGGTCTCAATGATCCTAAGAAAGGTGAGAAATCAGCCCAGAACTACACGGGAGGAGCTGGTCAATGACCTGAAAAGAGCTGGGACCACCGTTTCCAAGGTTACTGTTGGTAATACACTAAGACGTCATGGTTTGAAATCATGCATGGCACGGAAGGTTCCCCTGCTTAAACCAGCACATGTCAAGGCCCGTCTTAAGTTTGCCAATGACCATTTGGATGATCCAGAGGGGTCATGGGAGAAAGTCATGTGGTCAGATGAGACCAAAATAGAACTTTTTGTTCATAATTCCACTAAACGTGTTTGGAGGAAGAAGAATGATGAGTACCATCCCAAGAACACCATCCCTACTGTGAAGCATGGGGGTGGTAGCATCATGATTTGGGGGTATTAAGGAGAGGATGACCGGGGCCATGTATTGCGAGATTTTGGGGAACAACCTCCTTCCCTCAGTTAGAGCATTGAAGATGGGTCGAGGCTGGGTCTTCCAACATGACAATGACCCGAAGCACACAGCCAGGATAACCAAGGAGTGGCTCTGTAAGAAGCATATCAAGGTTCTGGCGTGGCCTAGCCAGTCTCCAGACCTAAACCCAATAGAGAATCTTTGGAGGGAGCTCAAACTCGGTGTTTCTCAGCGACAGCCCAGAAACTTGACTGATCTAGAGAAGATCTGTGTGGAGGAGTGGGCCAAAATCCCTCCTGCAGTGTGTGCAAACCTGGTGAAAAACTACAGGAAACGTTTGACCTCTGTAATTGCAAACAAAGGCTACTGTACCAAATATTAACATTGATTTTCTCAGGTGTTCAAATACTTATTTGCAGCTGTATCATACAAATAAATAATTAAAAAATCATACATTGTGATTTCTGGATTTTTTTTTTTTAGATTATGTCTCTCACAGTGGACATGCACCTACGATGACAGTTTCAGACCCCTCCATGATTTCTAAGTGGGAGAAATTGCAAAATAGCAGGGTGTTCAAATACTTATTTTCCTCACTGTATATATATATATATATATATATATATATATATATATATATATATATAATGTCTAGTATTTAGACAGTAGGCCTAGGCTATCACATATTTTACCGGAGGCTGAAATATATTTAGACTAAATCACATTACACTTAAGCAGATATTCGCAAATAAGCTACATTAAACATAAGGCAGTATTTTAGCATGATAATCAGTGTTATAAGCTAATCAAAACTGAGTGAAATATATTTAATATACAAATATGTTTAGAGAGTAATAGCCTATCACATTGAAAAAGTTTACACTTGAGCATATACACGAATGTTAGGGATATTGTAAGGCAATCTTTCCTGTAAGATGTCAAAAGCTAGCCAAAACTAAGCAAAATATAGTCTGAAAATTCATATGAGTTCTATATTTTCAGAAAAATAATTATATAACAGTAAAACTTACTCCGAAATTGTGTCCTCGGCGGGATCAATTCGCTCTTCAAAATGCTGCCGTTCGTCGTCCGAGTTACAATCTTCCTCTGAGGAAAAGGTGAATTCTTCCTCGCTGTCCAGAATCATCTGAAGGGCGTCTTTACCGGAGAAGCGTGCCATACTCAAAACGCGATGAACTATCAGTGAGTCTGATGAAGAAACTGTGTTTGTATGGCATTGATCGGGGGGTGTGTGCGATGCATAGATCACCTAAACTATTTACCATGTGAATAGTGCCGGGGGCGGGGCTGCCTCAGCTCATCAGAGATAATGAAGGGAGAGCGAAAAAACAGTACCTCTCCTTGCTTTTAAAGGGACTACATAAGCTGAGAATATTTGTTTTTTATATAAATTACTTCATTTAAAAGAAGAGATTTCAAGCTTCATAAAGACATATCTCACGTGTCTGTGTGAGAAGTATTCGCTGAGTTATGGTTCATTTTCGGACGCATTTCAGAATGGACTTAACTGACAGAGAGAAGGCAGAACTCGCTTCGTGTTTATTTTTCTTTATTTGGCGAAAAGCACAACACTTTGTTTTTATTGTGAGTACACACAAAAATAATACACATTTAACAGGATCGATTGATGTATGAAACTCCAATGGAAAATCAAAGTCAACAGAGTATTTATGATTTTCTTTTACACTGATAAAAAAAAAGCGAGCAGATCACGCCGGCGTGATTGCCGACCTCAGAGGGTTAAACGATGCCCAATTGGCACTAAGGGGCCTAAAGTGTGCCAAGAAAACATCCCCCACACCATTACACCACCACCACCAGCCTGCACAGTGGTAACAAGGCATGATGGATCCATGTTCTCATTCTGTTTACGCCAAATTCTGACTCTACCATCTGAATGTCTCAACAGAAATCGAGACTCATCAGACCAGGCAACATTTTTCCAGTCTTCAACTGTCCAATTTTGGTGAGCTCGTGCAAATTGTAGCCTCTTTTTCCTATTTGTAGTGGAAATGAGTGGTACCCGGTGGGGTCTTCTGCTGTTGTAGCCCATCCGCCTCAAGGTTGTGCGTGTTGTGGCTTCACAAATGCTTTGCTGCACACCTCGGTTGTAACGAGTGGTTATTTCAGTCAAAGTTGCTCTTCTATCAGCTTGAATCAGTTGGCCCATTCTCCTCTGACCTCTAGCATCAACAAGGCATTTTCACCCACAGGACTGCCGCATACTGGATGTTTTTCCCTTTTCACACCATTCTTTGTAAACCCTAGAAATGGTTGTGCGTGAAAATCCCAGTAACTGAGCAGATTGTGAAATACTCAGACCGGCCCGTCTGGCACCAACAACCATGCCACGCTCAAAATTGCTTAAATCACCTTTCTTTCCCATTCTGACATTCAGTTTGGAGTTCAGGAGATTGCCTTGACCAGGACCACACCCCTAAATGCATTGAAGCAACTGCCATGTGATTGGTTGATTAGATAATTGCATTAATGAGAAATTGAACAGGTGTTCCTAATAATCCTTTAGGTGAGTGTATAGTGCTTTTTATAATACAGATTGTTTCAATGCAGCTTTACAGTGATAACAGGAAAACAATGCAACAAAGTTTGTTTAAGCTGTACAGCAGCTCTGGAGAAAACAGTGATGTCATCATCCAGCTCAGTTCAGGTCTCATACAATGGTGTCAATGCAGTTAGATCATATAGTTGAATATTAAAGTAACAACATGTAGTTTTTCAACCTTCATAATATATTTCCAAGACCCTTGTGATGGTACATCGACTTACAATAGGTTGAATGACACGTCTGCCAGAGCCTGACGGGGTCTGTATCGCTTTTACTGGCACTATGTAACTTCGGGGTGCGGGTAGTAACCAGAGCTCAAAAAGAACTACAAAATTCGACTGCTTTACGGCATACGTCACTTCGCCAATCATTTATCTGGTAGCTAGTAAGTTAAACACTAACATGCTAGTTTTAGATGGTTACTTATGATGCTATCGCTATCATTCTCGTTCAGATTTGAGCATTGTAATCGACATGCAAATCGCAAATGTGTGAGTTAAAATGTTTAGTCTACTAAACATGTATAAATTATGAAAGGAGGAAGATTAATAATATTATCATTGCCCATATGAAAAAAACCTGCATGCTTCATATACAGTAACAGCCCGTTCTCATCCCAAGTCGTCATATACTGACGCTTTCAAAATTTCTTCAATATCTGACCTATGTATCTGACGCACAAAGCACCCTTTAGCGTCCATATGAGACGCATAACCCTACCACAGACCTAAACCTACCCATAACCGAAGCGTCTCATATTGACGCTAAGGGTGCTTTGTGTGTCGGATATTGAAGAATGTTTGAAAGTGACGATTTGGGGATGAGAATGCGTTGACAGTAACCGTAAATCATTTTACGACAGCGGTAATGGACAATTCCGCTTCCAACCTGTAGGGCGACCGCAGAGGAAAAGTTCCATGTTGTTGCTTTAAGTGTACCCAACTAAGCAAGCCAGAGGTGACAGTGGCAAGGAACCCAAACTCCATTAGGTGACAGAATGGAGAAAAAAAACCTTGGGAGAAACCAGGCTTAGTTGGGGTACCAGTTCTCCTCTGGCCAACAAATGAACAGTGTATAATTTTGATTCAGGCACCATTACAGGTCAGAAGTCAGATTGGGATCGGAACATTCAAAAAAATTAATCCAGGTTCATCTGGATGAAGATCGGATTCATCATGCTGGTATGGGACGGGTTTTGTTGAGGATCTATGCCACTGGCTGTCGTGTCGATAAGACCTTCACAGGGGATAGTCTGGTTGACACAATCTCTGCTGACACTTCAGGGCTGCGTTGTGGTCATGTCCTCCATCTAATCTGGATACAGCCCGGATTCGGCTGACTAACGGTAACCCCGGGATAAAGAGAGAGACTAATATTAGGGTAGATGCCATTCTTCTTATGATATACAACAATACTATTTCATACATTTATTGTAACCATGTCCACACAGACGCGTTTCGGCCTAAGCCATCATCAGTGTGTCTAAGCCACACACTGATGATGGCTTAGGCCGAAACGCGTCTGTGTGGACATGGTTACAATAAATTTATGAAATTATACCTTGAGAGTGCGGTTTTTCATCTTTATTTTTGATAACTTTTTTACTACTCGCACCCATAAATGATTTGGGAGTTGAGCGCGCCTGTTCTCAATACAACAATACTAACAATCATTTAACTGATTTGATTTAAATTATCCCATGGAATATGCAAAAAAAGGGGGCGAGGCATGGTTGAGCTGCGCTAGAGAAAACAAAGAATACCTGCTTTACTACAGTTTTGTTGCCATGTCGAAGAGACACTGTTTTTCTTCCTAGAGCCGGGGACACACTAAGCTGATGGTCGGCCGCCGGGCATTGTCGGGTGGTTTTTGAGCGTCGGTCGGCTTTAGTTTTCTCGATGTGTTCTGCACCGTTGGCTCTAGTCGGATGGCGTCAGCTGTTTTTCAGCCGATTCTACATGTTGAATCGGCTGCGGAGCTCGTCGGAGCGAGAAAAAAAACGTAACTGATGAAAGCAAACAAACGACGGAGTAAAGAGGGAACTCACTCACTTGTCACTTGTCATCTCATTTGACCAGAGGATTATTTTAATAACATGGCTTTGTGGAATCAAGATATCGAAGACCAGCTAATCACCGTGATCGAGGCGCTGCTTGCTTTGTATATACACAGTTCTAGCTCTTCCGGTTTCCCTTTTAAATGCCGAATACAGACTACTGCCATCTGCTGGTATGGGAGAGTTATGTCCTCTCACGCAAGTGCAGAACGTACACGCTAGTTGGCCGTCGGCTGTAGTCTGTCTGGTGTGTTCACATGCAACTTTTTTTGCCCCTATGCAGGCGACTTGAGGCGACGCCACAGTCGGCTTTCATCAGCGCTAGTTCTTTGACGTCAGTTTGGTGTGTCCCTACCTTAAGGCAGACGAACTTAGAAAACACTGTTCCTGAACATTAAAACCCCAAAGTTTATCTGTGTGCTGCACATTTTATAGAGGACAGGTTCTAGAACCTAAGAGACTACAATGCAGGCAATGCAAAAATACATTGAAGATGCTAAATTGTGAACGGATACTAAATATCTCAAATAGTTTTGCTATAGCGAGGAATTAAAGTAATGTCAAAAAAGTAAACAGAAAGAGTTTATTAAAAATAGGTCTATTGTGCCATCTAGTGTTTTATACTATGTATAAATGGGGTTGGATAAATATTTTTTATTGCTTTTAAACAGTGTTTTAAAGTGCACTAATTTCATTTTATTCCACACTGCATTTGCATCTTTATTTAAACATGATCAAAGTCTACTTGGTCAGTTAGGATACTGTTTTTTTTGTTTTTGTTTAAAATGTTCTCTGTCTCTGTCTCCCTATGTCTGTCCTTCCCCTCCCCCTCACTCCACCAGTCTCACTCTCTCTGTGCCATGTGTGTGTGTGATTGTGGCTGGGTGTTTGTTACAGTGACAAGAGTTTAACCCTTTCATTGCTATGTGCTTTGGCCTGCATTAAAGGATAAATAAATCTCTTAGGCCTTGTCTTTTTGTCTTTGTTACCACAGGTAACAAGTATGTAAATGCAGAGAAACTACAAACTAATTACTAGGTATTTACCTGGTAAATATATGGTAAGTTATAGTTGGTTATTGGTAATTACCACAGGTAACAAGTATGTAAATGCAGAGAAACTACAAACTAACTACTAAGTATTTACCTGGTAAGCATATGGTAAATTATAGTATTTTAGTGTGTAATTACTTAAGGTGATTAGTATGCAACTACAGAGAAACTACCAGGGAAAAAAAAAACGCCACTGTTAAATATCAACTCAACAAAGTACTGTGTACTTGTTACCTGTTTAGGTTGGTAATAACTCAGATTTAATTGTGTACTTACTCAGAATGTAGGCAGCCGATTTTTAGAAACACCTCCAGTATTACCCATCAATTCAAGTTAGGTTTGTAGTTATCCTAGGGTTATGTTGGTAACAGTCCATGTTTGTTTATTTATTACTATCTTGAAATTAAGACGGTAGATTCCAATAAATTACCTTGTCTTACATAGTTGTTGTTCATTGCTACACCCATTTATAGAGGGTTTATCAAATAATTTACCTTACACTTACCTGGTAACTACCCCGCAGGAACAGTTTTCCCTAATGTCATGGCACATCTTAAATACTGGGTATGTTCTTGCAAATGTTTTTACAATTTACTCAGTAAGTAAAGTGCAACTGTACTGTAAAATGAAGCCTTGTTTATTTCCATGGTATTACCAGAATTGTACCATATAATCTGAATCATTCCCTTTTCCATAGTCACATTTTTTTTTTTTTACCTCGTATGTCCTGCAATGTTACCAAGGAAAACATGACAATTTACTCAGTAAGTAAAGTGCAACTGTACTGTAAAATGAAGCCTTGTTTATTTCCATGGTATTACCGGAATTGTACCATATAATCTGATCATTCCCTTTTCCATAGTCACTTTTTTTTTTACCTCGTATGTCCTGCAATGTTACCAAGGAAAACATGACAATTTACTCAGTAAGTAAAGTGCAACTGTACTGTAAAAGGAAGCCTTGTTTATTTCCATTGTATTACCAGACTCTTACCACATCCTTTGCTACTGCTTAAACATTTTTGAAATCACAAACTTTTACCATGTGTGTTCTGCAACTTAACTAAAACATTCCAGCCTGGTCTCATTGTTAATACGTAGTATTAATACGTAATTTTCAAAGATAGAAAACGTACGTTTCGTACGTTTGGATAGATGCTGAAACGTATGATATCTGCAACAATTAAACGTAACATTATTACGTTTTTACAGCTACAAAACGTTAAATATTTACGAATCTTTCATATCATTAAGATATCTGTATAATGTACCTTTTACCGTTTTATAGATAAATGGAAGATCCCTTAACCCTACTCCCAACCTAAACATAGCGTTACCCATTTTATACTGAATATAAAAAGGATAAAACGTACAGAGTGTAGGGAAATGGCAATTTTATTAACAATATAGCGTTAAAATATTTTTTTTTTAGCAGCTAATCCTACTCCTACCCCTAAACCTACCCATAACAATTTCTTAAAACTACATAGGCTACAATTATGAAGAAAAACAACATACGTGTAATAATTTATTTATTGCAAAAATGTCAAAACCGGTACCAAAAGTCGTTCACATGATGATGTGTTGCAGTCACAGTCCTCTCTTTCAGTATTTAATAGTTTTGAATGAGGTACAGAGCAGAATTTAAGTTATTAATCCATGAAAATGTTTAATCCGGCTTCGCTCTGTGTGAAGGCGGGCGCGCTTCTCCATTTCAAATGTAGTTTACCGACTGAAATACGGCATGTCGCAATCTGTGACGAACATAGACGAACAGGCGAGAGCTAATGAGCGTTTGATATCACTGCCGTAAAACATGTCGTAACGCTTCTTGAGGGCGCAATTTTTTTATTTGAATTCATCACGAGCGCAGGATTTGACAGTTACGGACTGCGCTGCTGTGATAGCCTGTGGAATGGAGATGAAGATCACTCACTGGATAAAGGGCTGAATTTGGATCTCTTTCTTGCAAACGTATGGATTCTAAAGATTTGGATTATATCAAGTATAATAAAATTGATGTCTTTTGTGAATTTATGTTGGGTTTTGGTGTATTATTGTTCTATTGGAGAAAACGCATTTTGTGTCTCACTGTAAATAAACTAAATATTAAAATGGTTAAACGATTAAATAAGGTATTTTTAAGGTTTTAAAGTGTATTCTTGTTTAACTGCATGTAGGCTAATCCTCCGAAACGAGTTTGCAGCAGAAGGCACGAACAGAGCGAAATGTTATTAGTCTATTTCTTGAGTAAACTGCATAAATGCGACTGAAAACGTAATTGATAAGACATTTGAATGCAATAGAGTCTCATTAATGCCACGATTTTAATATGCATAAATAAGAATACGTACAAATATGTACGTCGGTAGAGTTGTTCATACGTAAATAATTTACGTTCTCTTACGAGAGGTTCTCTCGTACTGCGTAAGAACTTACGCTTGGGGGAAAGTCTCTTTCCGTGAGATACTGAAGCCAAAAATTATCCTTAATTTTTTATATAATGCAAAACGTGTTGCAGCAGCATACAGACATAGGCGAGGCAGCTTGCGCGCCTATTGGCTGCCCTGCGGCAACTGCAGCAGCCTATCGAGAAGGCCCTCTTGACGCCTTGACCAATGGGGGTGCTTCGCGCCCATTGCATAGCGTCCCGCCGAAATAGGCGTGGCCTAGGGCTATAAATATAGCGTCGAGAGGCTGGTTCACTGATTTTCATCTCTTCAGCGGAGCTCATGCATCGCTGGACCCTGAGAGAAGCCGCGCCGTCTGAAGAAGCCTTTCAGCGGGACGAGTCTGCATCGAAGCCGCTGGCCGCGCCGCCTTCTGCTGACATTCCTGCTGCGCTATCCGGTGCACTATATCCTTTCATTGCTAGTGTGTGTTCGCCCCGCGACTCACACTTTTTTCTCTCTAAAAGAGCCGAGCGTCTTTTTTAAGATGCCTCGTACTTCTGTGGCTCGTGCAGAGCCCCTCTCAGCGACGGGGACCGCCATGTTATTGCGTTTCCTGCCTGGGAAAAAAAAAAAAGACGGGGGTCTCAGACCCATTCTAGATCTAAGACGCCTGAACAGAGCGCTTTCAAAGCGCCCTTTCAGAATGATCACGACCAGACAAATCCTCTCGCAAATTCGCCAGGGGGACTGGTTTGCGTCGATAGATCTGAAAGACGCGTATTTCCAAATACAAATAGCGTCACGTCACAGGCGATTTTTGAGATTCGCCTTCGAGGGCCAGGCATATCAGTACACAGTCCTACCGTTCGGCCTGTCTTTAGCACCCCGTACGTTCACGAAGTGCTTGGACGCGGCTCTCGCTCCCCTGAAAATTCGGGGGATGCGAGTTTTGAACTACTTGGACGATTGGCCAGTTCTGGCTCAGTCTCGTACAGAGCTCATAGAACACACGACCGTTTACTCGAGCACCTCGAGAAATTAGGTCTCAAAGTCAATTGGGCGAAGAGCTCGCTGTCTCCCAGTCAGAAAATATCCTTTCTGGGCACAGACCTGAACTCGCTGTCTATGACAGCTCAGTTACCGCCACAACGCAGACTGACCGTTCAGCGCATGACGGAAAGCTTCCGCTGGGGCGTTATGGTCCCGCTCAAACAGTTTCAAAGGATGCTAGGCCTTATGGCCGCAGCATCGCCATTGCTTCAGCTGGGCCTCCTTCGGATGCGCCCACTACAGTTCTGGCTACAAGCGCGTGTGCCGCGCCGAGCGTGGACTCTGGTCGTATTCGCCTCAAGGTCGATCAGAAATGCGTTTCAGCTCTGAAACCTTGGACGGCGACCGACTGGTACCGGTCAGGAGTAAGCCTGGGGACTTCCTCGAGTGTGAAGGTGGTGTCCATGGACGCCTCCACCTCGGGATGGGGAGCGCTGCTCGAGGGCAGACCGTTCTTTGGCCTATGGTCAGAACGGGAAAAGCTTCTACACATAAACTGCCTGGAAATGATGGCAGTCGACAAAGCGCTCAGGCGCTTCTATCCCCAGATAGCAGGACACCACGTTTTAGTCCGTTCGGACAACATGGCGGTGGTGGCCTTTATAAATCACCAGGGAGGTGTCAGATCCCGAACCCTTCACAGGCTGACGGAACACCTCCTGGTCTGGGCCCAGCACAATTTGCGCTCGCTGAAAGCAGCCCATGTGCCCGGCCACTTGAATTTGGGACCAGACAGACTGTCCAGGAACAATGTTCCAGCAGGAGAATGGTCCCTACATCCACAGACAGTCCAATTGCTGTGGAAGAAGTTCGGCAAAGCGGAAGTAGACCTGTTGCGTCTCAAGAAAACGCTCACTGCCCGATATACTTCTCCAAGAGCAGGGATGCGCTGGCTCACGTATGGCCCCGCTGCCCGCTCTATGCTTTTCCCCCCATTGTGCTCATACCTCAGGTAATAGAGCGGATCAGGGAAAATGGATGCTCGGTGCTACTAGTAGCTCCGTTCTGGAAAAAACAGGTTTGGTTCCCAGTTCTGATGCAGCTAGCGAGCTCTGCCCCATGGCCGATACCTCTGAGGAGAGACCTCCTCACCCAAGCCAAGGGCTCGATTTGGCATCCTCGCCCGGAGCTTTGGGCCCTACACGTGTGGGCCATCAATGGGTACCCGCTCACCTCCCTACGGGAGTGCTAAACACGATCACGCAGGCTAGAGCTCCCTCTACGAGACGGCTCTATTCCTCAAAATGGTCTGTGTTTTCTAGCTGGTGCACAGCCCGTGGCGCGTCGCCCCAGGACTGTGGGGTGACGGACGTTCTTTCCTTCCTACAAGAGCTTCTGGAAAAGGGCAGAACCCCCTTCCACGCTCAAGGTTTATGTGGCAGCTATAGCGGCGTTTGTTAAACCAACGCTAGGCCAGTCACTTGGGAAGAACGATCTGGTCATTCGCTTCCTAAGAGGAGCGAAGAGGTTAAACCCTCCCAGACCTCCTTTAGTTCCCATATGGGACCTTTCCACGGTCTTGGAGGCCATGAAAGGTGCCCCATTTGAGCCAATCCAATCTGTGGATATCAAACACTTGTCCTTCAAGACAGCGTTTCTTTTGGCTCTCGCTTCAGTAAAGCGTGTGGGGGACTTGCAAGCGCTTTCAGTAAGCGCGACATGTATGGAGTTTGGGCCAAATGACTCTATTGTCAGGCTCAAACCGAGACACGGGTATGTTCCTAAATCCCTCAACACACCCTTCAGGTCCCAGGTCATTTCCCTGTCGGCCTTACCGGTCCCTGACAAGGAGGAGGACGCCACTTTGCTCTGCCCGGTCAGGGCATTAAGAGCTTATGTGTCTCGCTCGTCTGTTTTCAGACAGACAGAGCAGCTATTTGTTTCGTTCTATGGGCGCTCTAAAGGGCTAGCTGTGACGAAACAGACCCTATCCAGGTGGATAGTGGATGCCATAGCGCTGGCATACATCTCTAAGGGCCTACGATGCCCATTAGGTGTCAGAGCGCACTCCACAAGAGGCATGGCCTCTTCGTGGGCTTGGTCTAGTGGGATTTCTTTACATGATATCTGTATGGCGGCAGGCTGGGCCTCCCCGTCTACATTTATCAGGTTTTATAACCTGGAAGTTCCCGCTTTGCAAGCTAAGCTGCTGTTGGTCTAATAAGCCAGTACTATCTGCCCCGATGTCGGCTCAGAATACTGGGAACTGTTTGAGCAATTCTCACGGATCGATCATGCAGCCCTGAGGGCAAGTGTAAGACCCATAATTTTCATCAGATCAGGCCAAATTTTGCCCTGACTGTGTGGAACACTATTATCTTAAAGCACCCTGGTGGGATCCTACTTATTCAGGAATGATGCTTTAGCCTCTCTTCCTGGGCTCTCTGTGAGTCCCTGATGATTATGTACCATATGGGCCCCGGGCACATGCCCTTGGGACTTTGGTATTGGATCTCAGCACGCACGGCGTTTTACATTGTGTTCCCCAAGCGTAAGTTCTTACGCAGTACGAGAGAACCTCTCGTAAGAGAACGTACTCGGTTACTAACGTAACCTCGGTTCTCTCTAGAGAGGGAACGAGTACTGCGTATCCTTGCCGTGCCTGCAGTTCGCTCTGGTTCGCTCCGGCGATGAAAACCAGTGAACCAGCCTCTCGACGCTATATTTATAGCCCTAGGCCACGCCTATTTCGGCGGGACGCTATGCAATGGGCGCGAAGCACCCCCATTGGTCAAGGCGTCAAGAGGGCCTTCTCGATAGGCTGCTGCAGTTGCCGCAGGGCAGCCAATAGGCGCGCAAGCTGCCTCGCCTATGTCTGTATGCTGCTGCAACGCGTTTTGCATTATATAAAAAATTAAGGATAATTTTTGGCTTCAGTATCTCACGGAAAGAGACTTTCCCCCAAGCGTAAGTTCTTACGCAGTACGAGAGAACCTCTCTAGAGAGAACCGAGGTTACGTTAGTAACCGAGTACGTTTTTGTGCTGTTAATACGTAAACATTTTACGTTTTTGTGCTGTAAATACGTCAGTATTATATGTTTCTGTGTGTATAAAACGTAAGTAAATGTACATATGGTAGAATTACACTTTACGTAAAAATACACACGTATTCTCATGAGATCACGTTGAACATTCTCAGTAAGTAAAGTGCAACTGTACTGTAAAAGGAAGCCTTTTTATTTCCATGGAATTACTGGGATTTTACCCTATAATCTGTAATAGCTACGTAGCTATTACAGATTATAGGGTAAAATCCCAGTAATTCCATGGAAATTAAAAGGCTTCCTTTTACAGTACAGTTGCACTTTACTTACTGAGTAAATTGTCATGTTTTCCTTGGTAACATTGCAGGACATACGAGGTAAAAAATAAATAAAAAATGTGACTATGGAAAAGGGAATGATTCAGATTATATGGTACAATTCTGGTAATACCATGGAAATAAACAAGGCTTCCTTTTACAGTACAGTTTCACTTTACTTACTGAGTAAATTGTCATGTTTTCCTTGGTAACGTTGCAGGACATACGAGGTAACTTTTTTTACTATATGGAAAAGGGAATGATCAGGTTATATGGTACAATTCCGGTAATACCATGGAAATAAACAAGGCTTAATTTTACAGTACAGTTGCACTTTACTTACTGAGTAAATTGTAAAAACAACTGCAAGAACATACCCAGTATTTAAGATGTGCCATGACATTAGGGAAAACTGTTCCTGCGGGGTAGTTACCAGGTAAGTGTAAGGTAAATTATTTGATAAACCCTCTATAAATGGGTGTAGCAATGAACAACAACTATGTAAGACTAGGTAATTTATTGGAATCTACCGTCTTAATTTCAAGATAGTAATAAATAAACATGGACTGTTACCAACATAACCCTAGGATAACTACAAACCTAACTTGAATTGATGGGTAATACTGGAGGTGTTTCTAAAAATTGGTTGCCTACATTCTGAGTAAGTACACAATTAAATCTGAGTTATTACCAACCTAAACAGGTAACAAGTACATAGTACTTTGTTGAGTTGATATTTAACAGTGGTGTTTTTTTCCCTGGTAGTTTCTCTGTAATTGCATACTAATCACCTTAAGTAATTACACACTAAAATACTATAATTTACCATATGCTTACCAGGTAAATACTTAGTAATTAGTTTGTAGTTTCTCTGCATTTACATACTTGTTACCTGTGGTAATTACCAATAACCAACTATAACTTACCATATATTTACCAGGTAAATACCTAGTAATTAGGGGACTGTAAAAGGAAGGGTTACCAACAAAGCTCAGCGAATCCTATTCACCCAGGCATGAGCTATATATCTTTATAATCATTTAAGTGTGTACTTTTAAATTATCTAATTCAAAACGAAAACAAATATTCTCTGTTTATGTAATCTGTATGAAAAGAGAGAGATGTCAGTTATTCTAATTTCAGCTCATTATCTGCTAATGTGAAGACGCCCACGGAGAGCAGGCGCTATTCAAACGCAAATTATCTGAGGCAATCCATGCAAACTTGTGTACGCCCACATCAACTCTATAAAACTCATCAAGTTTATTCCGATTCATGTACTTTACGTCGTCTTGCGACGCTGTGAGGAATAATACTATCAATAATAATCCTAGAAAATTTACCTCAGAAGTGCTGGTTTAGTTTCACTTTGAGGAGCAACGGATCCAGCTGGGGACTGTGAATAGTAAGTTCTTTATTCTTAAGTGCTTTGTTCTAATCACAATGTGGAATAGTGTCTGTAAACCGCAAAATACTGTTTAAATATGAATCGCGTATCTGTGTGAATGAATGAACTGCACAGATGCGCACTGTTGTTTACAGCACGCATCTGTGCCGTTCATTCACACTCACACTTACATTAGTATTTTTACATGAACACATCTACTAGTTTAGCTTTTACCAAACTATATTGCTATTCTGAGATTAGTAAAAATCGACTGAAATATGTTGAAATAAAATGTCTTTGTAAAAGCAACGTATTAAACTGCAAATTAACATTTATATGCCCTAATATATCATAAAAACAGTGTTACAGACGAAATATGAAAGACATTTCATTGACTAGGTTTGGATAGATTCTAAAGTTTTTACTGTAAAATAGTAGCCTGGGTGCCAGCCCGAACCCCGCCCACAACATTTTTTGGTCGGGAAGTTCGGTCTGGACTCGATCCGTTGAGGAGTAATTATGCTCGACTCCCAGAAGGCCGGGCCAATCAAATTGCCAGGGCGGGCTTTAATCGATGATGGACAGATGATCTGCGGTTACGTAATCACCCACGTCACCAAAGAGCGCTTGATTTGAATTAGTTTACAACAAAGAAGACTGCCGCTGGAGAATTGAAATTTCACGAGTTCACATTTGCAAATAAGTCAGATAGAATAAATGCGTATATTAGATTTCACGAGTTCACACAAATAAGTCAGATGCGTATATGACGTGTCCGAGGAGAGGGCTGTGGGCTCGGTATAGCCATACTCCCCCCGGTATTCCTGGTTGTGAGAGAACAAGCCAAGACAAGAGTGAGGATTCGGGGTGGTGGAGGGATGCTGAAAAACTGTCAAGGAGTGTTAGGTAAGTTGACAGAGTGAATATGCTTCCTCATGCTGATATAGGGTAACGTTAGACATGGTATTGTTTGATGACAAGTTGATATTGGATTGATTATTTGTACGTGTTCCTCCCGAACTTTGTTTATGAAACATCATGTGTAGATTCCGCCATCGCGTCTGTTATAGAAGATATCCACAGTGCATTCATTTTAAAAGAGGAACAGAGAGCCGCGACATTTTGTTGGTTGAAAATATGAATGAAGAAAATGCGTCATTTACTCCGTTGCTCTGATTGGTTGTAGGTCTATCCAATTGAGTGCAGAGTTTTTTTTTTTTCTGGTTCAGTTGAGACACGCCCCATAATTAAAGTCCTATGGAGCAGTATCAGACTCACATTCTGACTAGAATATGAGTATGACGAAGTCAGGCTAGTAAAATAGACTATATTTTAGCCTATAGACTATAGACTATAGACTATAGACTATATTTAGACTATATCCTGGAGCTCAGGTACTTCACATTGCTACCCAAATCCCAGCGATCTTAAACCATGACAAAAAAGTGGACAAAGTTGTTCTGCATGCTGGTGTGAATAACATTAGACTCCGACAATCAGAAATTTTAAAAAAGGATTTTAATGAACTGCTGGAAGCTGTCCGCTACACATCGCCTGGAACAAGGATTTTAATCTCCGGACCACTTCCAACATATAGAAGAGGTAATGAATACTACAGCAGACTATTTGCATTTAATAACTGGTTGGAATCCTTATGTAAGAAGCAGAACTTGGGTTTCATTAACAATTGGGATCTCTTTTGGGAGAGAGCGCGTTTTTATCGTGCTGATGGTATACATCCCAGCAGGACTGGAGCACAATTTTTGTCGAGAAACATCAAAGCAGCATTGGACAAAGTGTGACAAGTATGCAGCATCCCTGTAAGAAGTTATACTAGTGCAAGCAGATCAACAACATTGAAGTTGTTTTCTCCTCTAGGAATAATATAAATAGACGAAATAATCATCGGAGAAAATCGAATTTATTGATGGTGAGAAAGGATTTTAATAACATATGTGAGGCTTCTTTGATAAATGAAGGAAGAATAAAGATGGCACTTTTTAATGTAAGATCAATCACAGGGAAAACTTCTCTTATCTATGATATTTTATCGGAAAAAAGTTTAAATTGTATGTTTTTAACTGAAACATGGCTTGATCAGAATGGGGCTATATCCCTTATTGAGGCATGCCCACCAGCTTATACATTCTTGCAAAAGGCTCGCTGTGGCAAGAGGGGTGGTGGAGTAGCCGCTATAGTTTTGCAGTCATTGCCCTGTAAAGAGATTGTTTTCGATGATTTTACTACTTTTGAATATCTAGCAATAGAAATACTAGAAATTAAATGTTTAGTTGTAATAATATATCGACCACCTAAGCAAACGTGCTTTATATCGGATTTTTCTGAACTTTTAACTCTCTGTGTTACCAACTATGATAAAATCCTGATTGTGGGTGATTTCAATATCCATGTCGATAACAAAGGTGATCGTAAAGCAGTTGAGTTTTTAGAGGTTTTAAATTCTTTTAATTTTACACAACATGTCAATGGACCTACACATAATAAAGGACATACGCTTGATCTCATAATTTCACACGGCATTAATGTAAATTTAAATGAAATAAATGATTTAGCAATCTCAGATCATTTTTGTTTATTTTTTGATTACAAAATTAACACTATGCTTCATCACAAAAATAAAATAGTTAAAAAACGTTATTTTAATACATTGACTTCTGAGTCCTTTGCTAATGAGATTCTACAAACGCCTTTAACTTTAAGTGAAATGCCTACTGTACATGATATGGTTGATAGTTTTAATGCCTCTTTAAAATCAACTCTTGATGTAGTGGCGCCAGAGAAAACTAAAAAAAGATCGATATCTAAAAATATGCCATGGAAAAATGAACGCATCTGTCAGCTTAAGAGGGAATGCCGTAAATCAGAGCGTCTATGGAGAAAAACTAAATTAACTGTTCACCGTGAGATTCTTGTGTTTAATATCTCAGAATATACAAAAACAGTGCGCTCCGAACGACAACAATTCTATTCAAAAATTATTAACGAAAATAACAAAAATCCCAGAATATTTTTCTCCACTATAGATCGTCTTTTAAATAACCGTATAATTGGCTTGATCAGCCCTCGGTAACTATGTGTGAAGATTTTGCTACGTTTTTTAATAATAAAATAATACAGATCAGATCTGCCATTGATCATACTGATAATTTTACTATGGATGAACTGGGAAGTCCTTCACACCACAAAATTGAAATATTCAGGACAGTTAATAAAGAAAATCTTCTCCAAATTATCTCTCAGCTAAATTCCTCTTCCAGCTATTTTGACCCTATACCAACAGTATTTTTTAAAGAGGTATCGCACTGTTTGATAAACTACATCCTTGATATAGTTAATTGTTCTCTGGAGACAGGCATCTTTCCTAATGCTTTTAAATGTGCTGTTGTGAGGCCACTCTTAAAGAAAAGAAACCTGGATTGTTCTCTCTTTCATAATTACAGACCAATTTCTAACATACCATTTTTAAGTAAGATTCTAGAAAAAGTTGTATTGCAGCAGCTTAATAATTATTTAGATGAATATAATATTCGGGAGAAATATCAGTCAGGTTTCAGACAAGGTCATAATACGGAAACTGCAATATTAAAAGTAGTAAATGATCTGAGATTAAATACAGATAAAGGCAATGCCTCAGTTTTAATCCTTTTGGATCTAAGTGCAGCATTCGACACAGTTGATCACTGTATTCTGTTAAACAGACTGGAAAAGTTGGTCGGTCTCTCTGGTAATGTTTTAAATTGGCTCAAAACATACATAACAGAAAGGATGTTTTTAGTTAATATAGGTGACTGTATATCAAAGACGCATGAAATAACACATGGTGTTCCACAAGGATCAATTCTTGGGCCTGTTTTATTTTCATTATACATGCTCCCTTTGGGCAGCATAATTCAGGAATATGACATGAATTATCATCTTTATGCTGATGATATACAGTTATACATCTCAGTTGAGCTAAGAGATACTGTTGTATTAGAGAGGCTGGCTGATTGCCTGTCCAGCATTGTAAAGTGGATGAACAAAATTTTTTTGAAATTGAATGAAGACAAAACTGAAATTCTTATTGTGGGCCCAAAACATGAGCGGGAGAGGATAGAAGCTGGATTGGGTCCCTTGGCCATGCAATCTAAGAAAGAAGTAAAAAGCCTAGGTGTCATTTTGGACTGTGACATGAATTTTAAGTCTCATATCAATCAAGTGACAAAAATGTGTTTTTATCATCTGAGAAATATAGCCAAGATTCGTCCTTTTTTGTCTTTGGATGATGCTAAGAGACTCATTCATGCTTTTATCTTCTCTCATCTTGATTATTGTAATGCTATGTACACTGGCCTACCTAAGGGCTCTATAGCAAAGTTACAGTTGATACAAAATGCAGCAGCCAGAGTACTAATGAAATTAAAAAGGAGAGAACATATTACGCCGGTTTTAATGGAATTACATTGGTTACCAGTTCACCAAAGGATCGATTTTAAGGTTCTTTTATTTGTTTATAAAACTCAGCACAATTTGGCACCTTTATACATTTCTGACTGTTTGTCAAGATATGCTCCTAACCGTAGATTAAGATCCTCTAATGCTAATCTTCTAGCACATTATACAGTTAATTATAAACGATCAGGTGGTGCTTCTTTTAGCCACTATGCTCCAAAAATTTGGAATTCTTTACCAAATGAAGTGAAAGAGGCTACTAGCATTCATATTTTTAAAAGTCAGGTTAAGACACACCTTTTTAAAGTTGCTTATGAGTACAATAATATTATGTGAAGTTGTGTATAATGTCTTTTATTTTAAACTGTTATTTATATGTATTTTCTTTTTATATTGACATTGTGTGAATTTGTTTTTATGTTTGTGAAGCACTTTGCGTTGCATTCCATGTATGAAAAGTGCTATATAAATAAATGTTTATTATTTTATTATTATTATTATATTGCCACATCAAATAAGCTTTTGTTCGCCGATTTCTGGTTATATGTTAAATATATTGGGCCCTATCTTGCACCCAGCGCAATTGACTTTGTACACCGACGCATGTATCATTCCTATTTTGCACCCATGCACAGCGGACTTTTCACTCCACAGACGCACGTCGGTAAACTAGGAAATACATTTGCGCTCCCCGGGGCGGTTCAGCGAAAAGAGGAGGCGTGTTCCGGCGCAAACGTTCCCTGATGCTATTTTGCAGGTTTAGAAAACAATTCCTAGTCTAAACCTAGTCTAAAGTCAGTGGCGCGTTGCACATGATATTTAAATGCTATTTTAAGGGCGCATGCTTGGCCATAATCAATGTAGCGTGTGCACAACGCGCATACACTTTGCTTATCTCATCTACACAGAAGCAGCCGTTTCCATTTTTGCAAATCATACATTATTACAATAGATAGATAGATAGACAGTTTATTATAAAAGCATAAATCTAGCTTACACATTATCATACGCCTGTTTAACCGAAGTTAATTTGGGTGGGTTTCTCATGCACTTGAAATATTGTTAAAATTTTAATTGTTGTTGATTTACATGTGACAACTTTTTAATAAAATAGCTTCTCATTCAATTATTTATTATTGTTTTTTATTAGTGACACATTTGGGGGAGAGGATATATTCCAAAACTTTCTGAAAATACAGTATGAGAATTAACTGCTCAATTACTAGAAATGTTTACCTTGGATATTATACAATTTGCATGCATAAAAAATTTGTGAAAAAAAATAAATAAAAAAAATAAAAAAAATAATTGTTTCCAACTCTAACTTTGAACCAATTCTGTAGAATGGCCCATATAGCCTATTTGAACAGGATTTGTTTCCAGGTATGACTATGCACCAAAAATTTGCTTTTGATTTTCACTTATATTTGGATTATATTCTAAATAAATTAAAAGCAAAAAAAAAATAAATAAATAAAATAATAATAATAATAATAATTATTATCAGAGGCGGACAGAGTACACAGCTTCATTACTTGAGTAAAAGTACAGATACACCTTGCTAAATTTTACTCAAGTACAAGTAAAAGTACTACAGTCAGATGTCTACTTAAGTAAAAGTACTAAAGTACTTGTTTTTAAAAGTACTTGAGTATCAAGAGTACAAGAGTAAATTTTTTAAATATTGCATTACTACTGCCACAGTGCTTACATTGGTAAACACAGCAAACACTTGAAGCGAAAACTATCATTAACTTGTTCAGAAAATTGAAATAGCCTGGTGAGGTGGGGCCACGGGTTGGCACATTCCCGGGATGGACCTGCTGCGTCTTCATCCATTGTTTCGTCCATGGTTTCGTCTCTTATCTAAATCTGACCATGGAGTTGACTTTGGCGGAAAGCTGAAGGTGATTGCTGATACGCTGTCCCCATCAGTGGCGCCTGCACAATCCAATCACGTTTGAGAGGAAAACAACAAATTGAGGGTTTCCGAGATTTTTCTTTTTTCCTTTTTCTTTTTCTTTTTTAGAAGTAACGGGTACTCACGGTTATGGATAGAAATGTAGTGGAGTAAAGAGTACAATATTTGCCTCTCAAATGTACTCGAGTTAAGTCATGAGTACTCTTCAAAAATGATACTCGAGTAAAGTACAGATCCCTCAAAATTGTACTTAAGTACTGTACTCAAGTAAATGTACTCCGTTACTGTCCGGCTCTGATTATTATATATATATATATATATATATATATATATATATATATATATTGCTTATTGTTTATCATATTTATTTTGTCCTCACATTCTTTCTAGTAGTTCCCTCTCAGTGACATACCTGACTGAAAGGCTCATTATGCGGCTCATTATGCGGGTCATTGTCTTCTCAGTTGTGAATCAGAGCATTATTCATGATCATTCACGCCCCATATTGCCTTTCCAAACAAAAAGTGTCTTGCAAAATTTAAATCAATGTATTATTTTATGTGAATGATTAGGCAGGATGATTGTCAGATCATTTTGAACCAAAACCTTAGGCAACAACATCCATTAATCAAAAGTCTTGTGGACACATATTTAGTATGTGTTTTGTGGCCTTATTTCAGAAACTTTTTTTTTTCTTTTTTTTTTAATAACCATGCATAAACATTATTCTCTCAAAAGTACAAACAACATGCTCACATATTATGGTAGCCCTGTTTGTACTAAATGGAGTGTAATGACACCTTTGCCATTAATATGTTTATAAACAACTGTAAAAAAGCACAAAAAAAGCACAGGGCATGTCAAAACATCTCAAGGACCCCAAAAACACCTTAGACCACAGAGGGTTAAATTAAATTAAGATTGTATGTTTGGTTATTGAACCTGAATGAATTTAAAATGAATGTGCTATATTTCAGATCAATATATTTGTTTTCCGTAAAATTTTAACTTACACTTACTTTATTCTCCTCTTAATTATAAATAATTTATTCTATATAAAATAAAACTATCATTAAAAAAGTTTTTTTCAATCAATGTAGTATGTGTAGCGTGCACCCTGTTTATTTTCTTTATTTTACAAAACACATTTGTTGTTATTGTGAGTGTACACAAATAAAAGAAGACCCTTTATAGTTTATAAAGATGTATAAGACTTATATGTATGGCCAAAAATGACAGAGTATTTTAAATTGTTTAAGCTGTTATGGGGAAAAAACGTCGCCGCGTTCTTCGGGCTCAGAGGGTTAAATGAGTCCACCCCCCAAGATTACGGTTATAAAAACGAGCCACGTCTGAAAGGAAAAGGGGTAGGTGTTGCTGTAATCTATAGTAATATCTATAGTAATATCTTCAGAATTACTGAACTTCTTTACTTACAAGATTGATAAAATTAGAGAGAAAATTATAACTATGCAACCATCATGCAACAGTATCGCAACAGTGTCGCATCAGACAAAATGCAAAATTCAAAAATTCCATTCATTCGTTGCAATAGGAAGAATTGTCTAAACTCATTAAATCATCTAAATCAACAACATGTATGTTAGACCCTATACCTACTAAGCTACTGAAAGAGATGCTTCCAGAGGTCAAAGATCCTCTTCTTAATATCATTAATTCATCTTTGTCACTAGGATACAATTTTTTTTTATTAAACCTCTTATTTAAAAAACACAACTTGATCCTAGAGAATTAGTAAATTACATGCTGATCTAAAATCTACCCTTTTTGTCAAAGATACTAGAAAAGGGTAGTGTCCTCACAACTATGTTCTTTTTTATTTTTTAAACTGTATCTGCAAGGATTTCCAGTCAGGATTTAGACTGTATCATAGTACTGAGACAGCTCTCATTAGAGTTACAAATGATTTGCTCTTATCATCCGATCGTGGTTGTATCTCTCTATTAGTGTTACTCGATCTTAGTGCTGCATTTGACACTATCGACCACAACATTCTTTTGAATAGACCCGAAAATTATGTTGGGATTAGTGGAATTGCATTAGCATGGTTACCGTTATCAGCTTGTAGTAGTAAACGAAGAGATGTCATATCGATCACAAGTTCAGTATGGAGTACCACAAAGCTCAGTACTAGGACTGTTGCTGTTCACTCTGTACATGCTACCCTTGGCAAGCATTGGATTAGTTTTCACTGTTATGTCGTTGATACTCAGCTCTATATTTCTTCGCGCCCAGACGAAACTTACTTCACAAAATTAACGGAATGCATAGCTGATATAAAAATTTGGATGACTAGTAATTTCCTACTACTTAATTCAGAAAAAACAGAGTTTCAAATGATTGGACCAAAAACCTCTGCACGTACTAACCTAGAATACTATCAAACAATTGTTGGCTGCTCTGTCAAAGTCTTAATCGTCGGTTAGGAACCTGGGGGTGTGCTCTTTGATACCAATATTTCATTTGAAAGCCACGTTTCTAGCATCTGTAAAACCGCATTTTCCATCTTAAAATGATATCTAAATTACGACATATGCTTTTAATGAAGAATGCGGAACAGTTAGTTAGGCTAAATTATTGTAATGCTCTAATTAGTGGTTGCCCTGCATGCATATTAAACATACTACAGCTGGTCCAAAACGCAGCAGCTAGAGTTCTTACTAGAACCTGGAAGTATGACCATATTTGCCCTTTCAACACTCCCATTGGCTGCATTGGCTCCCTATTAAACATCATATACATTTTTAATATTGCTGATGACTAACAAAGCACTAAATGGTTTAGCTCATTATAATCCTTCACGTCTATTGTGGTCTCAAAATTCTGGCCAGTTAATAATACCTAGAATATTAAAATCGACTGCTGGTGGTAGATCTTTTTCCCATTTAGCATCTAAACTATTAAGCAATGCCTGCACTTTATATTTTGAGCACTTCTTGCATTGTTTTTGCCTCTTCGCGATGACTCGCTTAATTTAGTCCTAATTTGTAAGTCGCTTTGGATAAAAGCGTCTGCTAAATTACTAAATGTAAACTCTGGAACAGTCTGATTACTGAACATTGTCTAGGAAGCAGACACACTCTGTCAGTTTAAATCAAGACTAAAAACACATCTCTTTAACCTGGCATACACATAGAACATTATACATTCCTATTATTCAAATCTGTAAAATAATTTTTAGGCTGCATAAATTAGGTAAGCCGGAAACCAGGAACAGTTCTTATAACACCTGATGTACTCATTACATAATAAGAAGAATGGAATCTACTGTAACGCAGTTCATTGTTGTGGGAAGGAGGAAGCGGGAACCGGTGAACATTCAAATACTAATAATAAAATAAACAAATACAAAATGAAAGTATAACCTATAACAAAACACAACATAAAATCCAGGCCTGGCCTCTCTCGCTCTTCACTGCCGTTTATGCACTTCACTGCTTTTATGCTTCCACTCCTCCATGAGAGATACGAAACCGGTGTTGTCGCACATGTGTCGTTCATCAGTATTCACGCCACTGGCCACTCTCTCACAGCCCTCTGCCTCGTCCTGCTCGCCACATCTATGTTAGTCTTTCTGTTTATTCCAAGGTTTACTGTAATCAGCCGGATCTGGGCCGTATCCAGATCAGATGGTGGTCCTGCGCCTAGACACGACCACAACGCATCCCTGAAGTGTCAGCAGAGATTGTGTCAACTAGAAGGCCTCTGTGAAGGCCTCTTTGACAAGACAGCCATCGGCATCGATCCTCAACAAACTCGTCTCCATACCGGCGTGATGACTCCGATCTTCAACCAGATTGGAATGTTTAATATTCTGAATGTTCCAATCCAATCTGACTTCTAACCTATAATGCTGGCAGAATCATAATCATACACTGTTCGTTCGTTGGCCAGAGGAGAACTGTTAACCTTTGCCAGTGCGCCGGCACACTGAAGCGTTTTTTTTGTTTAAATAGTTCAAAGTTACTATCAGATTTAATGTTATTACCTTGACAAACTATATATCATTAGAAAGATATAAGACTCAAGTTTCAGTATTTGACCACTATTGTATTCTGAGAAACTTAAAGTGACAGTTATGTCTTAATTTGTGTCAGGAGTTATGTAATGAAAAAATGAGTCGATACCTTTATATGAATTATGAGCGTCAGCCGCTCCCATTCATAAAAAAACTCCTGTGTGGTCGTCATGAAAGCGGACGTATCGCCAGCGATTATTAATGCGATATGGCTCAGCTTGTCAGTTAACTACGGCTCTTTGTAGTAAATGCCGCTCCATCTGAAAGCAGGTGATGGCGATTTACTACTAATCAAGGAACCGGCTTTACTGACGAGATGCGCATAACAATCTCTCGATTTAAATCGCCCAGCCCTAATAGACAGGAATAATATTTATTGAATTTATACCCAAATGCGTCGATGTAATCATTATGAGCGCTGGATACTCTGATGTACTGTGTTTTCAATCCATACCAGCAGCCTGAGGGCGCCCTATGCACATTTAGTCCATATATGGAACACATGAAGAAGTGCCGTAATCATGTGACATTCCATTCCCTGACACAAACAAAGCTAACAGAGATCGCTGTAACATGCAGATAAAGACGTTTTGAAGACAATAAACATGATTGCAATGATATTTGATTTACCTGTGTTCTTCGAGCCATGTCAGGTATTTTCATAATAATAGATTATATTTATAATGTAATGCTAATCGATATAGACTTTATCATCGTGCAGAATACTATAAAATAATATATTTTCTGTCAGATTTTTTTATCTGAAGCCAAATCAGATCACAGAAGGTTATTTAAAACACTTGACTTGCGTTATAAAGTAAGTTTGGAGCAAAAACATGGTTTTAATCTCATAAATTGTCGTGTATTGATGGTGTGCTAAGCTAACATGCTAGCTAGCCCTAGGTGCACCTGCCACCTAGCCGTTATTTTTATGATTTTTTTTTTTTTTAAATAGGAATGCTCACTGAAATGTTTCTTTTTTCAAGAAGGGCATTTGATACAGTTTCAAATGTGAAGTGAGAACTTTGATAAAAGAAATGAGGGATTGAAACAGTGTGAATAGCCAGTCGTTAGTAATTATAATGCAGACAAAAGAAAAGCATATTTAGAGCCATAACCAGGCCGGAGAGGTGTGAATGTGTGCAGGGGAGACTGACACTGAATGGGGCTCATTTGCACCACAAAACAATAGAGTCAATATAGAGAATAGATGCTTAGAAGATGACAACAAACATCAGTTTGCAATTTAGAGTCTAATCAAAATGAAGTCATATGACATGATCTTGAAAAAACATTTAACTAAATACAGAGTTTTAGACTTATCATCATCAGATTTTATATATAACATGGTCAGACATAGCTGCAGTGCATTTCTAGATTGATGCAATGTCAACTTCAATTTTATTTTGAATACATTTTAAATACATTTTTAATAACTTTACAAAAATTTGAAGCTATTTATAACTATTTTTTTCATTATGACAATAATTAATTATACATTTACAATAAATTGCCAGGTGTCAGCTTTCAAATGAGATCATACTTGTGCTTTTAGTACAAAGGTTTCATGAACTGAATCTGTTTCAGTTTGGGTATGCCATTTCTGGGGATTTTTCAAAAGTGGGGTTGCAGCCTAACAGGTTAACTAAATTAATAACTTTTATACAACAAAACTGAACCATCACTGAACTTAAGCTGGACTACGACGCTATTTTCTTCTAGATCTGCTGTACAGCAGAAACAAACTCTGTTGCATTATTTTCCTGTAATCACTGTAAAGCTGCTTTAAAACAATCTATATTGTAAAAAGCGCTATATAAATAAAGGTGACTTGACTTGACCTGACTATTCTCTTTAAATTGTAACAGCACAACCTAATCAGACGCTATAATTCAGAAGAATCATCAGGAATAAACAAATATTCTTCGAAAACATTTGACATTGTACAATATTTTCAGTATTATATGCAGTATTTTAATGTACAATTACACCTGAATAGACTGAATGAGAACACACTGCTGCTGGCCCCTTACTTTTCTTTTTTAAGTGCATTCTCAATGGCCACATCTGTAGTAGACAGCCGTCTTTGGCTGTTCCACCATGTGGCTGGTCCAGTTAGCAGGGACATGTATCGACTCGTAGACCATCAAGTTCAGCCTGGTTAGAGTTAGCAGACCACTTTGGACCAGCAACAAACCAGCTTGCCCCCCTTAAGCTGTTATTACAGCAAAAGGTTGCATAACTAAAAAGTGAAATGATTTAAAACAGTATCCTACCTGACTGTATTCTGTTCTGATACCTCCTGGTTGTCCCAAAAATATGTAAATGGCTCCCTTGCCCTTTTCTTCTTGAGGTGCCCCCACCGCTAACTCTTCAAGGCCATCTCCATTCAGGTCCTTTATGGCAGCCAGAGAAGTACCAAACCGGCCAAACTCATTCCCCACTGCCCCACGGAGAAACGTTGAGCAGCTGAGTTGAGCAGTGTCAAATGGGATCTTGGGAGTTTCATGCAAACGTAATAAAGTTGAACAGTTATTTGTGATTATGATGGATAATGTGATAAAGCATATGTAAAAATATAGCTGCAAGCGGCAATTATCGGGGCCAAGCACAAAGAACATGACAAGTCATGCCAACATGTCTGGGAGCATCAGACCAACTGCAACAATGAACAAGTAAAGACATATTAAGATGATTTTAGGCAAAATGGCTGAAAAATCATATATACAGGCACTAGTAATTTGATTAAATGGTCTATTACTTTTGACCAATAGGTGGCGTGACCAAATTTATGTGGTGTGGTCAGAGTGAGGTGACAATGACACATGCAAAGTTTGGTGTAACTATGCCAAAGCATTGCAGAGATACAGCCTCAAGAGTCGTTTTGGCATCATGCCTAAACTTTGTTAATGCAGTAAACAAAAATGGTTTCGTCTATCGACACGAAATCCAGTTCCACCTTTTTTTTTTTTTGTGTCCTCAGAGTGTTTCATACATAAGCGTATGAAATTTGGTGAAAATATTTCATTTCGTTTAGGAGTTATAGACATTAATATGTATGAACACAAAAAACGACCCACACCTGACTTTAATTGCATTTTTTGACATTTGACATTAGCATATTCAACAACCTATGTTTTCAATTTTCCTACGGTAGTTTCATCTCGATCGGACTAACGGTTTTGAAGATATTTGCGAAAGTTGTTTAAACGCTAAATCACAATGCACAACCCATAAGGCAAATCCTAGCATGTTTGGTATCGTTGGACTCGGCAAGGATTCAGGAATCTAAGGAGATGATTCCAGTGAAAAGTCAACCAAATCCAAAGTTATAAGCATGTAAATATTTAATTTTACCACTAGGTGGCACTGGTTAAAAAAATTGTCAGGCTCCTTCAGGACACCGTGCTGATGACCCATACAGAGTCTCGTAAAGATACACTATTTTACTACAATATTCTAAATGGCCAACACTCAAAATGGCAGATATGGTAAAATTGGATATCATTTGATTCGGCATGCTGCTCCCAATCTAACAAGTGTACTTTTTGCTCTTTTTTGGAATTTTATGACAAACCGTTCAGAAGTTATAAACAAAAATAGCAATTTTTCGTATCTCCGGACTAATTGGTGGCACTGCGCCAAAACGCACCATGTAACCTCAGGTCATGCTTGTGATGACATGGACCAAGTTTGGTGTGAATATGATAAAGCGTTTAGGAGATATAGCCTTACGTCTACTTTTTGTCTGCATGGTCTTGAAGGAGGTGGATTTTGGAATTCACTGCTGCTTCAATGTATCTGTAATAAGTGATTATAATCAAGGTATTAATCAATATTTTTCCTTCTAAATATCACATGAGTTGAATTACTTCTCTAGGCTTATGCGATTTTACTTTGTTATAGAAGTTACCATGTGATTACTGAAATGTTCTTTTCATGTATTCTCTAATGTCTGTATTTGATGTCAGGAAAGCAGTAACAGTGCTTACTCTCATTTAGCCCGGCTTCCAGAAATGAAATATGGAAAGATGTTTTGCTTGAGAAAAGTCTTCAACATGTGTTAAACCATATATCTGTTCTTCTAGCTCACCATGATGACTATAGGTCACAAGGGTCATTGGAACCAATAGTTTAAGTGACCATTTCTTAGCTAAAGCTTTACTTTACTGCGTTATACTAAAGTGTCCTTTACTTGGGTGAAAGAACGTTTTATCTTGATGTTTTGAGAGGACTCTCCTGTTTATAGTTAGAGCCTGGCCAAATCCAACCTTGAAGAAGCTGTGTGTCTGTGTGTGTGTTAGTCTTTTTGGTTACAGGGCATTATTGGAGATTGGCTGAGTTGTTGTTCTGGACAGGCTGGCGCCCAGCAACCCAAATCTGCAACCTGGAACGAATTTAGTTCATTTATATATATAAATTAACTAAATTAATAACTTTTTTTTAAAACAAAAATGAAACTGACTTGACTTGGAAGGTCACAACGTGCCTTCAGGGTCCGAGCGTCAGCCGCATAATAGATGGAGATATGCTTCAGTCTATCTGTTTATGTGTGGAAAATGTCTATGTTTATCTATTCTTACTTAGCCAATGAAAATGATTCAACTGAAGCAAGTACGTAGCTTAGGCCTTGGTGTAGGGTATAAGTATAACCTACGGATTCCATTGAGTCTTGAAGTTGACTTCTGCTGATGAAACTGCAAACTATCTTCAGTAAAATTTATTCTATTATTATAATTCTGACACTTGTCTTAATTAATCATTTCTGGTTCTGGGTCTTTGACTGCTACCCCCTAACAGTCTGAAGATGATCTGGTTAAATTTTTGTGAAAATCGGAGCAACGGCCAAAGAGGAGTCTGAAAAAATAGTTTTTTTAGAAAATTAAAAATTTTATGACGGAAAATGACATTGGTTGGAATCACCTTGAGCCAAGGAATCAGTGGAAAAAAGTTTTGTTTCTAGGCCAAATTTTGTTTCTAGCCATAGTTATTAGCAAAAACATGAGTGCAACTTTGGACAGATGGTGGCGCTAGGGGGATCGAGTTAGAGACTCCAAATTTGCAATGGTGGCAGTGTGCCAAATTTCACAAATTTTTACCATACGGTTCTATGGGCTGCCATAGACTTCCAGAGCGGAAGAAATGTAAGAATAATAATAATAGGAGCGCCAATGGATACAATAGGTGCCTGAGCACCTTCAGCGCTTGGCCACTAAAAATGCATTAGCTGTGTTTATTGTCATGTGCGCAACACAGGAAATAGTGAAGTTATTGCATAACTCCTGTATCTACACTACCGGTCAAAAGTTTTAGATCGGTAAGATTTTTAATGTTTTTAAAAGAAGTATCTTCTGCTCACCAAGGCTGCATTTATTTGATTAAAAAATACAAACAAAAAGTTATATTGTGAAATATTATTACAATTTAAAACAGCTGTTTTCTATGTGAATATACAGTAAAGTGTAATTTATTCCTGTGATCAAAGCTGAATTTTCAGCATCATTACTCCAGTCTTCAGTGTCACATGATCCTTCAGAAATCATTCTAATATGATGATTTGAAGATCAAGAAACATTTATGATTATTATCAATGTTGAAAACAGTTTTTTACATTTTTATTTCATGATGCTATGATGAATAGAAAGTTCAAAAGAACAGCATTTATCTGAAATGGAAAGCTTTTGTAACATTAAACACTACCCTTCAAAAGTTTGGGGTCAGTAAGAATTTAAATTTTATTTTGGGGGGAAATAAATAAAAATATAGCTGCGAGCAGCGATTGCGGGCCCAAGCCGGTGGCACCGCCACCCTGGTGCCTTTAGTTACACTAAAGGCACCGGGGTGGCGGTGTCACTGGCTTGGGCCCTCCATCGCTGGAGTATATATATATATATATATATATTTCTTTTTTTTTTTTAAGTGACAAGACAGAATATTACTTATCTGAGATATATATATATATATGTCAGGATTCCATCTCCACCACGTTCATCATCACCTCCCACTCATTCTCTCTCTCCGCCCACTCAGCCTTTCTCCCGTTCATTATCGCTAGAGTTCTTACTAGATCAAGAAAATATGATCATATAACACCAATTCTATCATCTCTACACTGGTTACCTATAAAGTTCCGTATCAATTACAAAGTATTACTACTGACCTATAAAGCCCTAAATGGTTTAGCTCCCCTGTATTTAACGGAACTTCTATCGCCCTACAATCCATCGCGCTCTTTAAGATCACTAAATTCGAGGCTTCTGGTCATTCCTAGGATATCTAAGTCCACTAAAGGAGGGAGGGCGTTTTCACATTTAGCTCCTAAACTCTGGAATAGTCTTCCTGATATTGTTCGAGTCTCAGATTCGCTGTCCCAGTTTAAAACTAGATTAAAGACGCATCTCTTTAGCCAAGCATTCACATAATAATTACCTTTTATACCACAGTTGAATCAGATTGAATGCATTAATATTATGAACAGCAGCTACGCTAATTATTTCCCATCTGCTTTTCTGTTGTTATCTCGGGACGCTAGTCCCGAGATAAATACAGATCGTCAGCTCCAGTTTGTATCCAGCCTCCCATGGAAACTACAGATGCCCCAACACCCGTGAAGAGACGACTCGACGCCCGTGAAGAGACGACTCGACGCCCGTGACGAGACGACTCGACGCCCGTGACGAGACGACTCGACGCCCGTGAAGAGACGACTCGACGCCCGTGAAGAGACGACTCGACGCCCGTGAAGAGACGACTCGACGCCCGTGAAGAGACGACTCGACGCCCGTGAAGAGACGACTCGACGCTGGCGATATGTTTATGCCCTAAATCAATACATGATTAACTAACTGTATTTCTCTATGTACATTTCTGAAATGCACTTTCTGTAAAGCTGCTTTGAAACAATATGTATTGTGAAAAGCGCTATACAAATACATTTGAATTGAATTGAATTGAATTCATTATCCCCGGACTACTAATCACCGTCACCTGTATCCCATCACCAGCACTCCCTATATAATGTGCACTCTCCCTGCAGTCACTTGTCTGGTCTCGTCAATTCATGACTCACAGACTCCCTGAACACTTACCTGCTCACTTACCTGAGACGCGATCGCCTTCCATCTGCCTTCATCGATCTTCCATCATCATCATCATCTGCAAGAAAGAGAGAAAGAAAGACTTTTACTATTCAGCTAAGCATCTCTGATTATCTGTGTTGTTGTTACTCACCATTTGTCTGCGACTCCGAATCATTCTGCAATTAAAGCATTGAACTTACCATCTTGTCTGTATCATCTGTGAACCCTGACAGAAGACCAGACCACCATGCAGAATCCGTCGGAGTCTAGAGAGGATCCCTCAGCGGCTAATCCTCCGGCCGCCGCTGCATCCATTCCCCCACATTCACTTCCGCAACCTCCCGCTGCTTCGTTCACTGCCTCTGCGAGTCCCATGGCCCGGCCAGCTACATACTCTGGTGAGGCGGAGAACTGCAGTGGGTTTCTTCTCCAAGTATCCTTGTATCTCTCAATGAATGAGCATCAATTCCATAGTGATACCGCCCGTGTGGCTATCATTATATCATTGTTATCTGGTCAAGTGCTTCAGTGGGCACAGTCATTATGGAATTCAGATTCTCCAGTGGTCAAATCCTTATCGGATTTCGTTCAACACTTCAAAGAGGTTTTTGGGCAAACTGTCTCCGAACTGTCCGTTCATGATCAACTTTATAACCTCTATCAAGGAAATTCCTCAGTGAGTTCATATGCTCTCCAGTTCCGCACTCTAGTCGCGTCTAGCGGCTGGAATGAAACCGCTCTGATCACAGCTTTTCGACATGGATTGAATCCCAACGTCCGCCACCTGTTGGTTGTGTATGAAGACAGCATGGGGTTAGAGAATCTGATCCAGAAAATAATCCGGATTTCCCAGCGCCTCACCGCTTGTGATCAGTTTGCACCCACTGTAAGTTCTCCGCCCCCGGCTCCATCAGTCACTCCTCCAGCACCAGTTCCTATGGAAGTAGACTCCACCCATCTTTCCGCTTCTGAACGCCAGCGCAGAATTCAACATCACCTCTGCTTATACTGTGCTTCAGACAAACATCTCCTCAGTTCCTGCCCTGTTCGACCTCCACGCCCGGCGGTAAGTTCCATTCCTCTCCCCGAATATTGAGATTCTAACACATACCAGTGTACATATCTTGACCTCCAGTGTGTGTCTCCCAGCGCAAGCCCTCGTCGACTCCGGGTCTGCGGGGAACTTCATATCCACCCAGTGTCTCCAAAAGCTGAATATCCGTCTACGCCGTTTTTCCAGAGATCTTCCCATCCAAACCATACAAGGCAAGCCACTGGGTCGAGGTCGAATTTGCCATTATACTCCCACTCTGACTCTTCGCATCGGTTGTTTACACTCTGAGGAAATCTCTCTTATGGTGCTGGAGGAGTCCACCGCGGATATCATCCTGGGACGCCCCTGGCTAGTACAACATCAGCAAATACTCCACTGGAGAACTGGGGAAATACTCCGTTGGGGTGAAGATTGCCATGTATCCTGCCTCAGTTCCATCAAGAAAATTCATTCTTCATCTCACTCCAAGTCATCTACGGGTGAATCCAGTTTCCAGTCTGCTCCACTTCGGTGGAGAGCCCTGAAGTCCAGGTTCAAGTCGAAATTCCAGTGGAGTACGGGGCGTTCCAGGATGTATTCAGTAAGGTACTGGCAACTAAATTACCTCCACACCGGCCATGGGACTGCGCCATCGACTTGCTACCCGGAGCCACCCTTCCTAAAGGTCGCATTACCCTCTGTCCATCCCGGAACAGAAGGCCATGGAGGAGTATGTGGAAGAAGCTTTACATCAGCAGTTTATTCGACCATCTACCTCCCCTGCCGCTTCAAGCTTCTTTTTTGTGGCCAAAAAGGACGGAGGCTTGCGGCCGTGTATCGACTACCGTCATCTTAACTCACAGACTATAAAATTCAGCTATCCCCTTCCTCTGGTCCCAGCCGCCCTGGAACAGCTGCGGGGAGCATGCATTTTCTCCAAACTGGACCTTATGTCAGGGTTCTGCCCTGGCAGCGTTGTCTGTTTTGTCTCTGTTTAATGTTTCTATGTTTATGTTGTGCTTAAACACATGGCTGTGTCTTTGTTTGTGTTTGCCATGTGCTCCTCTGTCCCTTCCTCCTTGTTTCCCGATACCACGCCCCCTTGTTTAGTTGAGTCTTTGTTTGAGTGTTAGCACTTGTCTCCTCGTTAAGTCCTTGTTTGTCTGAGTGTGCTCACCTGTTCCTCATGTTCTTAGCTCCCTTTATATGTTTGCTCTTTCCCTCTTGTGTTTGCCAGTTTGTTAAATGTTGTACCTCTGAGTACTACTGTGTCTCAGTATCGTTTCTCTTAAGTCTTTAGTGTTTTGTTGTAAAAGTTTGTTAGTGCTCTGGTTACTGCCATTGGCTTTGTCTGTCTTGTACCCTGTTCCAGTCCTGTCCAGCAAGCAGCCCTGTTCTGAGCCTGAGATACCTGAGCGCCAAGCTGTAAGAAGTTCCTGTCTGGCTTTAGCTGGTAACCTCTGGTATCTCTCTGATCTGCCATATCAACACTCCAGCCTACGGACACCTCATTACATCTGCTGCTCTGTTGTTGTCATTGTCTCATCTCTACTTATAGTTTGGATTGCTATCTTTTCCCACCTCGTCGTGTCATCTGTTTGTCAATAAAGCTGTTAATTGTCATCCTGCAATTGAGTCCTCCTTCACAGATCCATAACAGAACAAACTGGCCAATACAGGACTCAGCAGGATGAGCATCAAGGTCCTGCCACCTGCCAACATGCAAGAGAGAATGGCCCGTCATCGTAGTCTCACTGCTCTTCGCCAAGATGGCTTAGGAGTTGGGGGTTTTGCCCAGATGTTTTGGACCTGGTCTAGGGGGCTAGATTATAATGATGCTGCTCTCAAGCATATCTTTAACTCCTGCCTGGATGACCCCTTGCCTGCATGGGAGATGGATTCTCTCCATATTCTGGATTTCTGGGGTTTTGCTAGTTACCTTGGTAAATCGCAGTAAGTGGGGAATGCCGCCAAGCCCACCTGCATCTGCCTTCAACTTTCCCCGCCTGTCTCGTCATATTTATGATCCTCCTCTGGCTTCTACGAGGAGACTGAGATCCAGATGGAATAGGGCAGTCCAGTCCACCACATCTACCTCAGAGCCAGTTAAACCAACCCCCACCACTTCTCAGACATCCAGGTCAGTCCCAATCACTTCAAGATCTGAGTCTCTATCTGATATTAAAGAGTCAGTCAGACCTACCACCACCATCTCTCAGACAATTACGCCAGTTCCAGTTACTTCAAGATCGGAATTACCATCTGTTATTCAAGACACAGTCAAATCTACCGCTGTCACCTCTCAGACAATAACGCCAGCCCCAGTCACTCCAAGATCGGAGTCACTGTCTATTATTCAAGACACAGTCAGATCCACCATAGTCATCTCTCAGAGAATTATGTCACTCCCAGTCACTTCAAGATCTGAGTCTCTATCTGTTCTTCAAGACACAGCCATGTGTTTAAGCACAACATAAACATAGAAACATTAAACAGAGACAACACAGACAACGCTGCCAGGGCAGAACCCTGACACCTTAGAAGTGTGTATAACCTGATCCGAATCCGGCACGGTGACGAGTGGAAGACAGCCTTCGTGACCCCCTCAGGCCACTACGAATATCAGGTTATGCCTTTCAGATTATCCAACGCTCCTGCCGTCTTTCAAGGTTGTATGAATGAAGTCCTTCGAGAATTCCTCAACCGTTTCGTAATAGTCTATATTGATGATATACTCATCTAATCATCTTCGATGTCTGAGCACCATCAACATGTCATCCAGGTCCTCGAAAAATTGAGAGAACACAGGTTATATCTGAAACTGGAGAAGTGCGAATTTCATACCACCACCGTTCAATTCCTGGGTTACATCATCAACCAACAAGGCATCCAAATGGACCAGAGGAAGGTGGAAACCATCCAGAACTGGCCACAACCCTCTTCCGTAAAAGAACTGCAACGTTTCCTTGGTTTTGCAAACTTCTATAGACGATTCATCCGGAACTACAGTCAGATCAGTGCTCCCCTCACATCATCCCTCCAAGGCCGGCCCAAGTCTCTGTCCTTATCTCCCACCGCTATCCAAGCCTTCCAGCGCTTAAAAGAAGCATTCACCACTGCTCCCATCCTCGTCCATCCCAACCCGGACCTTCCGTTTGTGGTAGAGGTGGATGCCTCTTCCACTGGAGTGGGAGCAGTTCTCTCTCAGCGGAAGGGTGAGCCACCCAAACTCCTTCCATGCGCCTTCTTCTCCAAGAAGTTAGCCCAGGCGGAGCGGAACTATGACATCGGCAACCGGGAGCTGCTGGCCATCAAACTGGCCCTTGAGGAGTGGAGGCATTGGCTGGAGGGAGCCAACCATCAATTTGAGGTGATAACAGATCATTGCAACCTAGAGTGTACCTAAGAGAGGCTAAAAGACTGAACCCTCGGCAGGCCCGCTGGGCTCTCTTTTTCACACGCTTCGACTTTGTGGTATCGTACCGACCTGGGAGTAAGAACTGCAAGGCAGATGCTCTATCACGACTTCATCATGCCTCAGTTGAAGACCTTCATCCGGAGCCTATCCTCCCTCCATCCGTAATCCTCAGTCCTATCCTCTGGGAACTCGACCAACAGATCACCCAGGAACTTGCACGCCAACCCGCTCCGCCGGGAGGTCCAGAAAGGCGTATCTTCGTACCTCCACATCTTTGTACTCCCCTTCTGGACTCAGCTCACACTGTTCCGGGCTCTGGACATCCGGGTAGCAAGCGTACCCTCTCGCTCCTCAGTCAACGGTACTGGTGGCCGTCCATCTCCGAGGATGTTTCCAGGTTCGTCCGCGGTTGCTCAGTCTGTGCCATAACCAACACCCCGAGGAGGCTCCCTGAAGGCAAGCTCGTGCCATTACCTCTGCCCCGACGACCGTGGTCACATATAGGGATCGATTTCATGACTGATCTACCCAAATCAGGAGGCTTTACCTGTGTACTCGTCGTTGTGGACCGGTTTTCCAAAGGCTGCAAGCTGATTCCCTTACCTGGTCTTCCCACAGCTTTTGAAGCAGCAGAAGCTCTCTTCCACAACGTCTTCAGGAATTTCGGCATCCCAGAGGACATTGTTTCGGACAGGGGACCCCAGTTCATCTCCCGGGTATGGCACGCCTTTTTCAAGCTCCTCGGGGTCACCGTCAGCCTCTCCTCTGGTTACCATCCGCAGACGAACGGCCAGACTGAGCGGAAGATCCAGGAGATAGGACGTTACCTGCGAACATACTGCCATCAGTACCAGGACAGCTGGAGCCGCTACCTCCCCTGGGCAGAATATGCTCAGAACTCCTTTCGGCAGAACACCACCGGGCTCACCCCCTTCCAGTGTATCCTAGGATATCAACCTCCACTCTTTCCTTGGTCGGGTGAGCCCTCGGAGGTACCAGCTGTCGACTTCTGGTTCCATCAGAGCGAGGGGGTATGGGACTCAGCTCATGTGCATCTCCAACAGGCAGTACGGAGGCACAAGGAATTAGTGGACCGTCGTCGACTCGATACACCTCAGTATCGGCCAGGACAAAAGGTGTGGCTATCGACTCAGGATATCTGCCTCCGTCTGCCTTGCCGTAAGCTGAGTCCTCGATTCATCGGACCATTTACCATCCAGAGGCAGTTGAACGAAGTGACCTACAGGCTCAACCTTCCCTCTCAGTACAAGATTTCTCCATCCTTTCATGTGTCTTTACTCAAACCTTTCACTTACCCTGTCACTCCTGTTCCCTCAGATGACACTTCCACGGATGTACCTCCTCCTCCCTTTCCAGTAGAAGAGGAACCGGTGTATCGCGTCCGTACCATCCTGGATTCCCGGCGGCGAGGTCCCCGCCTGGAGTACCTTGTGGACTGGGAAGACTACGGGCCAGAAGAACGCTCTTGGGTCCTACGTGATGACATCCTGGATCCTACTCTACTCTCCCAGTTCCACGAGGATCATCCGGACCGTCCGGCTCCCAGGGGTCGTGGTCGACCTCGCCGCCGGCAGCGCACTTCTCAGTCGTCGAGAGCCACCTCGGGAGGGGGGGTACTGTCAGGATTCCATCTCCACCACGTTCATCATCACCTCCCACTCATTCTCTCTCTCCGCCCACTCAGCCTTTCTCCCGTTCATTATCCCCAGACTACTAATCACCGTCACCTGTATCCCATCACCAGCACTCCCTATATAATGTGCACTCTCCCTGCAGTCACTTGTCTGGTCTCGTCAATTCATGACTCACAGACTCCCTGAACACTTACCTGCTCACTTACCTGAGACGCGATCGCCTTCCATCTGCCTGCCAACCATCTTCATCGATCTTCCATCATCATCATCATCTGCAAGAAAGAGAGAAAGAAAGACTTTTACTATTCAGCTAAGCATCTCTGATTATCTGTGTTGTTGTTACTCACCATTTGTCTCCGACTCCGAATCATTCTGCAATTAAAGCATTGAACTTACCATCTTGTCTGTATCATCTGTGAACCCTGACTATATATATATATATATTTATTATTATTATTATTATTATTATTATTATTAAAGTTTTTGGATGCTAAACTATTGTTTATTATAGGCTTTGTACTTCACTCAAGTTCCAATATTGAAGGGAAAAATTATCCTCTTCACATGCGCAAAAATGTGCTTGGAAACATCACAGTTGAGCGGTGATTACTGTGAATAGTATGAATTGTACTACTGACTATTTAAACAGAGCAGTGTAATTTTTATATGTTAGGTTTACTATTTTATTATAATATTTTATTAAGGCTATAATGAACAGACTGCGATGTCAAGATTGCAATGCTGGAATGTGTGTGTGTGTGTGTGTGTGTGTGTGTGTGTGTGTGTGTGGCGCGGGTGCGATATAACAGTGGACACATAAAAAGATACTCCGTCATTTTGTTCATAAAGGACATCATTCAAACTGCAAAGTGTTAACTTATATTTGTGTACAGTCGAAATAAAACACAACATTGTGCTTTTGTAAAATAAATTCAAGCAATCTGCCCCCGAAATGGCACTAATTTTAAAATTAAACTAAAATGCTCACGGCTGCACGGGCATTCATAACGGTGCGCGTCCACGGCGAGGAACGGGCAGAACAGAGTCAATGTTTTTTAGTTCATTCCTACTTCCATAGGAATTCATTGAAAACACTCGCCCTGCTCTGCACCATTATCCATGTCAGTGCGGACAAACATATTTTTCTTTCGTTTTTAAGTTAGCGATTCAAAAGCCCCCAGCGGTGTCACACGTTGATTAACCAGTGTTAAAATATTCTCACCGTCACATACCTAGTATATTTTTATATAGATACAATAGGCCTACCTGATTTTGAACACAAAAGGGCTAGCACTATGAATGACATAATTTATTTATTTTTTGGACTAAAAAAACATTCTGGATGTTTTTAAACTTAAACTATTATTAAATTGAAAAAAAAATTTAAGTTAAAATTTAGTTCTGATATTTGTATAATTTTATATAGAAATAAATGGTGTATAATTACATTTTTAGAAGATATGAGGCTTTTAGTGTTTCCTTTTTTGACATTACTTTAATCCCTCGCCATAGCAAAACCGTTTGAGATATTTATTATCTGTTTACAATTTAGCATCTTTAATGTATTTTCATCATGTTGAAAAAAGTTTGGTGGGAATAAAATAAACCACTTAAGAGGAGTGGGTAAAAATTCAGAGGCTGATTTTGCAAAGAAATCTACATTCAAACCAAAATATCTGACTTCCTGTTGCTCGGCGCTAATGACTGTAAATTAGAAAGTTGTCCGGCTTGATGAGAACAATATACATACCAAGTTTTGTCGCTGTAGATGAACCTAACCCCCCACTTTGGTCAAAAGGTGGCGCCACTGAGCCATTCCACCACGCCCGTTTCTGAAACTTTGCACATGTCTACTGGCTAATAAATGTGATGTGTCTGTCGAGTTTCATCCAATTTCAAGCATGCTAAGAGTCTCAAAAGCATCAAAAAAGAATATTAACGTTCGATGCGTTACCATGGCAACAGTATCTAAGATATCAATAATCCTTTCACAGGACTACATCTGCCGTGTGTCTACATTATACACATAAAGTTTGAAGCAAATCGGGTAAAAATAAGAGAGTGATTTCAAAGCATTTTGAAAGTGACAAACTTCCTGCTGCCAGTTGGTGGCGCTATAACTTTGACTCACAATAGTCACATCCATGTGATCGGCCTCTTACAACGAACACACTGCGGAAGTTTCATCAAGATCAGTTAATGTATGCAGAAGTTATAACACACTTCCTGTGTCCCATTATTTTTCATAAATTCGTTTCCTCGCCACGGCCAAACCATTCGAGATATCAAAAATCCGTTCGCAAGAATTCATCCTCAATGTCTTGACTTCATTCACACCGAGTTTGGTGGCGATCGGATGAATTCCCTAGGAGGAGTATTTCACATTACATTGTATGCGTTTTCCAAACAACGTATAATAACCGACTTTCTGTTGGGCTTTTGTAAAACTTAGAGCACGAAAGTTGTTCGGCCCGATGAGATCTATATGTGTACTGAGTTTCATATTATTACATGCAAGTGTGTTTGATTTATGGACCAAGTTTTCAGACACCATTCCAGGGGGCGCTGTCGAGCCCCCCTGCCACGCCCGGGTACCAGCTTCAGTCCGGCCCTGATGGCCGCAGGTTCTGACGTGTGTGCAAAATTTCAAGAGTTTTTGAGCATGTTAAGGGCCCTAAATGTGGCAAAAAGGCAAAAAGGCAAAAAATTTAAATAAAAATTCCTTCCGGAACCAAGGAATCTTCGCCCTTTCAGGGCTTGGGCCCTAATAAATCAATACTTTTATTCATCAAGGATGAGTTAAATTGATCAAAAGTTACAGTAAAGACATGTATAATGTTAGAAAATATTCTATTTTAAACAAATGCTGTTCTTTTGAACTTTCTATTCATCAAAGAATTTTGAAAAAAAATTGTACACAACTGTTTTCAACATTGAAAATAATAATGAATGTTTTTTGAGCATAAAATCAGCATATTAAAATGATTTCTTAAGGATTATGTGACACTGAAGACTGGATTAATGATGCTGAAAATTCAGCTTTCATCTGAGGAATAAATTACATTTTAAAATATATTAAAATAGAAAACAGTCATTTTAAATTGTCCTAATATTTCACAATATTACTGTTTTTTTAATTATTATTATTATTGTTTTTTTTTTATCAAATAAATGCAGCCTTGGTGAGCAGAAGAGACTTCTTTTAAAAACATTAAAATCTTATCTATCTAAAACTTTTGACCAGTAGTGTATATATCTGTATTTTGTTTCTAAATCTCAGCTCCGTCTGAACGTGGTGTTGCTCTTACCATAGAGTTTAGTGGGCATATCCGGACCTCTCCTCCAAATCCATGAACGTGATATAGCGGAGCTCCGACTGCTAACAACTCAGAAGCACCCAACACACACAACTCTGCCCCAAAATATGAGCCCAGCTACAGAGAGACAAACGGAGGAAAAGGAAAAGGTGATGTATGAAGGCAAGCATCAAGGACTGAAAGATGGGAGAGACTACAGTGATAAATGCGTGAGTATATTTAAAAAAAAAATATTGATGAAGTCAATACACAGCATGTGCCAGCTCTGATAAATACATATTATATAATGTGTATAGTACTGTATGTTGCGTATAATGTAGATAAAATTTTACACCTGTGATCCGTATATCCTATGAGAGATGGTCCAGCTGTGGTTCTGATGGTTCTGTGTAAATCCCAGCACCAGCCCAGTGTGTCTATGCCTTGGTGCTCCCGCAAAGTACACAACATGACCATTCACTGATGCCACAGCAACAGAGTAACCTGCAGTAAGAGAAAGCCAGTAAGAGAAAACAGCCACCTCCGAACTAAATACAGTGTCTAATTGGTTAGATCTCATCCAGGAGGCTGGACAAACATTTGAATTTAAAATCTTAGGACACAAACAAAGATTTGGAGTAGAAGACGATTTAGACCAGACATGTAGACATGTAAATGCGCAGGCAAAAGACTGCAGATCAAGATCAGAAGAACATGAGTTAAACAATTTATTTCAAGCCATCTATACACTCTCATCTCACTTTTCTATCTCTTACTTAGTTTCTTTTCTTTTCCGTTGATAGTCTCAGGTCTAAGTTAAGTTCTGCTGTACAGTTTCGGTCAACGATTCCACAGCAAAGCCCGCTTTCAACTTCAAAGACTTTCCATCCATCCGCCAACACACCACGTGATTGACATCAATTCAGACACGACGAGACCGGCAGCCAATCAACGAACCCGGGGGCCGACAAAGATAATCCCCAAAGGAATGCAAAAACAAACGCAAGTAGCCTCCAGACTCTTAGCAGAACTGTTTCTTTGATATAAAATTTAATAACCAGCCTAAAAAACGATAGAAGAGTTAAATGAATGATTGATGGTTTGTTCAGGTCAGGTCTTATAAGTGCATATATTGCTAGAAACTAGGGATTTCATCATCTCACCCTTAAAACTATTTTTACTGCAACTCGTATGAATGTGTGTGTCAAGTCAAGTCACATACATTTATATAGCGCTTTTAACAATATAGATTGTTTCAAAACAGCTTTACAGTGATAATAGGAAATTAAAGTTCCCTTTCATAGTCACTACGAGTTACGTCGTGACGACAAATGGGGTTTCGCTTATAAAGCCTCTCATCTTCAAGAAATAAAACGAGCCAATGGCAAGAAATGCCATGGGTCTGCGGATTTTGCATAGCGTAACTCCGCCCCACCTCGTGGGTATATAAGGAAGTACGCTGGCAACATGCAGATATGTTCTCGCTTTGGAGCCAAGAGTTCTCTTCACTCCTACAAGCCATTCGGAATCATCCTCACTCTAAGAGACGAGCGGCTTTTCAGTGTGTTGGTGCGACGGCGCGTTCCAGCGAGATCGCATTGCCTGCTACTGATCTTTGCAGTGATCTGCCGACAGTGTATGTGTTTCACTGTACTCAGCACTCTACTGATTTTTTCCTCTCTCTAAAAGAGCTGCACGCAGCACGTCTTTTTCAAGACGGTTCACCCGTATATTTTCTGGATGTGGGCGCGTGATCCATCTGCCTAACGGTCACGAGTACTGTTTTGCGTGTTGGGCTTAATCACGCTCGTCAGCGCTCGTGGATGTGTCATGTTTTCATTGCGGGAACATGACCATCGCGATGTTTATACATCGAGACTCAATGATCTCCGAGTGGGTAGAGTCCCCTCTGCCACACCCCAATTTATCTCTTCCTCGAGAGGGGATACTTTGTCTGGTGGCCAGGGTGATCTGAGGGTTACGGTGTGGCATATAACCAGCAAGTCATTCCTCGGGCCACGCCCCCCTCCACATCCACATCGTGGGGCTTCCGTGTGTGCCTGGTTCCTCCCCAGTGTTTTCATTCGGGGCTCCGGCAGATGATGTCATGTCACTCAGCTTCACAAGGCGGGCTTGATTCCTCTGGAAATGAAGATTCGACTTTGTTGCCTCCCTCGGGAGTGCCAGTGTTAGTCGAGTCAGATCCAGAGCTGACGACCATGCTTTCCCTGGCAGCTGAAAGTGTCGGTCTGCTGTAAACTGGACGATTGGTCCCTTGGCGCGGCGTGCGCTGGAAGTGCCTTTCTTCCCGGACGTGCATCAGGACGCCACCGGGTCGCGGAAGTCCCCGTTGACTTAACGCGGCCCACGGGCGTTCTCCGCCTTCACTGCCCTCCTTGGCATGGCGATCATGGTCTGTATGTTCTATGCCACTGTCGTGGCTCAGACATAGAGCCGTGGGTCATCTACACCTCCGAGGCAGTGCTGACCCAGGACTTCTGTCAGACCAGGCCCCCGCGGAACGCTCGTCCTTCCCTGGCCTACACTGTCAGAACGTGGAATCTGACCACGCCCCCACGCTGGGACGCTATGCCTCCCATGTCCGGGCTGGTTGATCCGCCACGCACTGTACCGACCTTGCTCTACGGGCGACGTTGGTCACTGTGAGTTCCCTAGGTCAGGTGATGTCCACATGTGTGGTCCAGGAATACCATTAGGGCTCAACCAGGTTGATATGCAGGAATCTGAGAACTCATTTTCTCAGCTCCCCCATATCCCAGGCTGGGCTCTTCGGCGGTGTTGAAAACTGTTGGGCGGTGTTGAAAACTGTTGGGCGCAGTTCTCAACAGCCCAGAAGTAGACTGAGGCCCTTCTGCACCGACAGCCATCTGTCCGTGTAGTTTCCTTAGTCTGCTTCCCGCCGATGCCGCCTCCCTGCGGCTCCTCCGCCACTAAGCCGGCTAAACGCCAGGCTAAGCAGCACTCCTGAGATGGGCAGCTTGGAGTTAGGGCTCAGTTCTTCTCAGGAGCTGGTAGCAGGGACACTCCTTCCCCCGGGATAATCTTTTGAACTGATGCCCCTTCCTCCAAGCCCCCAGAGGTCCCAGATGACAGTGTGCAACGCTCACGAGCCTCGCGACTCTCGTCCCCCTCTGTCGCCAGACCCCTGTCAGAGCAGGCCCCCGTGGAATGCTGGTCCTTCCCTGGTCTACTCTGGCAGGACGCGGCTAATGACCGTGCCCCCACACCGGGTCGCTACGCCGCCCACGTCCGGGCCGGTCATTCCACCTCGCTGCCCCACCGAGGGACAGTCTGTGGTTCCCATGACCCCGCTGGATCAGTTCTTGGGAGCCTGGCTAGAGCTCCCAACCTGTCCCGCTGGGTCGAGAGAACCATCAGGCTCGGCTATGCGATTCAGTTCACACGATCTCCTCCCCGCTTCCGGGAAGTCCGTTACACTATGGTGGGTGGCAATGCCCTTGTCATGCGTGCGGAGGTCGCTACCTTACTGGAGAAAGATGCGATCGAGATTGTCCCCTCCAGCCGAAATTAAGTCCGGGTTCTCAGCCCCTACTTCATTAGAAAGTAGAAAACCGGTGGGTTACGGCCAATCCTGGACCTGCATGTCTTGAACCGATCCCTTCACAGGCTTCCGTTCAAGATGCTCACGGCCAAACGCATTCTCGAATGTGTGCGGCCACAGGATTGGCTTGCAGCGATCGACCTAAAGGACGCCTACTCTCATGTCTCCGTTCTCCCTCGACACAGACCATTACTACGCTTTGCTTTCGAGGGGCAGGCATATCAGTATGGGGTTCTCCCATTCGGTCTAGCCCTGTCTCCTCGCATCTTCACGAAAGTCGTCGAGGCAGCCCTTGTTTTCCGCTATGGCAACACAGGGATTACACACATCCTGAACTATATCGACAACTGGCTGACCCTAGCTCGCCCTCGAGACCAAGTTTGTGAACACGGGGACCTAGTGCTCCGGCACCTAGTCCATCTGGGCCTTCGGGTCAACCGGGAGAAGAGCAAACTTTGCAAACCCATGCAGAGGATCTCTTATCTCGGTATAGAAATCGACTCGGTCGCCATGTGCGCGCAGCTTACGAGCGAGCGCGCGCAGTCACTGCTGACTTGCCTGAGACAGTTCAAGGGCAGGAGTGCGATTCCACTGATAGTTATCTCAGAGGCTCCTGGGGCATATGACATCCGCTGCCGCAGTAACGCCGTTCGGACTGCTTCATATGACACCGCTTCAGCTCTGGCTTCACGAACGAGTCCTGAGGTGGGCATGGCAACACGGCACACTCCGAGTACCAGTTACTCAGACCTGTCGTCAGACCTTCACCCCGTGGATGAACCTCAGCTTTCTGAGGGCTGGAATACGAGTTTCCAGGCATGCTGTTGTCTCAACAGATGCCTCCACCACGGGCTGGGGTGCCATGTGCAATGGACATGCTGCCGTGGGATCCTGGATAGGACCCCAGCGCCTTTGGCATGTCAATTGACTCGAGTTGCTGGCAGTACGTCTCGCCCTGCACCGTTTCCATGCGTTGCTCAAGGGTCAGCACGAACTAGTCCGATCAGACAATACTGCAACAGTAGCATACTTCAACCGACAAGGTGGTCTGCGCTCCCGCCGTATGTCGCCACTCGCCCGCCACCTCCTCCTATGGAGTCAGAAGCATCTGAGGCCACTTCGATCCATTTATATCCCGGGAGACCTGAACTGTGCAGCCGACGAGCTCTCACGGCTTCAGCCTCTCCCTGGAGAATGGAGACTCCATCCCCAGACGGTTCAGCTGATTTGGGATCAGTTCAGGGATGCACAGGTAGACCTCGGCACGGGTCATGCTCGGCACGGACACACTGGTGCACAGCTGGCCGCGGGGCCATCTCGCTGTGCAAGATCAGGGAGGATGAGGAGCAGGTCATTTTGGTTGCTCCTCATTGGCACAACCAGACCTGGTTCTCCAAACTAGTACTGTTCGCTACAGCACCTCCCTGGCCAATCCCTCTGAGGAAGGACCTCCTTTCTCAGGGACGGGGCACCCTATGGCACCCTCGTCCCGATCTTTGGAACCTCCACGTGTGGCTCCTGGATGGGACGAGGCAGGTTTGAGTACCCTACCACCAGCGGTGGTGGCTACCATCGCTTCCGCTAGAGCAGTGGTTCTCAACTCCAGTCCTCAGGACCCGCTGCTCTGCACATTTTGTATGTCTCTCTTATCTGACACACTCAGTTCAGTTCATGGAGTCTCTCCTAATGAGCTGATGATCTGATTCAGGTGTGTTAAATAAGGGAGACATACAAAATGTGTAGAGCAGTGGGTCCCGAGGACTGGAGTTGAGAACCACTGGCTAGAGCATCGTCCTAGAGCATCGTCCACGAGACATGCCTATGCGTTGAAGTGGAACATCTTCGTCAACTGGTTCTCTTCTCACTGAGAAGACCCTAGAAGATGCCTGATCAGTGTCATGCTTTCCTTCCTGCACATCACAACGCAGTTGAAGGTAAGTCTCTAGGAAAGCATGACCTGATCATCAGGTTCCTGAGAGGAGCAAGGAGACTGAATCCTCCTCGCACTTCTCTCGTTCCCTCTTGGGACCTCTCAGTGGTCTTAACTGCCCTGCAGAGTGCTCCCTTTGAGCCTCTGCAATCAGTGGAGCTTAAGATCCTGTCAATTAAGACAGCGCTCCTGGTTGCATTGGCCTCCATTAAGAGGGTAGGGGACCTGCACGCATTTTCCGTTGACGAAGCGTGCCTGGAATTTGGGCCGGCCTGTTCTCATGTGATCCTGAGACCCCAGCCTGGATATGTGCCCAAGGTTCCCACCACTCCCTCTCGAGATCAGGTGGTGAACCTGCAAGCGCTGCCCTCGGAGGAGGCAGACCCAGCCTTGGCACTGCTCTGTCCAGTGATTACGTAGACAGAACACAGTGGGGCGACACCTAACACATTCACCAGGTTCTATAACCTCTGAGTGGAGCCAGTGGCCTCTCATGTACTCGCTTCAACCAGCCGGTACTAGGACCCGCTAAGGTGTCTTCGCTTGCTCGCCATTCCACTCCACGGACTGGAAACGTGCGATATTCTCCTCAGGTGAGCCTCCCCGAGAGGCCCTGAGTTCCTCCAGCACTGTTGACATCAACGCCAGAGTTATGTCACTGGCAGCTTCGCGCTTGCCTAGGTGCTCAACAGAAATCGAGACTCATCAGACCAGGCAACATATTTCCAGTCTTCAACTGTCCAATTTTGGTGAGCTCGTGCAAATTGTAGCCTCTTTTTCCTATTTGTACTGGAGATGAGTGGTACCCGGTGGGGTCTTCTGCTGTTGTAGCCCATCCGCCTCAAGGTTGTGCGTGTTGTGGCTTCACAAATGCTTTGCTGCATACCTCGGTTGTAACGAGTGGTTATTTCAGTCAAAGTTGCTCTTCTATCAGCTTGAATCAGTCAGCCCATTCTCCTCTGACCTCTAGCATCAACAAGGCATTTTCGCCCACAGGACTGCCGCATACTGGATGTTTTTCCCTTTTCACACCATTCTTTGTAAACCCTTGAAATGGTTGTGCGTGAAAATCCCAGTAACTGAGCAGATTGTGAAATACTCAGACCGGCCCGTCTGGCACCAACAACCATGCCACGCTTACTTAAATCACCTTTCTTTCCCATTCTGACATTCAGTTTGGAGTTCAGGAGATTGTCTTGACCAGGACCACACCCCTAAATGCATTGAAGCAACTGCCATGTGATTGGTTGATTAGATATTTGCATTAATGAGAAATTGAACAGGTGTTCCTAATAATCCTTTAGGTGAGTGTATATATATATATATATATATATATATATATATATATATATATATATAAAAATATAAAGACAGAAAATATTACTTGTCTAACCTTATTCTGATTTTATGATACACTCAAAATATTCCACAACATTGATTAACGTTTATTAACCCGTTGATTAACCGGTGGTAAAATATTCTCACCGTCACATACCTAGTATATTTTTATATAGATACAATAGGCCTACCTGATTTTGAACACAAGAGGGCAGTATAGCACTATGAATGACATGATGTATTTATTTAAAAATAAATAAAAAAAATGCTGGCTGTTTTTAAACTTAAACAATTATAAAAAAAAGATTTTTTTTTTTACATAGAAATAAATGGTGTATAATTACATTTTTAGAAGATATGAGGCTTTTAGTGTTTCCATTTTTGACATTACTTTAATCCCTCGCCATAGCAAAACCGTTTGAGATATGTATTATCCGTTCACAATTTAGCATCGTTAATGTATTTTCATCATGTTGAAAAAGTTTGGTGGGAATAAAAAAAAAAACACTTAAGAGGAGTGGGTAAAAATTCAGAGGCTGATTTTGCAAAGAAATCCACATTCAAACCAAAATATCTGACTTCCTGTTGGTCGGAGCTAATGACTGTAAATTAGAAAGTTGTCCGGCTCGATGAGACCAATATACGTACTGATTTTTGTAACTGTGGGTAAAACTAACCCCCCCACACACTTTTGTCAAAAGCATTTTGAAAGTGACACACTTCCTGCTACCAGTTGGTGGCGCTATAACTTTGACTCACAATAGTTACATCCATCTGATCGGCCTCTTACCACGAACACACTGCTGAAGTTTCATCAAGATCAGTTAATGTGTGCAGAAGTTATACCACTTCGTGTTTCTCTTTTCTCGCCATAAATTCGTGTCCTCGCCACGGCCAAACCGTTCGAAATATCAAAAATCTGTCCGCAATTTAGCATCCTCAATGTCTTGACTTCATGCACGCCGAGTTTGGTGGCGATTGAATTAATTCTCTAGGAGGAGTGTTTCAAATTCCACAGCAAGCGTTCTCCAAACAACCCATAATAGCTGCCTTCCTGTTGGGCTGGCGTATAACTTAAGACTGCGAAAGTTGTTCAGCCCGATGAGATCTATATGCGTACCGAGTTTCATATTAATTCATGCAAGCGTGTTTGATTTATGGACCAAGTTTTCAGACCCCATTCAAGGGGGCGCTGTCAAGCCTCCCTGCCACGCCCGGGTGCCAGCTTCAGCCCGGCCCTGATGGCCGCTGGTTCTGACCTGTGTGCAAAGTTTCAAGAGTTTTTGAGCATGTTAAGGGCCCCAAAAGTGCCTGAAAGGCAAAAAAAAAAAAATTGCTGCGAGCAGCGATTGCGGGCCCAAGCCGGTGGCACCGCCACCCTGGTGCCTTTAGTTACACTAAAGGCACCGGGGTTGCGGTGCCGCTGGCTTTGGCCCTTCATCGCTGCTCGCAGCTATATATATATTTTTTTGCCTTTCAGGCACTTTTGGGGCCCTTAACATGCTCAAAAACTCTTGAAACTTTGCACACAGGTCAGAACCCGCGGCCATCAGGGCCGGGCTGAATGGCCGGGGCCGGGGGTTAGTTTTACTGTGGGTAAAACTAACCCCCCCACTTTTGTCAAAAGCATTTTGAAAGTGACACACTTCCTGCTACCAGTTGGTGGCGCTATAACTTTGACTCACAATAGTTACATCCATCTGATCGGCCTCTTACCACGAACACACTGCTGAAGTTTCATCAAGATCAGTTAATGTGTGCAGAAGTTATACCACTTCGTGTTTCTTTTTTCGTAAAACTTAGAGCACGAAAGTTGTTCGGCCCGAGCCGAACATGAGATCTATATGTGAGATCTATATGTGTACTGAGTTTCATATTATTACATGCAAGCGTGTTTGATTTATGGACCAAATTTTCAGACCCCGTTCAAGGGGGCGCTGTTGAGCCCCCCTGCCACGCCCGGGTACCAGCTTCAGCCCGGCCCGGCCCTGATGGCCGCAGGTTCTGACCTGTGTGCAAAGTTTCAAGAGTTTTCGAACACGTTAAGGGCCCCAAAAGCCCCTGAAACCTTGAAAAACAATTATAAAAGCAAATCTCTCCTAACAGACAAATCCCCCACACCCCCCCCCCCCCACACACACACAGAGACACAGATACAGAGAGAGAGAGAGAGAGAGAAAGAGAATTCTCCAAAAAATCACATTCAAACCAAAATATCTGACTTCCTGTTGGTCGGAGCGAATAACTGTAAATTAGAAAGTTGTCCGGCTCGATGAGAACAATATACGTAGCGAGTTTTGTGACTCTAGGAAAAACTAAGCCCCCATTTTTGACTAAAGGTGGTGCTACTGAGCCCCTCACCACGCCCGTTTACTGGCCAATAAATGTGATGTGTCTGTCGAGTTTCATCCAATTTCAAGCATGATAAGAGTCTCAAAAGCATCTGAAAAGAATATTAAAGTTTGATGCGTTGCCACGACAACAGTATCTAAGATATCAAGAATCCTTTCACAGGTCTACATCTGCCGTGTGTCTACATTATACACAAAGTTTGAAGCAAATCGGGTAAAAATAAGAGGGTGATTTCAAAGCATTTTGAAAGTGACAAACTTCCTGCTGCCAGTTGGTGGCGCTATAACTTTGACTCACAATAGTTACATCCATGTGATCGGCCTCTTACAAGAACACACTGCTGAAGTTTCATCAAGATCAGTTAATGTATGCTGAAGTTATAACACATTTCCTGTGTCCCTTATTCGCCATAAATTCGTTTCCTCGCCACGGCCAAACCGTTTGAGATATCAAAAATCCGTCAGAAATTTATCATCCTCAATGTCTTGACTTCATGCTGACTGAGTTTGGTTGCGATTGGACGAATTTTCTAGGAGGAGCATTTCAAATTCCAGAGGATGCGTTTTTCAAACAACCCATAATAGTTGACTTCCTGTTGGGCGGAGCTAAGAACAGAGTGCGGAAATCTTCGGACCCCGTTCAAGGGGGCGCTGTTGAGCCCCCCTGCTACGCCCGGGTACCAGCTTCAGTTGTTTTTCATAAAAAAAAAAAAAAAATCGGTAACCCTTTCTTTTACAGTCCCCTAATTACTAGGTATTTACCTGGTAAATATATGGTAAGTTATAGTTGGTTATTGGTAATTACCACAGGTAACAAGTATGTAAATGCAGAGAAACTACAAACTAATTACTAGGTATTTACCTGGTAAATATATGGTAAGTTATAGTTGGTTATTGGTAATTACCACAGGTAACAAGTATGTAAATGCAGAGAAACTACAAACTAACTACTAAGTATTTACCTGGTAAGCATATGGTAAATTATAGTATTTTAGTGTGTAATTACTTAAGGTGATTAGTATGCAATTACAGAGAAACTACCAGGGAAAAAAAACGCCACTGTTAAATATCAACTCAACAAAGTACTGTGTACTTGTTACCTGTTTAGGTTGGTAATAACTCAGATTTAATTGTGTACTTCCTCAGAATGTAGGCAAACTATTTTTAGAAACACCTCCAGTATTACCCATCAATTCAAGTTAGGTTTGTAGTTATCCTAGGGTTATGTTGGTAACAGTCCATGTTTATTTATTACTATCTTGAAATTAAGACGGTAGTTTCCAATAAATTACCTTGTCTTACATAGTTGTTGTTCATTGCTACACCCATTTATAGAGGGTTTATCAAATAATTTACCTTACACTTACCTGGTAACTACCCCCCAGGAACAGTTCTCTTACGAGAGATACTCTCGTACTGCGTAGAATACGCTAGGGGAAAATCCTTTTCCACGAGAATACTGAAGCCAAAAAATTATCCTTTAATTTTGTATTAATGTAAAACGCGTTGCGGCAGCATACAGACATAGGCGAGGCAGCTCGCGTGCCTATTGGCTGGTCTGCTGGCAACTGCTTAAGCCTATCGAGCGAGACCTAGAGTGACGTCAGACCCAATGAGGGCGCTTCGCGCCCTCTGCGTCACGTCCCGCCGAGACGGGCGTGGCTTAGGTCTATAAATACCGCTCGCAGGCATTATTTCTCTGATTTTTCATCCTTCAGCGAAGCAACTCACATCGCTGGATCCGAGAAGAAGCCGCGCTGTTGAAGAAGCACCTCAGCGGGACGAGTCGACGAAGCTGCTGGCCGCGCCGCCTTCATCGCCTTCCTGCTGCGCTATCCAGCGCCCATATCCTTTACTGCACTGTGTGTGTGTGTGTTCGCCGGCGCGACTCACACTGTCTAAAAGAGCTGCGTCTTTTTCAAGATGCCTGCTTGTGGCTCGTGCAAAGCCACACTCAGCGACGGGGACCGCCATGTCATCTGCGCTTCCTGCCTGGGTCAAGAACATGCAGCTCTCGCGCTCGCTGATGGCGGCTGCCATCACTGCGAGCTGTTGCCATTAGCGACTCTGAGGACTCGCTTGGCACTGTTCAACGAGACTGCGCCCACACCTGCTGTTGTGCCGCGCCGTAAAAAGCGCCGCGCTCAGCGAATCCCGGAGCCCTCTCTCAGCTGTCAAAGCTCGCCGGTGCGCCCGCCTGCTTCTCCGGTTTCATCAGCTTCACTTCCGGACGGACAGCGGCCGCGGTCTGCCGCCGCTTCTGTCGATGACGCTGATGAGATCGACGCGCTGCTACGAGAGGGGGATTCCTGCTCTCTCATAGCATCAGGCAGTGAGGATTGGGCGAGCTCTGAGGATCCCGCCCCCCCTGCCCGTGCTTCTACGGGAAAGAGAGCGAGCATTGAGGCGGAGCTCATGCGCGTGCTCACTCAGGCCACGGCGAGCCTCGGCCTCGAGTGGATTACGCCTGAGCAGCCTGCTCACAACCGGCTGGACGGCTACTTCCTGCCTGGGGAGCGCGTTTCACCTGCATCCAAGCCAGCGCCTTTTCTTCCTGAGCTTCATGAAGAAGTCGCTAAGTCTTGGGGCTCCCCTTTTTCGGCCAGGACACGATCCTCTGTCTCTTTGGCGTTCTCCGCTGTCGACGACGCAAAGAACAGAGGCTACCACTCCCTACCGCCGGTCGAAGAGGCTATTGCAGCGCACTTATGCCCGCCCTCTGCTGGACGGCGTGCTAAGATGGCGCTGCCCTCAAAAGCCTGCCGCACGACGTCAGCCCTGCTCCGCCGCGCTTTCTCCGCCGCCGGGCAGGCCGCGTCAGCGTTGCACACCATGGCCACGCTCCAGATATACCAGGCCGATCTCCTCTGCCAGCTGGACGAGAGAGGACCTGACGCAATCTGCGTGCCGGACTTGAGGAGCGCTACAGACTTCGCTCTTCGCGCCACCAAGTCAGCAGCACAGGCCATTGGACGGAGCATGGCCTCGCTCACCGTGTCTGAGAGACATCTGTGGCTTACGCTCACTGACATGACTGAGTCAGAGCGCACCGCGTTCCTCGACGCGCCGCTTTCCCCTGCCGGCCTCTTCGGAACCTCGGTCAAAGATTTCGCCGATAGGTTCGCTGAGGTGCAGAAAGCGACCCAGGCCATGAAGCACTTCCTCCCGAAGCGCTCCGGTTCTGCAGCAGGCCGTGCGAAACCGTCTGCTCAGAGCTCACAGCCTAAGCCTCCGCCCGCCGCCTCCTCTTCTCAACGCCGCCAAACCCAGAGCTCGAGACCGCGCTCTCACTCATCCGGCCGCCGCCCCGCCCCGCGTGGCCCGCGGCAGAAGATTGCGTTGAAGACAGAGGCCCCGAAATCGTCCTAGCATGCCTAGGAAAGCGACGGTGTCCAAGTCCCGCTGCGGCCGGACTTCCACCAAAGCTTACCGCTCGTCCAGTTCCAGGAAATGTGACTGGTCCAGCGTATTTAGCAGCCAACAAGCCGGTTCCATTACTCGCTTGCCTGCACACAAAAGCCGTTTTTACGGCTACCCAGATAAATCCCTTAAAGAGTGTATTTTCTGGTGTCCCGGCCACGGCCGACGGTGTTTCATGTGTAGAAAAAATGCCCACTACTCAGTGCCCATTCCTACACACAAGCACAGCCCTTCACACAGGGCCCGCGCACATAAAATCGACTCAGATCGATTGCGCTTCAAATGTAGCAAAAGTGCCCACTACCCAGTGCCCACAAACGCTACTTCCCACATGTCTCACGGTCCCTGTAAATACAGGACCAGTATGCATATGCTCTGCTCACGCGAGCAATGCTGTAAAGGTGGTGTATGTGCCCGCTGCTCTGCGCCCACGCCCACACACAGACATGAAACTAGCCCAGCCCTCCTCCTCTCAGCTAAACACTGCGGAGGAGTCGAGCGCGCGCCGTTATCAGCGCGCCCCCTGCCTCAGATGTCATGAGCGCGACGATCTAGATCTAGATCATACTAGATCTGCGGCAGCTGAACAGAGCGCTTATGAAGCGCCAGTTCAGGATGCTCACAACCAGAAAAATCCTCGCGCACGTCCGCCAGGGGGACTGGTTTGTGTCAATAGATCTAAAGGACGCGTATTTTCAAATACAGATAGCGTCACGTCACAGGCGATTTTTGAGATTCGCCTTCGAGGGCCAGGCATATCAGTACACAGTCCTGCCTTTCGGCTTGTCCCTGGCACCCCGTACATTTACAAAGTGCATGGACGCAGCGCTCGCACCCCTCAGATTACGGGGCATACGAGTGCTGAACTATCTGGACGACTGGCTGATTCTAGCCCAATCTCACTCAGAGCTCGTAGAGCACAGGACCATTTTACTCGATCACCTCGAGAATCTCGGTCTCGCAGTGAACTGGGAAAAGAGCTCGCTTTTCCCCAGACAGATTATATCTTTTCTGGGAATAGAGCTGAACTCGCTGCTAATGACAGCACGCCTGTCATCTCAGCGCACACTGGACATTCGGCGCGCAGCCGGCTCGCTCCGCTGCGGCGCGATAGTCCCTCTCAAAGCCTTTCAAAGGATGCTCGGTCTGATGGCCTCAGCATCTTCAGTTCTCCAGTTGGGCCTTCTGCGCATGCGCCCACTGCAGTTCTGGCTCAGAAAGAGAGTACCACGCACAGCGTGGGCCTCCGGTCGGCTTCGCGTCAAGGTCAATCAAGCATGCATTGCAGCTTTGAAACCTTGGGAGGCAAAAGACTGGTACCAATCAGGTGTAAGCCTGGGGACTTCCTCGAGAGTGATGGTGGTGTCCACGGACGCATCCACCTCGGGATGGGGAGCGCTGCTCGAGGGCAGACCGCTTTTTGGCCAATGGTCAAAGCAGGAGAAGCTCTTACATATCAACTGCCTCGAAATGTTGGCAGTGAGCAAAGCGCTCACGCGCTTTTGTCCCCTCATAAAGGGACACCACGTGCTAATACGTTCAGACAACGTCTCAGTGGTGTCCTACATAAATCGCCAGGGCGGCCTCAGGTCCCTGACTCTGTATAGGCTAACCAGGCGCCTCCTGATATGGGCCCGCAGCAACCTGCTCTCGCTGAGAGCAGCGCACGTGCCAGGGCTCCTAAATATAGGACCAGACAGACTGTCCAGGAACCAGGTTCCGACAGGAGAATGGTCTTTGCACCCACAGACAGTCCAGCTGCTGTGGAAGAAATTCGGCAGAGCGGAAGTAGACCTGTTCGCGTCTCAAGAAAACGCTCACTGTCCAGAATTTTTCTCGAAGAGCAAGGACGCGCTGACCCACGAGTGGCCTCGCCGTCCTCTCTACGCTTTTCCCCCCGTCTCCCTCCTGACTCAGGTGGTAGAACGGGTCAGGGAAGAAGGATGCTCAGTGCTGCTTGTAGCCCCACTTTGGATGAGCCAACCTTGGTTCCCAATTGTGATGCAGTTAGCGAGCACCGCCCCGTGGCCAGTGCCTCTGAGGAGGGATCTCCTCTCTCAAGCCAACGGCTCGATTTGGCATCCTCACCCAGAGCTGTGGTCCCTCCATGTGTGGGCCATCAACGGGTACCCGCTGACCTCCCACAGGGAGTGTTAAACACTATCACACAGGCCAGAGCTCCGTCTACGCGACGTCTCTATGCCTCAAAATGGTCAGTGTTCTCTAGCTGGTGCACAGCTCGTGGTGTGTCACCCCTGCATTGCGGTGTGACGGAGGTTCTCTCCTTCCTACAGGAGCTGTTGGATAAGGGCAGGTCCCCTTCCACGCTCAAAGTCTATGTAGCGGCCATAGCAGTGTTCTCTTCGACCACGCTCGGCCAGTCTATTGGAAGGAACGATTTAGTCATTCGCTTCCTTCGAGGAGCTAAGAGACTGAATCCTCCCAGACCTCCCACAGTCCCTATATGGGACCTTTCTACGGTACTGGAAGCCATGAAAGGTCATCCATTTGAGCCCTTGCAGGAGATTGATCTTAAACACCTGTCTTTCAAGACGGCGTTTCTTCTGGCTCTCGCTTCAGTGAAGCGCATAGGGGACTTACACGCGCTCTCAGTAAGCGCGACGTGCATGGAATTTGGGCCGAATGACTAGAGTTATACTCAAACCTAAGCACGGTTATGTTCCTAAATCCCTCAATACACCGTTCAGAGCACAGGTCATTTCCCTGTCTGCCCTGCCGGTCACTGAAGGAAATATGGACGAAAGCTCCCTTTGCCCAGTCAGGGCGTTAAGAGCTTATGTGTCTCGCTCGTCTGTTTTCAGACAGACGGAGCAGCTCTTTGTTTCGTTCAGCGGGCGTTCTAAGGGACTAGCCGCTTCGAAACAGACCCTATCCAGATGGGTAGTGGACGCAATAGCGCTAGCTTACACAACCAAGGGCATGCAGTGCCCGCTGGGTGTCAAAGCGCACTCCACGAGAAGCATGGCTTCATCGTGGGCATGGTCAAGTGGGATTGCCTTGCAAGATATTTGTATGGCGGCAGGCTGGGCCTCTCCGTCTACATTTATAAGGTTTTACAACCTAGAGGTTCCCACACTACAGGCCAGACTACTGTCGGTCTAGTATGGCCAAAATCTCATAACTGGCGCTGTCAGTTATGCAGCTATTGAGTATTGCAATCCTTGCTCTATGCTGCTATAAGGAAGATAGTGGCTAACCCCCCTCTCTTCCAGGATTCCCTGTGAGTCCCCTGGGTGATTATGTACTGTATGAACTCCGGGCTGTCGCCCTTGAGTCTATGGTATCAGATCCCAGCACGCACGGCGTTTTACAGTAGGTTCCCCTAGAGTATTCTACGCAGTACGAGAGTATCTCTCGTAAGAGAACGTACTCGGTTACTAACGTAACCTCGGTTCTCTCTAGAGAGAGGAACGAGTACTGCGTATCCTGCCGTGCCTGCACGCGCTCTGGTTGCTTCGACTATGAAAAACCAGAGAAATAATGCCTGCGAGCGGTATTTATAGACCTAAGCCACGCCCGTCTCGGCGGGACGTGACGCAGAGGGCGCAAAGCGCCCTCATTGGGTCTGACGTCACTCTAGGTCTCGCTCGATAGGCTTAAGCAGTTGCCAGCAGACCAGCCAATAGGCGCGCGAGCTGCCTCGCCTTTGTCTGTATGCTGCCGCAACGCGTTTTACATTAATACAAAATTAAAGGATAATTTTTTGGCTTCAGTATTCTCGTGGAAAAGGATTTTCCCCTAGCGTATTCTACGCAGTACTCGTTCCTCTCTCTAGAGAGAACCGAGGTTACGTTAGTAACCGAGTACGTTTTCCCTAATGTCATGGCACATCTTAAATACTGGGTATGTTCTTGCAAATGTTTTTACAATTTACTCAGTAAGTAAAGTGCAACTGTACTGTAAAATGAAGCCTTGTTTATTTCCATGGTATTACCGGAATTGTACCATATAACTTGATCATTCCCTTTTCCATATAGTCACAATTTTTTACCTCATATGTCCTGCAACGTTACCAAGGAAAACATGACAATTTACTCAGTAAGTAAAGTGAAACTGTACTGTAAAATGAAGCCTTGTTTATTTCCATGGTATTACCGGAATTGTACCATATCATTCCCTTTTCCATAGTCACATTTTTATTTATTTGTTTTCCTAGTATGTCCTGCAACGTTACCAAGGAAAACATGACAATTTACTTGGTAAGTAAAGTGTAACTGTACTGTAAAATGAAGCCTTGTTTATTTCCATGGTATTACCAGAATTGTACCATATAACCTGATCATTCCCCTTTTCCATATAGTCACAATTTTTTACCTCGTATGTCCTGCAACGTTACCAAGGAAAACATGACAATTTACTCAGTAAGTAAAGTGAAACTGTACTGTAAAAGGAAGCCTTTTTATTTCCTATAACTGTAGCTATTACAGATTATAGGGTAAGATCCCAGTAATTCCATGAAAATTCCATGAAAAAAAAAATCGTGTATCGCATATTAAAATCGTGGCATTAATGTTTTGACTCTATTGCATTCAAATGTCTTATCAATTACGTTTTCAGTCGCATTTATGCAGTTTACTCAAGAAATAGACTAATAACATTTCGCTCTGTTCGTGCCTTCTGCTGCAAACTCGTTTCGGAGGATTAGCATGCAGTTAAACAAGAATACACTTTAAAACCTTAAAAGTACCTTATTTAATCGTTTAACCATTTTAATATTTAGTTTATTTACAGTGAGACACAAAATGCGTTTTCTCCAATAGAACAATAATACACCAAAACCCAACATAAATTCACAAAAGACATCAATTTTATTATAGCCTACTTGATATAATCCAAATCTTTAGAATCCATACGTTTGCAAGAAAGAGATCCAAATTCAGCCCTTTATCCAGTGAGTGATCTTCATCTCCATTTCACAGGCTTTAACAACAGCGCAGTCTGTAACTGTCAAATCCCGCCGCGGACCCGCGCTCGTGATGAATTCAAATTCAAAAATTGCGCCCTCAAGAATGTTTTACGGCAGTGATATCAAACGCTCATTGGCTCTCGCCTGTTGGTCTATGTTCGTCACAGATTGCGACATGCCGTATTTCAGTCGGTAAACTATATTTGAAATGGAGAAGCGCGCGCGCCTTCACACAGAGCGAAGCCGGATTAACATTTTCATGGATTAATAACTTAAATTCTGCTCTGTACCTCATTCAAAACTATTATATACTGAAAGAGAGGACTGTGACTGCAACACATCGTCATGTGAACGACTTTTGGTACCGGTTTTGACATTTTCACAATAAATAAATTATTGTGATTACACATATGTTGTTTTTCTTCATAACTGTAGCCTATGTAGTTTTCTATCTTTGAAAATTACGTGTTAATACTACGTATTAACAATGAGACCAGGCTGGAATGTTTTAGTTAAGTTGCAGAACACACGGTAAAAGTTTGTGATTTCAAAAATGTTTAAGCAGTAGCAAAGGATGTGGTAAGAGTCTGGTAATACCATGGAAATAAACAAGGCTTCCTTTTACAGTACAGTTTCACTTTACTTACTGAGTAAATTGTCATGTTTTCCTTGGTAACGTTGCAGGACATATGAGGTAAAAAATTGTGACTATATGGAAAAGGGAATGATCAAGTTATATGGTACAATTCCGGTAATACCGTGGAAATAAACAAGGCTTCATTTTACAGTACAGTTTCACTTTACTTACTGAGTAAATTGTCATGTTTTCCTTAGTAACGTTGCAGGACAAATGAGGTAAAAAATTGTGACTATATGGAAAAGGGAATGATCAAGTTACATGGTACAATTCCGATAATACCATGGAAATAAATGTAACCCAGGTTGAAATCTGGTAATATATTATTAGTTCTGCTGCCCCTTTAAGAAGTGATCTCATGCCACCCCAGTCATGTGACTGTGCTTGGCCAATCGCGCAGTAGAGCACAAGTTTAATTAGGCTGCAGCTTCTTCCTCATTCAGAGGTGTGGGGAAGCTGATCGGCAGCTGTGGACAGGTTTGTGTTCAACAAACAATTCACTCTTTTGCTTGATTTATTCTTTTAAGTTAAACACATCATTGTAACTTTTAGAATAACATAGTGGCTGCAGGGGATTGTCACCGTCACCAGATTGCCATATGTTTACTTAGAGGAACTGGTGAGTACTCTGAATGAATGAACTACATGCTGAAAGCTAACATGTTAGCCAAATATTCACCAACTGGTTTTGATTAATTTTATGCTTTTGTGACATTTGCGGGTTACAAATATATTTGTTTTCAGTAAGTGTGTTTATATGTAGTAAGGAAATCTGATTATAGTACTGTTGAATTTATTTGAACTTTGTGCAGCCAATACAACTTTAACATTGTACTGTTTATTGTGTTGTAACATTTCTAATTTTGGTTACACACTAAATGAAGGGGATCCATTCATCTAAGATGAGAGTTAAGTGTATTTAAAGTTTTGTGAGATAACCCAAACCATTACTATATAATTCACAAAAGCAATATTATCAGCAACTCAATACAACAAGAAAGAGGATTCTTTATGCAAGAACTTTTCCGTTCAACACAAGTTCAGGTTCAGGCAGAAATAAAGTAAATCTCTCACAATACCAGAAGTAGTCCAGGCAACTGGTGCGTGTTTACAATGTTCCAAAAGTTCAATAGAAATCCATGAGTAGAAGTCCAACTTATAAGGGGTCCAAATCATAAATCAACCACCAGTCCGGGAAACAAACAAAGGCGTAGCCGTGGAATTAGAGCACAACAAAGTCCAGATGAAGTGTCCAAATAGAATGAAGTCAAAAAAGAACCCTCTAAATAAACAGGCAAACACAAATCAAAATATGCAATTGACAAATACAATAAACATAGAATTACAAAATATATACAACTTACATTGAGCTGTAGAACCAATAAGGTTCCTCGTAATAGGGTTTCTTGCGTCGATCTCAGTTGAGCAAAACACTCAAAGACCTGACAATACCTCCTAAACATTCTTACTTGTCTCTTTTAAAAGGATAGCCCTTCCTATAGAAACCTCCCTAGACCCCCTTGAGGTGGGGAGTAGCATTACAATACAAAAATGGAACAGCCTTTCATAACTGTTACACACCCCGCCCTTTAGAGAAAGGTTAGACATAACCGTAAAACTTTTTCAAATTCTCTACATGATAAGTTTCAATCTGCACGGGGTTAGCTGACACTTCGACTTTATAATTGACTTTGTTCAATTGCCTGATTACCTTTGCGGGTCCTCGCCACTTCGGGGCCAACTTTGCCATAAATGCATCCCCTGCCCGAGACACTGGATGAGTACGAACCCAGACAAGATCTCCCTCTTCAAAAGATTCTTCTCGTCTCCTCTGGTTGTAGTACTTCCTCTGTCTGTCCTGAGCTCTTGCAACATTTTCTTTAACTCTGTTCAATAGGGATTGTTGGCGCTCAATGACATTGTAGGCAGAATGATCAGGATCTGGATGATGATACTGGAATTGATCCATGGGTCCTTTCAATTTACGTCCTATGGCAATTTCCGCTGGAGTGTATGCGGTACTCTCTTGCCACGCAGAATTGATTGCAAAACGAAATTCATGAACCCACTTATCCCAACGCCGATGGTTATCTTTGACAAAAGAGGCGATCATGGTTTTGAGAGTGCGATTCACTCTCTCGGTTAAGTTGGTTTGTGGGTGATATGCTGTGGCAAGTTTTTGAACCACTCCCCACCGCTTGCATGTAGTGTTCAGTAGTTGGGATGTGAACTGGGGTCCCCGATCCGACACAAGGTAAGTCGGAGTTCCCCAGCGAGTAAAAATCTCCCTGACAAGAATGTCCGCTATGACATGCGTCTTCGCTGTGCGTAACGGGAACACCTCCACCCACTTACTGCAATAATCCACGACAACCAACAAGTACTCATTCAGTTTTGAGCTTTTAGGAAAAGGTCCCATGAGATCTAAGCCTAACATATATCCAGGTTCCTTGATGGGTGTAGACTGCAGCTGTCCAGAAAGCTTGTGAATGCGGGGTTTATACTTCTGGCAAACCTGACACTGCTTGCAATAATTCCACACATCCTGTCGAATTTCTGGCCAGTATACCACATTAAGCAACCGACGTAATGTCTTCATACGTCCCAAATGTCCGCTCAGTGGGTTATCATGGGCAAATTCCAGGAATTTCTGACGGAGATTTGTGGGAATGACTACTTGCAATCTGCTACCTTTCATTGAGTCAGGAATGCATCGGAACAAAAATTGATTTTGTACAACATAGTGGATGTGATTTGGGTCTTGTGGGGGATATTTTGCTTTTTCCCATAGATCCTGCAGTGCTTGGTCATCCTTCTGTGATTTTTCTAACTCATCCCAGTCCACAGAAAAATCCTTACCCACATCCTGAGCACGACATATTGCAATTGGGCTCGAGAGATCCTCTTCAGACAAGGCACGGGATAATGAGTCGGGAACAACATTGCATTTGCCTTTCCTGTATTGCACCGTGAAGTCAAGTCCCTGAAGTCGTATGGCCCATCTCATGAGTTTCGAAGTAGGTCGAGGGTGGTTAAATACCCAGAAAAGAGCTGCATGATCTGTGATAATTTGGAATTGTCTCCCTTCCAGATACTTCTGCCACCTTTCCACCGCCCACACCACAGCAAGGCATTCCTTCTCTGATACGGAGTACGATCTCTCTGCTCCCTGAAGTAGTCGCGATGCATATGCAATGACCCGCTCACCCAGATCCGATTCTTGGGTCAAAACAGCCCCCAAACCGATGTTGCTTGCATCAGTCTGTACTTTAAATGGTCTGCTAGGGTCTGGTGGTACAAGAACTGGGGCCTTTTGCAAAGCCTCCTTCAGCTTCTCAAAAGCAACTTGGCACTCATCATTCCAATTCCACAATGCATTCTTCCGCTTGAGAGCATGAAGAGGAGCAGCAAGTTCTGAAAAACGAGAAATGAACCGATGATACCATCCAGCAAGGCCGAGAAAGCGCTGAACGTCCTTCAAGTTTTTTGGTGTGGGAAAGTTCTTCACGGCTTCCACCTTAGTCACTTCTGTTTTGATTCCTTCTTCAGAAACCACATGTCCTAAAAAAGACAGTGATTTTTTACAGAGATTACACTTCTTAAGGTTCAGTGTCAAGCCACCTGCTTCCATTTCACGGAACACCGCCTTAAGATCTTGGATATGTTGTTGGATGTCTTTGGAATACACCACAATGTCATCAATATACACGAAGCAACATTTACCAAGCAAATCCTTCAATATTCGGTTCATCAATCTTTGGAAGGTAGCTCCTGCATTCTTCAGCCCAAAGGGAAGACGAATGAACTCATATTGATTATTCCTGGTAACGAAAGCAGTCTTCTGGATGCTGCAGTCATCCATCATAACTTGCCAATATCCACTCCTAAGATCTAAGGTGCTGAATATTGAGGCTCCGTACATTGACTCCAAGATGTCTTGAATTTGAGGCATGGGGAATCCGTCTAATGGTGTTTTGGCATTCAACGATCGATAATCTACGCAGAACCGAACACTTCCATCCTTTTTTGGTACTAGGACTACAGGAGCTGCCCATGGTGAAGTAGACGGTCGTATTATGCCTTTGTTCAACATCGATTCAATCTCCCCATCAATGAAATTTTGTTTTATAATTGGTACAGGATATGGTCTTTTCCTTACCGGGATGGAATTACTAGTCATAATCTGATGTTTGATGACAGATGTTTGTCCTAGGTCATCGGTACAAACAGTGGGCCAGTTCAGTAAGAGACCTTCTAGTTGCTGCTTCTCAGTGCACGAAATATCGGCTTCACTCACCAAATCCTTGATGATGTTTATGGTATTTTCTGACACTTGTATAGTTGATAATGCACAGTGAATGTTAATGCTGGCAGGTTGAAGATAGCAAGAAAAAGGTTGTGGTGACTCCTGTCCAGGAAATGAATATGAAGAACTGTTGAAGTCAAGTTTTAAGCCAATTGACACAAGGAAATCAAGGCCAAGAATGAGTGGAAATGATAGGTCTTGATCCCTCATGATGAACAAACGCACTTGGTATGCATTCTCTTGCAATATACACTCCCAACTGACTTCCCCTAATGCTCGTTGTACTTGACCATTGGCAAGAACAAATGACAGTCCTCTGCTGGATTTCCACGTCTCAGCCTCCTCTTTCCATCTCCTCCAGATGGACTCTTGAATCAGGGAATATGAGCTACCAGTGTCTATAACAGCATCACATGCATGTTTCCTTAAGATTACAGGAAAGGTTAACAGTTTGATGTTACTTTCTGAAAGCATAGCAATGTTATGACTTCCGCCTTTGCCTTTACCTGATCTATCAGAATCTCCTCTTCTGCCAGCTTGCTCAGCATTGCGCTGTCTCCAATAGGCTCTTTCCTCTGCCATGTCTCGTTCCACTAAAGCTCCGACACGTACCAGCTCATCAAAGGTATTGGCCGAGCTTCTCAGAATACTGGCAACTCGAGGATTGCAGTTTCTTAATGTGGCTTGAAGTATTTCTCTTTCAGTCATTGATGGCCTCAGTCTCAAACACATAGCTCTATATTGAAAGGCAAATGTCCGGATGCTTTCACCCAGCCCCTGCTTTCTTTCTCTGATTTTCCTCTCAGCTTCCACCTCATGGTCATCGGGTAGGAAGGAACGAAGGAATACCGCCTTGAATTGATTCCATGTGTTGACGTGGATTTTTTCAGCCATCCACCAGTCTTTAGCAGTGTTCATCAATACAGATGGAAGTATTGACAATATCTCACCATCACTCATTGGTCGCACTGCTAAGTACTCAGTACACCTTTCCAGGTAAGTTATTGGATCTTCAGATTCGGTGCGTCCAAACACCGGGAACTCTAACTTGACTGCTGCCTTATACGGAAATGTTTGAGATGTAGCTGTTACCTGGCCACCTGGGAATGATGTTGCAAAGGCTTGTGAAGCTAAAGGAGTAGACACAGCATTCGGGACAGAACTCATCATAGACTTAAGCTGATTATCCCTCCTCTTTAAGCAATCCATCATAGCCTTACCCATCTCCTGCATCTGTTCTTCTAAAAGTCGCTTCAAATGATCACACCTCCTCTCAATTATATCTGTCAGTTTTTCTTCAAGCGTTCGCTGATTCTGATCAACCGTCTGGGCTTGAATTATTGTCTGTTTGGTCAACTCTCGCATTTGCTCCTCTAGAGTTCCAAGACAATGGTCATGTCGCTGAAGGCAATTTTGAATGTCTTGCTCCACTCTTCTAATACACTCCATATTGTCTTTCTCCATGTTGTCCATTCTCATGCTTAACTGATTTACCCTGGTCGCAATGGTAAGACTGATGAGACTTTCCTCGTCCTCTTCCTCTACTGGTGGAGGTGGCGGAAGATCAGTCAAACCATCATCTTCCTGCACAATCGGCTCTTCAGACTCCGAGTACAAACTACCAAAGGACTGTATCATGTCCTGAATTGGTTCTCGATGAGTTGTAAAAGATGCAGCAGTGAAGTCTGGGTCCGTACCCACATCAGTCTCGGCAATAAAAGCATCCATAATTTCAAACTTACTCTCTCTCTTTACCAGAAGGTCCCTGTTCGGGCGCCATTAATGTAACATTTCTAATTTTGGTTACACACTAAATGAAGGGGATCCATTCATCTAAGATGAGAGTTAAGTGTATTTAAAGTTTTGTGAGATAACCCAAACCATTACTATATAATTCACAAAAGCAATATTATCAGCAACTCAATACAACAAGAAAGAGGATTCTTTATGCAAGAACTTTTCCGCTCAACACAAGTTCAGGTTCAGGCAGAAATAAAGTAAATCTCTCACAATACCAGAAGTAGTCCAGGCAACTGGTGCGTGTTTACAATGTTCCAAAAGTTCAATAGAAATCCATGAGTAGAAGTCCAACTTCTAAGGGGTCCAAATCATAAATCAACCACCAGTCCGGGAAACAAACAAAGGCGTAGCCGTGGAATTAGAGCACAACAAAGTCCAGATGAAGTGTCCAAATAGAATGAAGTCAAAAAAGAACCCTCTAAATAAACAGGCAAACACAAATCAAAATATGCAATTGACAAATACAATAAACATAGAATTACAAAATATATACAACTTACATTGAGCTGTAGAACCAATAAGGTTCCTCGTAATAGGGTTTCTTGCGTCGATCTCAGTTGAGCAAAACACTCAAAGACCTGACAATACCTCCTAAACATTCTTACTTGTCTCTTTTAAAAGGATAGCCCTTCCTATAGAAACCTCCCTAGACCCCCTTGAGGTGGGGAGTAGCATTACAATACAAAAATGGAACAGCCTTTCATAACTGTTACAGTGTTGTCATGCCCTTAATGTTTATTATTTGTAGTTTGTACATTTATTGATTCATTTTGTAATAATTTAGAATTGTGTGCACATGAAAATGATATCTGAGTGTGGAATGAGCTGATGCTTAGTTTCAACTTAGCCCTGTTAATTACTGGTCCTGTTGTTGTACTACAGGCCAGGTTTTTTCTCTCTGTCTGGAGACGAATGATGGCGAGCCGAATTTCTATTGCTGGGAGCCTACCATCCGTGTAGCATCCACTGAATAGCCATCCTACCGACTTAGAGAAACTTGTTCATGCTTTCATCACCAGCAGGGTGGATTACTGTAATGGACTCCTCACTGGCCTTCCCAAAAAGACCATAAGACAGTTGCAGCTCATACAGAACGCTGCCGCCAGGATTCTGAGCAGAACCAGAAAATATGAACATATCACACCAGTCCTCAGGTCTTTACACTGGCTCCCAGTTAAATTTAGGATTGATTTTAAAGTATTATTACTGGTATATAAATCATTCAATGGCCTAGGACCTCAATACATTGCAGATATGCTCACTGAATATAAACCCAACAGATCACTCAGATCATTAGGATCATATCAGCTTGAAATACCAAGGGTTCACTCCAAGCATGGCGAGTCCGCTTTTAGCTATTATGCCAGCCGCAGCTGGAACCAGCTTCCAGAGGAGATCAGATGTGCTCCTACTGTAGTCACATTCAAATCCAGACTCAAAACACATCTGTTTAACTATGCATTTACTGAATGAGCACTGTGCCAATGTTCGTCCGACTGTTTGTACTGTATTTTATTTTTTATTTTTCTAAACTGTTTTAATTATTCTTATTTCTTTTTATTATTTTAATTTCTTCTATGTAAAGCACTTTGAATTGCCATTGTGTATGAAATGTGCTATATAAATAAACTTGCCTTGCCTTGCCTTGCCTACTGGTCTGGTAGGAAGGTTGTCCACAGCCTGTCCCCCACACACTTCTCCATAGACTAGTGCTTCAACCCCACATACACATCCTTCACATGATGAACAATAACTTACGGACTTATCACTACAAACTTCCATAAAACCCTTGTGGGTTGTCGCGCTGGTCTTGTATACCATCTATTGCTGGGACAGTTCTTTTTCTTTTTGGTTTTTGTGTGTGTGTATTTGCTGTAATTTATATTAGTATACTTGAACAACAACTACCAAGTGCACTTAACTACAAACCGGTTCAACTGCAGTCTGTAAATATTTTGGGATTCTTTTCTTTTTCTTTCCTTTCATTATTTCTATTTGTAAATATTTTGTTTAATTATTTTGCAATATATGGTACCTGCACCAAATTTAAACTTATGTTTCTGTGTTGTTACTGACCACCAGCTCCTGTAGACGAATTTAGACTTCTGTTATTTTACTAGCCTAAGACATATTAATATCGGTTAACCGTCTCAAACACCCGTTACATAAACAAGGCTTCATTTTACAGTACAGTTTCACTTTACTTACTGAGTAAATTGTCATGTTTTCCTTAGTAACGTTGCATGACATATGAGGTAAAACAAATTGACTATATGGAAAAGGGAATGATCAAGTTATATGGTACAATTCCGGTAATACCATGGAAATAAACAAGGCTTCATTTTACAGTACAGTTACACTTTACTTACTGAGTAAATTGTAAAAACATCTGCAAGAACATACCCAGTATTTAAGATGTGCCATGACATTAGGGAAAACTGTTCCTGCGGGGTAGTTACCAGGTAAGTGTAAGGTAAATTATTTGACAAACCCTCTATAAATGGGTGTAGCAATGAACAACAACTATGTAAGACAAGGTAATTTATTGGAAACTACGTCTTAATTTCAAGATAGTAATAAATAAACATGGACTGTTACCAACATAACCCTAGGATAACTACAAACCTAACTTGAATTGATGGGTAATACTGGAGGTGTTTCTAAAAATAGTCTGCCTACATTCTGAGGAAGTACACAATTAAATCGGAGTTATTACCAACCTAAACAGGTAACAAGTACACAGTACTTTGTTGAGTTGATATTTAACAGTGGTGTTTTTTTCCCTGGTAGTTTCTCTGTAATTGCATACTAATCACCTTAAGTAATTACACACTAAAATACTATAATTTACCATATGCTTACCAGGTAAATACTTAGTAGTTTCTCTGCATTTACATACTTGTTACCTGTGGTAATTACCAATAACCAACTAAAACTTACCATATATTTACCAGGTAAATACCTAGTAATTAGTTTGTAGTTTCTCTGCATTTACATACTTGTTACCTGTGGTAATTACCAATAACCAACTATAACTTACCATATATTTACCAGGTAAATACCTAGTAATTAGGGGACTGTAAAAGAAAGGGTTACCAAATAATCCTTCCGGAAACAATAGGGCCTTCGCCCTTTCAGGGCTTGGGCCCTAATAATCCTTCCGGAAACAATAGGGCCTTCGACCTTTCAGGGCTTGGGCCCTAATAATAAATGGAGCAATTCCAAGAGGGTCCTCACATCGGTGCTCTGGCCCTAATTAAAACGTTTATTCCCCTTATCAAAATTGAGTATTCAGATGTCTGATATATATATATATATATATATTCCCACCTTCTGCAGTTGATATATTGCAGGTACCATGTATATCCTTAGCACTATTGTGCAAGGCTAGTTACTCACAAAAGTTTAACATATAACATCAGAGCGCTGCATGAATATGAGGATTTAAAGTTTGTGCAATAGTAACCTGTAAAGTGATGATAAAAATAAAATAAAAAATAAGCCAACTAACAGACAATGCGAATGGTCGCTTACCCAGATATGAATCTCTAATGTCCTCCTCCGTATTTGTGGCATTAATGAATGAAGAATTCATCATTTGATGAGTGAAATCCTGCACTATTCCTCCTGACCAGGAGTATGCTCCAACCGCTCCAAACATCCTCAAACCCTATAGTAAAGACAAATTAAACTTCATTTATATATATTTTTTATCGCATAACTAGGAAAGTACCCCCCTGAAAATAAAGCTTCCAAAAGGGGGTTTTCACAGTGATGCCACTGAATAACCATTTTGGGTTCCCAAATAACCTTTCAGTGAACCTTTCTTAAAATAACTTTTTTTAGTGTGAATAATATTTTAATCATCTAAAGAACCCATTTCCACTGTAAATAACATTTTGTGCAGTGGAAAAGGTCCATGGATGTGAACCTTAGAACCATAGAAACCAATTAAGAACCTTTATTTTTAAGAGTGTGGGGGTAAGGCTGGTAGACCATCTTGGTCAAGCTAGTTAAAGCAGGCAGAACATCTTGTACCAGAAACAAAATTCAGCTTAGGGGGCTACCTTATCATTCAAATAAGATTCTTGAGCTCTGTCCACATTATTTTTATTTATTATTTATAATTATTGTTGTTCTATGTACAATGCCAAATCCAGAAAACTAAAATGTAATAAAGTCAAGAATCTGTGATTTGTTAATTCTCTTTAACCTTTATTTAACTGACAAAAGTACAAAGAGACACACTAAAGTTTTCAGTTGAAAACGTTAAATGCAAACGGCCTCTAAGTTAATAAATAGAGGTCGAATGATAGGTGATTTTACAAATACCGATAACTAGGTTGATAACTTGCTGATAACCGATTAATCAACCGATAGTTTTTAAAATAGATACTGGATAAAAAACAAACATAACACTCTAAGTAAAACAGTGCTGAACTGAAACGTGCTAAATGAAATAAATATATAAATATGAATATATTAAAATGAAAAGTTCAACAGAACACATTCTACAGAAAATAATTTAAACATTAAAATATTACAGGTCAAATATGTGTTTCTTTAGCTATAACCTAGAAACATACGTACATTTCATAGGTAACACTTTGCAAGTCCCATTTGTTAACAAGAATGTATTAGCTAGCTTTCATGAACTATATGCATTATGCAATTATTTGAGCAATACAAGTGTTCATTAACTAAAGTTAAAAGATAAAATAAAAATTTACAAATGTATTAGTAAATGTTGAAATTAACAAACTAACAATGAACAATACTTCTACAACATTTATTAACCTAATGTGTAATAATGTTACAAATGGAATCTTATTGAAAATTGTTCATATAAATCCAAAGAATCATGCTTAAATATGGCCATATTTAAATATCTGCAAATACCAGAGCATTAAAATTACATGTATAGCCTCTCACTCTATTTGCTTCTATTTTAGATAACTTGACGATAATCTAATTAAATGTAAAGCTGCTTTGAAACAATATGTATTGTATAAAGTGCTTTATAAATGAAGGTGACTTGACTTGACAAAGACAAAAAATGCTTTCCAGTACTACCAGCTTACTACCAGTTCTAACCAGCCTTGACCAAAATGGAATTCATGCTAGTTTATGCTGGATTTTTCAGCAGGGTCTACTATTTATGTTAACATAAATTATCGTTTTAATTAACAGAAAACATTTTTAAAATATAGTGAAATGTTGCTGACCTCAGAGAGGGCCACACTGAAGCCGCCCTGTGATAATTCCATCTGAAAAGTGCTGAAATTCCCTGTGTCAGTTCCTACAGCAACAGAGAGAGAGAATATTAAGGATTCATCCAATCAGTGCGTAGCAGTCAGTAAGAGGTGAACTATGAATGCTCTGATGCATAATTAATAACTTTGATAGCAGATTTGTGTACTTTATTGAGTTACTCTAAGCTTGTTTGCTCGCCATCGCGGCAATTCCGGCTTCCCAAAGTTCGATTGTTATGTTATATATAATGAGTAATTTCATAGTGTGAGTAATATATCTGGGTGGATTTATGTAGTTATTTGTTTATATTTGTTTTTTTATTTGAGTTGCAGTTTCTTATTTGATATACGTTACTGCCTGTAATGAGACGCTATGGTATGTCATCATGAAATCAAAATTGACCCTATTTACTTTGTTAGCGCATATTACTAGTCTTGTGGTGAACAATTAATCTGTGCAAGTTAATAAACAGCAAAAAAAAAATTGTCACAGTAATCTTTAATCAAAATCTGAAAAGTTACTTCAGGTCTGGAATGGCATTCCTTCTCTGATGACGTCAGTTTGACGGCTTGGGTTGAAAACGCCTTAATCACTCCCCTCAAACCCTTAGTCTGCTATGAGGGAGAGATGGAGAGGATGTGCGCTAAAGTAAAACCCCGCCCTGTATTCAATATCGTTTCACTTTGAAATACGTCACAACACTGGAGAAAAGTAATTTGCAACTTCCGGTTCACAGGGACTTTAAAGGATCAGAGTGCAGAGTATCAAGTCCAAGGAGCATCAAGGAGTTCATCAACCAGCTTACTAATAATAATTTGAGTTGCAGTATGCTGGGCTGCCTAGAGCTAATGTCCTCCTGCCTCAGGCAACATAGCAACCCCCTGGGTCAGATGACTTTCAGAAGGATGATGAGGACAGAGATATTTCTATGGCCCATCCACATGCATTCAGTATTTATCAAGACAAAAGAGAAAGGACTGTTGCATCATCTGATTCTTTAGAATCACCACGCCTGGCTTTAAAGCCTTGGCATATTACCACAGATCAGTAAAACTCACTTTTATTAGTAAACTGGTTAATTAACTGGACATCTAGGGCGTGCTCCTTAAAGATTAACTGAACTGAAATAATCAAAGTTGATAATGTGTTGTTTATGACAATTAAAAGTAAATTACACAAAAAATTTGAATTAAAAATATCAATATAGCTCTTTTTTTAAGCAACACAAAAATTGCGTTAATTCCGATGACGTCACCGGCATGGTAGAACCTGCGAAGGTATATAGGCAGCTGCAGGTCCTATACACAGACGAAAATGAGTCATTTTAATGGCATGGGTATCTGACTACCACCACACGCCCGGCCCGACACATTAACTGCCATTAACCTACCATTTTTTTAATACGTGGGCCGTTATAACCAGGGGCGGCGCCAGAGAATTTTTTAACGCAGGTGCTGAGGGGGTGCTAGATATATACAAATAGTATTAATAAATGAGCAAACATAGGCCACTTAATATTTAATAATCAATTATTTTAATTATCACAATTAAAGTATTAATTGTATTCAATTGAACAAGCAACATTCAGCATTCAATCAAATATTCTTATAGATTTATTATTAATAATGATAATTAATAATTAGCCTAATTATTTCAACATAATATCTCGTTATTTCGTAATATGTAGCCTACCTACATATGTGTGCGTGCAACAAGCAAGATGTGCATTTGTAAATCCGGTGACACGCATGCATTTATTTATATTAATAAACAGTGTCGGCTGCAAAGATTAAGCTGACGATCGCCATCTCCGTAGTGAACGCCCCTACAGAGAGAAATGCACATCATTACATAATCAGAGAGTAGCCTATTTATTTTCGTTTTGAATTGTTTCGTTTAAAGACATTTCAAGCTTTCTATATTTCTCATGTGTGTAAGGCATACACTGAGTTTCGGTTTAGTTAGGATGAGATGCGCTCCAGTTCACGTGCAATGCAAGTGGACGCGCGGACGCCTCGATGATTATAATGTCTGCTATATTTGCTTATTAAATACAGGCAATTGGTTGATGAAAAAAATATTAAAATTAAGATACAATTTATACAAAACGAAATTCACTTTAAAGAAAGGCTTTCTACAATGCAAATCTTAACTAAGTGGTCAAAATCATGTCTGACCCGTTCCATATCTCTCGATATATTGCGCATCCTATCTTACTCATGCTGTTAACTTTTTTATATTCAACATAGATGAAAAAAAAAAAAAAAAAAAAAATTATATATATATTTTAATGAAACTAAATGAGCTTATTTAATGGCTACAACACGTATAGTAGGCTTACAGACTCTCTATTTGTACAAATTGCTGCATATTCATTTACTTCTGAATTGTGTACGTTGAAAGGCATTTGTTTGTGCATAAAACATATCTGACTGCAACATTTATCAAGTTAACGGATGATTGTACATGCATTTATTAATTATTATCTTAGTGAATAAATAATGCAACAAGGATGAAGCATGTAAACTGCGTTGTTTGTTTATTCAGAATGGAATGGATCGCAAATGGATCCGAATGAAGAAACGTAAAAAAAAAAATAAAAAAAAAACCTGAACTCCCTCTGTATCAACAATGTGCCCTGAGACGATGGACATCAGCTAGCTTCAGGGTGGGTAGGACATTGGAATCTGTTTACAGACCTGCTGTGGTTTTATTAGCAGCTAGTAAACGCATTATTATCGAGACGAGTCATGATTTATACGGTTTATATAGTCGGAGTGGTGGCTAGCTTGTGGAGTTTGACAAAAGTGCTTCCAACGTGTTTACGTTAGCTGCTAGCTCTTTCCCTAGGTTGGATCGTTTGGTATATAGCTTGATTTTGTTACTCAATTTCAATGAATGTGTCTCAGTTTTGTTGAACGCTATAAAGCTATATTGAACACAATATGTTTTGTGTATGTGACAACGTTACATCCAGCCCTTTGCTTAGCTTGCTATCATGATAACAGTTAACATACTTCTCTGTCCTCTGCCTTGACGTGAGTGTTTCAGCGCCCTGTCTCTGCGGTTACATAGATAGCATCGGTGGTGTTAGTACTTGCCATTGGTCTATCGGTCTGCCCTGTACTACAGCCTGAAAAGTTTAACATTGACGGAATGGCCTCAGGTTTAGCCTAACCCTCACCAGTGAACCGGTTGTATTGAAAGTACAACTCTCTAAATAGTCTGTCGCTAAAAAATGCTCACTACTGACTCGAAATCCAGGGGCTGCATGCAATGGCTGCTCTGCTAGTGTTGGTTAGCAACGGAGTAGCTTACCATTCCAGTGACGTTGCCGAATGTTGAAATCCAACATGGCGGCGCCCGTGTAACAACAACAACATTTTCAACATACCATTTTATCCCTTTTAACAAATTCTGCCACTTTAAAAATTGTACCAATGAGAATAAATAAAATACATCTGTTATATCACCTTTACTCAAAATTCCAGTTCAGTTAATCTTTAAACTTGATACTCTGCACTCTGATCCTCTGACATAATTAGTCCAGTGTAGAATGCTGCCCTCAATTTAATGCACCTCAATTTCTGACATCCAACACTACAACAATAAGCGACTACAACAGCCCCTAGAGCCTTTCCAGTAGCTGCACCATGCCACCTTTCTCCACATAAGAACAAAGATCATGCACAGCATGCATCTCCTTCAGCATTACTCAAATGCATTTGTTCCAGATAACGCAGCTGCTCAGATTCCCTCAGGCACTGTTGACTCTCACAGAGTTACCCAGGTCACATGGCAACCAATGAGAGAAAGGAGAGCTTGTATTATCACAACACCTCTTACATCTTCCTAAAGTCAGCAGCATGTAGCACCAGCTAACCTTTCAGAGATGCAGACTATTCCTACAAGACAGATGATTTATAGAGGTCCACAGCCAACCATTCCAGATTTTACACAGAGACCCTCGTGAATTTGCCCGTTTTAACCTAGCCTTGGATAACCTACCTTATGAAGCTACAGAGCTATTCAAATACCAGGTTTTGGTAGCTCATCTTCATCTTTAAGCAGTTAACAGATGCTTGTCTCATAGCTGATTCCTTTATAAATTCATCCACTCCCTACTCAAGATACCCTGGCAGCACTCACGGAAAGGTTTGGCCACCCTCACCAACTTGCTCCGAGCAAAAATGTGCCATTATGGATGCATCAGATATTTAGCTTGGAAACACTGTAGGCTTCTAACACTTTACTCTTCAAATCCAAACCCTAGTAGGATTCCATAAGACATTAGCAACTGAAGGAGACATTGGCTCGACTTTTGTCCAAACTCCCTCCAGAACAGAGTGTCCTTTCAGAGAATGTTTCCCAAATGGAACCCCATCAATCAAGGCGTGGCAAGCCGATAAAATGGTCATATAAACCCTGAGAGTGGTGGGGCATGTGCCTGCTGATAATTTATTCCTGCAGGAAGTCCAGAACTGAAGCTGTCCAGAATAGTTAACTAGATCTGCATTACCTGCAATGTACAACCACTTCTCCCTTCAAGCCTCCTCAAAAGTCTAAAATCAGATGCAACCCCCATCTTTCTTGGGAACCAGGAAGCCTGACTCGCTCTCTGGAAGGGGAACATTCTATAGCCCCTTTGACCAGAAGAGAGGTCTGAGGTCTGGCCTTTTTGGAGGCCGCTGAGAGCGGTGAGATGGTCCCCAGTCTAGACGAGGGGGAGAGAGACCTGCTACACTCTTGTTTTTGTGCCTCATGTCTTACAGATGGACCGGGGCAAGGCCAGCAGCCCTCCCCCCCCAGAATGCGGCAAGGAAGGAATTGCACAAATGTTTCTTCACCTCCCGAAACCTGCTGACAACTGGGTAACACTTTATAATAGCGTTCAGTTGTAAGTCATTTATAAGTGGTTAGTTAATGATTAACTAATCTTTTACAAAAACATTCATAAATGATTAGCAAGTGATATGCTAACATTTTATGTATGTTTTGTAAATTCCGTTACATGTCATTTACAAGTGATTAACTAATCATTTACGAAACATGAATATGCATTTATAAATGATTAATGAGTGATATGCTAATTATTTTATGTATGTTTTGTAGATTCAGTTATAAGTAATTTACAATTGATTAGTTAATGATTAACTAATCATTTACAAAACATGACTGTGTTTCATAAATGTTTAATAAATTAAGTAACTTTTTTTTTGTATGTTTTGCTCACATCAGGTGCACAGTGGTTAAAGACTCCATGTTTCAGAGAAGACAGTGGTCTATACCCTCACCAGTCAGCACTTACAATGCAGTACACACTACAGTGTTCAACACCCGTTATAGATGATGTGTAAACGCATGAATAAATCATTTACAACACTTTCTGAATCCCCTAATCTAAAGTGTAAACTATTCCTCACTTGTAAATGTGTTACACATCATTAGTAGATCTTTCTTACCTGTTACAAATGATCTATATGTGTATTCAAGGCATTTACAACACTTTCTGCACCCTCTAATTGCTACATACAAAAAAAAGTAACATGATTTATTAAACATTTATGAAAAGCATATTCATGTTTTGTAAATGATTAGTTAATCATTAACTAATCAATTGTAAATGACTTACAACTGAATAAAAAAATTTAAATAAAATAAAATTAACACATCACTTATTAATCATTTATGAACGCATAGTCATGTTTCGTAAATAATTAGTTAATCATTTACTAATCACTTGTAAATGACTTGTAATGGAATTTACAAAACATACATAAAATGTTAGTATATCCCTTGCTAATCATTTATGAATTTTTTGCAAACCGACAACTGTATTAACCGAGTCACCGAACAGGCCATAAGATGAGATCGGGGCATCAAGCAGGAACACTCTGTCCCTGTCTTTGGCCTCATTTACACTGTCAGTGAAATGTGGCCCAATTCCGATTTTTTTTCTCATATGTGGCACAGATTCTATGATGTTCTATGACCGTGTAAACAGGAAAAAAACGCATGCATTCGGATATTTCGAGATCGGTTTCAGGCCTCATTCATATGTGGAAATAAATTGGATATACAAATCAGATATGTGCCAAAGCGACTGTCATGTAAACAGGCAGATAGGATTTTCTGAGGCATTAGGCTATCAACCGCGGTTTAATGATGAGAGCAACCCCGACACGCATCTGCAAAGGGACGGATGGCCCGACAAAATGTTGTGTCGTCGTAGGAGAGGAATGTGGACAAACGTTGACACAACATATCAAAGGTCGGCTTGCTCAGCCAAAAAAATTGGACCCACTGCTCCTCGTTAAAGCCTGCCACAATATGGTCCCACGGTCCCACCAGTCCTGAGATCTCTCTCGCACACAATAACTGAAGCATATGCACAGGCTGCAATGATGGCCATTTTCCTCCTCCGCCTCAAAATCATTGTGATGTTTGGCAAATGTTGCATATATCACAAAGCTAGCATCAAGCATATTTCGTGTTCGTCCATCTGTGCAAGAGAATTTAACCCTTTAAGCATGCGCGATGTTTCAGATAGTATGGCAAGTGTAAACACATGAATCGGATGTGGGTCACATTTGAAAGAACGTGTAAACGGGTGGTCTAAAAAACTGGATGCAGGCAACAAATCAGAATAAGACATCAAGACCTGCAGTGTAAATGAGGCCTTTGATGCCTGTGAGGTTCAGCCACAGATGCCTCTCTGAGCTGACCAAAGCACCCATTGAATGATCAATAGCACAGGCCATTTGCCTAGTCTACAATGATGGTAAAAGTTTGAAGTTACACACACAAGTTACACACATATGTCACAGCTGGTCACACAAAAAGTGTGCAGCATTAAGTGCAGCTTTTGAAAGGGAACACCATACACTAGCAAGTACATGGGGTGGTGTGGCGCAATGGATAAGACACATGCCTTTGGTGTGTGTCTTTGGTGTCTCACGGGTCTCTCCCCTGTGAGAGACCCGGGTTCGAATCCACTGTGAGACACCAATGTGTCCCTGAGCAAGACACTTAACCCCTAGTTGCTCCAGAGGCGTGCGACCTCTGACATATATAGCAATTGTAAGTCGCTTTGGATAAAAGCGTCAGCTAAATGAATAAATGTAAATGTATTTCACTCAAAAGAGCTAACTGCAGAATGTACCTGGCGATATGTGAATTCCAGCAGAAATCCAGCAGATGACCTCACCCAATATTAAACTCTTTCTGATCTATCAGTGCTCAACAGATGGAACCAAGGACCATCATTCCTACTTAAGTCTGAATCAGCATGGCCTATCACTTCTCCCTTATTATCTCCTGACAACAAAACAAAAAAAGAGCAGCACAAAGGAATCTTCTGTGGCTTTATGACATAATTGGTTGTTCCTGACATTCCTGACCCTACCTAGTTAGTAGAGGCCACAGTTCAGGGTCTAAAAGATACAGGACCACCATCGGCAACAGACTACCAAACCACAGAATGGCATATCCTGCAGAAATCTAAATTAAATTTTTTTCCTGATGAGTTCCAATTGTTAAAGCTAGTAAGCCTGTACATTCCACTAGTTGACTTCTTGCTCTTTCGCCCCAAATTCGACCAATCTTGCCATCTTATCAAGTAGTGGCTGTTTATATCAAGCTGAAGGACTAGAGTTATCAGTTATACACCCTGTAGTCCTTGACACACATCCCTGGGTTACAAAGTTACTGATCCGAGACTATGATAGAAAACTCTGCCATCCAGGACCTAAGAGTCTTCAGAGAGATCAAAATAAACTTTTGGAGACTGAGAGAATGGGAGGCTATCTATAAACAACAACATCTGTGCAGGGACTGTCAAAAATGGAAAAACAAACCAGTTATTCCCAGATCTACAGTTGGTAGTCAACCAGAGGTGCTTTTCCCGTACAACGATGTAACTCGCTGGTACACTACCATAGTACGATGCATTGTTGAAGAAATCAACTAGCCAGTCAGGGGTGCGTTTCCCGAAAGCATCGTTGGCCAACTATGGTCGCAAGTTCCGTCGTTACCAATAGAGTTCAATGGACATTGCGATGAACTTGCGCACCCCAGGACTGTTTCCCAAAACCGTACTGTCGCAAATTGGTCGTTCAACCATGTTGGAAATGATGTCACGCAGGTGGTGGAGTAATAACTTTCTTTAATGAATCTGTTTGAGATCGAATTAATGCTAGATGTTTCGCTATAAATTACGAACATGGCATTTGTGGACTATTTCTCATCTTTCTCAGTTATTTTGCTTTATTTCCAGATTCAAGCATATTCAAGTTCAGTAATTTAACTTAAATGGCAATTAATAGGTCATTTTCATTGTCATTTAAGTGAAATTACTGAACTTATATACACGAGCTTGATAAAAAAATGACCATTCTAGAAGAAAATTTCAGATGGCACTTAGAGGCTTTTCCATCTGAACTCTTCATATATATATATATATATATATATATATATATATATATATATATATATATATATATATATATATATATATATATATATATATATATATATATAAACAATGAAAATGTAAAAGAACACTAAAATTAAAATCCCATCACACATTTCAATGTTTAAATAAAGTGTCGAGGCAGTTTATTTATTTAAAACAGGGTTGCATCGAGTATAGCGTTTATTCCCTTTGCGATGCAAAATGAGAATAATTCTTGCGATATTTTAAATTTGTATTGCCAAATAAATTGCAGCTATGCAGTGTACAATTAAAACACTACAAAATGAAAGTAGTACAAAGCAACATAACTAACATTAAGAACAGTCGTTTTTCTTTGCCTCTCTCACACTGGATCTTTTATTAGCAAGTTGTATTAGCAAGTCTCCCTCACTGTGCGCACCGGGTCTCTATTGAAATTAAATGTTTCAGGGTAGAAACACATCATACAGCTAATAATACTGTATATGTCGCTGCGTGTCATCCACACCAATTACAAAAAACAACTGTAACAAATTATTTAGCCTTTGTTGCCTAAAAGAAACAGAATGCCTTGTTGAATTCACCTTAAAATAAAAGCGATCTGTATCTGCTGCTCACTCGCATTCGTTTCTAGTTGGCATGAATGCGTTTCATCAACAATTCATGTTTAGATAATGCCTATAAGTAACTATAAAGTTTACTATATTCTTCTCCCTGTTCACCGGCCTCTTACTTTAATGTACAGCGGGGGAAATAAGTATTGAACACGTCATCATTTTTCTCAGTAAATATATTTCCAAAGGTGCTATTGACATGAAATTTTCACCAGATGTTGGTAACAACCCAAGTAAGCCATACATACAAAGAAACAAACAAAAATAAGTTCAGAAATTAAGTTATGTGTAATAATGTGAAATGACACAGGGAAAAAGTATTGAACACATGAAGAAAGGGATGTGCAAAAAGGCATGGAAAGCCAAGACAACTGCTGAAAACTTACAGTAATTAAAAAGCAAACAGCTGGTTCAGTCCCAAATGATGGCCTACAAAAAGGTCTCATTGCCAAGGTGTCACACAAGACACATCTCATGATGGGTAAAAGCAAAGAGCTGTCTCAAGACCTTCACAACCTAATTGTTGCAAAACATAAGGATGGCATTGGTTATAGGCGCCATTCTAAGCTTCTGAATGGTCCAGTGAGCACTTTTGGGGCCATAATATGGAAGTGGAAAGACAATAATTTCACCATAAATTTGCCTCGACCAGTGCTCCTCGCAAGATTTCTGATAGAGGAGTGAAAAGAATAATCAGAAGAGTTGACAATATGAAATTGTTCATATTTAGAAATAAAAGCGCTACATCTGTAATACAGCGCTATTTTGGCTGTGGTGAATCAGGTGCCAAGCATGACGCATCACCATGGAAACATGGGGGGGTATCGCGATGCCGGCTCAACATCGTGATGTCTGTCAGCCATCGCGATGGACAATTTGGTCTATCGGCACAACCCTAGTGTAAATAAATCCAAATCGTTGAACGCTAATTCAATGCCAGAATAAAACCCGATTTTAGAATAATGCGTAGCGCCACTCGGCCTGGTGTGCCAAAAAACACAATTATAAACTTCAATATTTTATTCAAAACAATCTCAAAACGCTTTGTGACATTTTGGAAAGCCATGCATGCATTAAAGCCAGATCGTAACTGAAATGTTAGGCTATCTCTCATTACAGGAGCAGAAGCGCTGGTTCTGATTTTAGTGTTTGTTGTTTAAACGTGTGTTGCAAATCTTTAGGTTATAAATTTTATGTGGTCTATCGGTGAAGTAGCATTGATTACTGTTGGGGGGTGGGAAACAAAAGCAGGGATATTTAGACCGTCCCCCCGGCAAATCGCTTACAACCATGTTTTTAAAAACTCTTTCTGTGGAACCCCATTAAGTTTGTTCTTTTCTTTTTTAAAACAGAACTGCTTTTATATTGTTGTCATCTCTATATTTAACTTTTGATTCTATTTTTCTGTTCTTAAACTTTGTTCTATTCTGAACAAAGAATAGAAAAGAATAGTTCTATTCTTGTGCTGTTTTTAAAAAAAAATAAACAGAGATATATAATAGTTCACTGTTCATACAAAAAAAAAGTCTATATGTATACTATGTAGACTATATGATCGTTTGTTTTACATTAACCAAATTTTATTTATTTATTTAATAATAAAATTACTACTTTATAACATGCAGTTTCAATTCTACCAAATTTTTGTTTGTTTCATTATTGCACAGCAAATGTCAATAGTTTGTTGTTGTAGGCTTATTTGGAAATTACCGTAGTTGTAGTATTTCATCCTTAATGTTAATTGACATTAGCCCCACACTTACATTTCAAAATGCAGTAATTGCTGCTATTTTGCAAAATGTCATTTTGCACCACCTGGCGGTCATTCCGCGATCGACTTTGAAATGCGACTGGTTCATTTTAAAGCCATCACGGCACGCGCGGCAATAATCTTGTTGACTACCAACTCTATGTGGAGAGTTTCAAGATGCCATTGCATCATTCACTCAGATCCAGCAACATTTAGTTACTGGAGCCCCACACTTTGGAGGTGTCTGGGAATAAGTGATTGGGTCGGTGAAAAACGCTCTTGGCACCACAGTCAGCTCCCACGTTGTAACAGAGGAAGTTCTCCAGACAGTCCTCATTGAAGTAATGTAGCTGACCTTGACCCTGTTACACCAAATTATCTGCTTATGGGGCAGCTCACTACCCCTAGTAGTTTATCCTGCTACAAAGCTTATGCGTCAATGGAGGTGGAGGCAGAGTCAAGTTCTGGCCGATCAGTTCTTCATCCATCACTAACTGCCTACACAACAGACCCACAACAAGTGGCACACAGGTGCCAGTGGCATTTCTACCATGGAAACGTGGTAATTCTCATTGATCCACAACTATTACAAGCATTTTGGTTGGCATGCAAAGTTGTGAAGACCTTCCCAGGTTCTGATGGCCATATCAGAGCTGCCGAGATTAAGGTTAAGGATAACCTATGTTAGCCCCCTCAGACTGATTAATTCTATAAAGTACCAATATGTATAGCATATTTGTTAAAGTCTCCCTGTAGTCAATTTTATCCCTTAAAACTCACCTTTGATCACCAAAATGAAATATTTAATTTCTATTAATATTTAAATATTTATAGACATGCACCGATATGAAATGTCTCAGCCGATACCGATAGTCGATTATTCAGAATGATATTGGCCGATGCAGATAGTTTGGTTTTTCTTGTGGCAAAAAAAATCTCTCCCAAATAATGCTGCAAACTATAAAGAGAACCCTCTCATTTGGTACACTATAATATTAGAGGTTAAAATTAACTACAGAGCTATTATATTCAACTGCTATTTATTTCCAGATATAATATTTACACTCAAATAAATACACTCAAATAAAACCTGAAATGTTTGTATACAACTCAGTTACACAAACATACATATATAAATATATAATTAACGGTAAATAAGCTTAGTAAAAAAGACTCACGCTGCTGCTTGAACTGAGGCGCAACAGCGATCTGTCACGTCACATTTAAGAGCGTCAAAACAGCATTTATTGTTTGAATTTCATGATAAAATGGACAGAATTTGAAAGATGACTCACGCAGAGAGAGTTCACACTGCTGTTCCGCATGACCCATACGGCCAGACTCTTGGATAACAATGGGGAAGCGTGCCCTACCAGAGGAGAGGAACGCTGCAGAGCCCACATCCTGCCCGTAGGGAGGTATCATGTGGGAGTTACACATATGGACCGGCCGACAGGGCAGTACAACATATGGAGTGTCACTGGGGTGGCTCCAGCCTGAGTAGGGGGAGACAACACCGGTCAGTGACGGCAGAGCAGACTCTGCCAAAGGGAAAGACTGAGTCTGAGCCTGGTCTGAGGTCCTGAGGCTATGTGTTCTGTCTACGTATAGGCGCAGAGTGCAAACCAGACAGAGTGGTAGGAACCTTGGGCACATATCCAGGCTGTGGTCTCAGGATAACATGAGAGTAGGCCACCCTGGTGGTTGATAGGCCACCCAGTGCTGTCCCTACGGACATCTGATCGCCATGCTTGCCTCGTAGCGGCGATTTGAAGCGGCCCAGCGCAAGACGTACTGTTACTAACACGAGGCAGTTGATGTGCCAATGCAGTTGAGGCCTCATCCACAGTCCTGAAGCTACATGCCCATTGTACGTGGACCCCAGCCAGTGGCAGAGGCATCCGTGTGTTATGAAGCTAACACACTGGCAGGACGCGGTGTCTTGTTACAGGACACACACTGAAACTGATAAGAGCTTTACGATCCAAAGGAATGTCCAGAGAGCTGTGAATCTCACTTAAATTCTGGCAGAGGAGGAGAAATAAACCCTGTAATCCTATATATTCTATATATAACCACTTGAGAAATGTGTAAACATGTATCTAATTTTCCCACCTCATGATTTTCTTTTATGTGGTGTGGCTTTTGTATTCTTATAAACTCTATTGGGTTAATGTTTCAGACTTCGCATATTATGGTTAACCAAAATCATATGTGTGGCATGTTTGATCTCTAAAAAATCCAATCTTCGTCTCCGATTTGTAAATCTGCATAACATTTTGCTAACTTTGTGACGCATTAGTATTATAAGCATCTTAAAGATTCTTGTGTTAAACATCCAATCAGATTACATGTTCAAAGACAATGGTCGTAAAAGAATTTCCCTACAAAGGAAAATCCTCTCATTGGCTCTTGCACCTCCAGAAGGTGTTACTTCTTCACACTTTAAAAACCCAAGATCAGCTTTTAGCTATCTCTCTCTTACTCCTGTACTGGAATGCTGATGTGAAGAAGATGCTGAACTAGAAGTTTCTAAGGACCCACCAAGCTTGTGCCAGGCTGCGGCCTTGTCTTTACATTCACCAAAGATACTCTGGAAACCACTGGTTCTCTCTCATCAAGACCACATCAGCAAAGATCAACTGGAGCCTCAACAAATTGCATCAGGACAGTTTAATTCAAATGGGCGAGACATGCAAGTATCAAACTTAGTCTCATTATTTGATACATTAAGTATCCATACCCCTTTTAAAGAAGGGCGTATTAGAACTAAACTGATGGTTTGCTCAAGGCTGTTGATCTGCTGAATTTCAAACAATGCTATAATTTCTTGCCTTCCTGTATTCTGCTTCAGCTCTCTTTCCCTTGGTAAACTGTATGCATGTATGTGTATGTTAGAGTAGTTTAAGTGTTTAGACTAGTTAATAAAATCTTGTTCATGTCACACGTAAAGTTGTCCGTGTCTCCAGCTCATAACTGGAGTCACTAATCATATAGATTTTTGCTACTGCTCTTAGTAGTACTGTAAATTAAGAAAGACATTTCCCATGCCCCGGAAATGTACATTCCTTAGAGTTTAATTAATCCTGAGTGTTCATGGGACAAACAGGTTAACTGATTGTAATATTAATTTACGACATTAAGTTAATTATATTAACTGATCCAAATATTCATAATCAATTATAACCAGTTATTATTGATTATTAATATTTCATAGAGCTAATTTGCTACAACATTAAAGTACATGTCCTTCAGCTCGATAGCTGCAAACCAATCTTGGGGGACGAATGCACCTGAAGATGTGCTTCTGCGTTTTCATCTTGAACAGCAGCCTGTGAAGCCACCACATTTCTTGGTTACAATGAAGTACGGGCTGTAGAAGCCAGTCTTCATATCGGCTGGAGGGACCGGCTCTATCGCGTCCTTTACCAGTAGGACTGTGATCTCCGCTCTCAAGATGGGGGCAGCCTCCTTCACGACTGAGGTGAAGTGGACACCCCTGAACTTGGGGGGACACCAGGCGAAATTAATCCCATAGCCGAGTGGCTCTTGGGACCCTGTTAGAAACTGCACTTTTAATGAGGTTTTGGGAATAGAAAGAAAAGGAAACAAAAGATTCAACGCCCGGCTCTCTTCCAGGGGAGGGAGTGGTGCGGTCACCATCTCCCGAAGAGCAGGGTCGTTTGCACCTCCCCTTGCCTCCTGGTTTGGCAGCGGGCTGGACGGGCTGGGCCGACTTCCTGCGGCTGGCTCCATGCTGTGGCCTCGGTGAAGGCTGCTGCTGTGGCCCAGCGAGAGCGGAGGATGCCACAGGAGGACGGCCTCGGCGACGAGCAGGTGGAGGATCTGCAGCCGGCGGACGGGTGGAGGCAGCAGCAGTCCGCCGGGGCAGGAAGTGTCGAATCGCCTCCGTCTGCTTCTGGGCAGCCAAGAACTTTTCGGCGGCCCGAGATTACAGCACAGCGCAGCCGCAGTCGAGGCAGCGCAGCTGAGTCTTCATCCCCAGAAGACTGTAGCTCCCCCTCCGATGCTGCGATTGACATCTGATCGTCAGCGGCAGCCCCGAAGGAAACGGCTGGTCGTCCATGCGAAGGACCAGCGCTCCACAATAAATAAACTACAGCCAATCCAAAACGCAGCAGCTAGAGTTCTTACTAGAAACGGGAAATATGACCATATTAGCCCGATTCTATCAACACTGCATTGGCTCCCTATTAAACATCGTATAAATTTTAAAATATTGCTGATTACTTACAAAGAACTAAATGGTTTAGCTCCTTAGTACTTGAGCGAACTCTTAACGCATTATAGTCCTTCATGTCTATTGCGATCTCAAAATTCCGGCCAGTTGATAATACCTAGACTATCAAAATTGACTGCTGGCGGTAGATCCTTTTTCTATTTAGCACCAAAACTCTGGAACAGTCTTCCTAACATTGTCCGGGAAGCAGACACACTCTGTCAGTTCCAATCTAGACTAAAAACACATCTCTTTGACCTACCATACACATAACACATAACACATTATAAACTTCTATAATTCAATGTTAGGCTGCATACATTAGGTCAGCCGGAACCGGGAACACTCCCCATAAATCCTGATGTACTCGTTACATCATAAGAAGAATTGCGTCTACGCTAATATTAGTCTCTCTGTTTATCCCGAGGTTAACCGGAGTCCGCCGGATCCAGGCCGTATCTAGACCTAATGAAGGACCGATAAAACGTTGTCAAAATAGTTCCGGTTCACATGGCTACTCGGAAGCGATTAATAATTCTGTATTATAATTTTTTAAGGCCAGACAAGTAATTTGTTTAGGTCAATTTGTAAAGAAAGAGTACACGCCTGCACACATATATATTCAAACGCGCATACCTATAGACTAAACATGTAATACGCCATGTGCACATGTGCACGCCGTCAGCGTTTTCACAGGTTTGCGTTTTTAAAGATTGTGCAGAGATCAAAAAAAAAAAAAAAAAAAAATATATATATATATATATTTTTTTTTTTCCTGTTAGAACGGTGTCGTGTAAGCGGCCCCTAAGTTGATAACTAATGATCTTTGCAACAGAAGTGAATTGATCAAAACTAACTTTAGCTGGACAATGACTTTATTCTAGAGCTGCTGTAAAGCCAAAACAATCTCTGTTACTTTAATTTCCTATTATCACTGTAAAGCTGCTTTGAAAGTCCATATTGTTAGAAGCGCTATATAAATGAAGGTGACTTCACTTGACTTAATTTGAACACTCTAGTCTAGAGGGTGGACTCAAACAAACTCTGAGGAGAGTTCATTTAACACTGTTTTTTTTTTTTTTTGCTGTGGAGTAATATCTCTGGGTGGTGATTTAAATTGTTATTTGTTTACATTTGTGTATATATTTGAGTTATGTGCAGTTTCTTATATCCACCGTTTCTGTCTGTATTAACACATTATAATGCCGTCCATCATATCTAACGTCATGTGCGCACCTCTCAACGAGGTTTACTGCCTATGTGAATGTTATTTATTTAACTGTATCTCTAATATATTTGGTATTGTCTGCTATTTTCAGCCACTCACTGTTACCACTCAAAACTGAATCAACAGTAAACTCGAAACTCTGGTTCAACTGAGTCTTGTGTGTTCCCTTATCGGTCGGTCACTCTCCACGTATGTCGTGACCGACTGATAGGAATCTTGCAAGAGAGGCCAATCTACTTCGAGTGAAACTAAAACGAGCCAATGCATATTGGCGTGCAATCATTTGCATCAGCTGTTCAGCCACGCAGCGCGGGTATATTATGAGCAGCAGTATTTCTGGTTGCGGTTGTTTCCTGTCCTCACTGACGGCCACGAACATTATCTTACATGCCTGGGAAACATGTGAGACTGTTTTCGAGGGTGGTTCATGTTTTCGCAAGGGGATATCACCACGTCGGCATGCCGGTCAACTCTTCTTTCTTCGGAAAGCTTGAGTCCCCTCTGTTGTTGGCCAGCCGCTGCTTGTGTGTAAAAGCATAGCTGCAGGTCTGCTCGACACTCTGGGAGACCGAGGAGATCAGAGAGAGCTTCAGCCGGGCAAAACCTGACGGGTCTCTCGCTCCTCAGCGTGTCGTGTGCCGTCGAGCTGGCGGGCTGCAGTGCGGGTTGTCACGGCAACCCAGCTCTTGCTCGGCGCTCTAGGTGCACGGTCTCCTTGGGTTATCGCGGAACAACAGTGACAGATACACTCTGTGTAAGCCCTCTCCTATCATCCTTCCAGGCAAGAAGGTGTAGAGGCTTGCTCAGGGCGCTGGATGGGGTGCAGCAGCTGTGGCGCTTTGATAGGGATTCCTATCAGTCGGTCACGACGTACGTGGGAGGGAACGGAGACATACGTCCCTTCGCCACATCTGCTGCGACCCACCGGGGCAGCCAGCTCACCGGCTCGGCTCCTCAGCAAAAAACTGAAGTGCAATCGCACCTTCTGCTCATTATATACTGTACCTGCGCTGCGTGGCTGAACAGCTGATGCAAATGATTGGCCGCAAATATGCATTGGCTCATTTTAGTTTCACTCGAAGTAGATTGGCCTCTCTAGCGAGATTCCTATCAGTCGGTCACGACGTACTTCGTCGTTCCCTCCCTCAGGGAACGAGGGTTACCATATGTAATCGAGACATTCTTGCCAAAACACCAGTGCAGATACAAATTCACCTGTTCCAGCACAAATACAGTCATACCTAATTCTCAACAAGAGAGAAAGCGTTTAGGATATCCTTTATTGAGACTTATTTAGATGTAAGTTCTCTACTGTTGCCCAGTACCTTCAATGGAGAATATTTTTTCCCTTAGCTGGTTTAGTATCGTAGTGAGAGCACTGAAACTCTCAGTCTCAAACACAAACTGAGGAGACGAAGCGATCACCTCCAGCTCAGGATAAGAATACTCCTTACCAACCTGTCAAAAAACAAAAGTATTTTATTAATTAAAAATAAGATACCCAGCATTTATGGAATATAATGATCTTCTGTCATGCTTTTAATAATTTTTACCTGTCTCGTTCTTATTTTACTTTGTCTATTTTATGTACAGCACTTTGGTAACCAAAGTTGAAATGTGCTTTATAAATAAACTGAATAAATATTTTTTCAATAGCATTTACACAGTCAATACTGTAAATTACTGTAAAATGGCCAGATTGATTTTCCGGAAAATACACCATATCTTCCATTAAAATAATTCATCATAATGATAATTTACTGAATTTTTACTGGTAATATTAAAACTTCTCATCATGGAAAATTGAGAGAACCGATTTAATGTTATTTCTCAAAAGGTCCTGTCGTGGAAAGTCGTCCTGTCGTCCAATAGAGGAGTTCTGTGCTAACTGTGCTAACCGCACAATAGAGTTTAAACTTTATTTAACCTAGAATATTCCTTTAACTTTATTTCATGATTCATGTTTACCCCAATGGCAAATCGTGTGATGTCTCGTTCATTGGCTTTCAGGATTACATTCTTAAATTCCTCTTTGGGGTCATTTGATTTTCCATCAGTGATCACCAGCAATAACTTCTGAGAGTTGCTTCGCATTCCCACCTTCTCAGAAAACATCTCTTCACTAAGGGGGAATGAGAGAGCAATAAACAGCAACTGTTTGGCTTCATATCATAGCAGAACCCATGTATATTACAATTATGGCAACACTCACAGTACAAAACATATTGCAGAAGGTGTGTATGTATCTCCCTGTGCCTGGGTCACATCTTTCATTAGTTGGTCAGGGTCTCGATTCACTGCAAAGTTCTCAAAATGAAAGACAGCTGACACTCTGGTGGAGAACTTGGCCACTGCCACCTGAGACACAGAAACAATATGAATATGACACCATAGTAATATAAAAAATAAAGGCTGGAATTTTTTGTCATTAAATATTTTTATTCAAACTACATGACTTAAAGGAACACTCCACCGTTTTTTCATATTAAAGGGGTGGTTTACTGCCTTTTTTCTTTGCTTGATTGTGTTTATGGGCTGCAATATAACATGTCTTCGTGTTTCGTTTGTTAAAAAACGCCTTATTTTTCATAAATTTCACCTTTATTGTAAGCCGCTTCCTCCTCTGTCATTTGAACGACCGGTTGACTTCCTGAGTCTATGAAACCACTCCCTCAGAAAGAGGCAATGAGCTCAGATTGGTTAGTTCGGCCGGTGTGTTGTAATTGGCTAAACTGCGTCCGGAATCTTCACGCCCATTATTACCTTTACTGGCGACAGTTACATGTGCTCCGGACCCGGTCAAATGTAATGGTGTCAATATTGCCTCATCAGTTTGAGCCAGAATCAGACCCAGAGAGCGGTGATAAAGAGAGTCAAGCAGAACCTCCGCAAACACGGCTCTTACTAAACGTTTCTGAATGGTAAATTTTTTTTATTATTATTATTTTCTCAAAGAATTTCCATACGCTGTTACTTGAAAATGCTACTGTTTGTTAGCTTTTGAGATACGGTTTCCCCCTGATTAAACATTTAATATAACTGAATACATGACTGAGTAATACCGTTTTTTAAAGATATTGTTTTATTGATAGAATGAACAACCGTTTAACTATTCACAAAACTTACCGGTAGTTTACTCAGTTTGTCGTTTTCTTACATGATAACAGCAGCTGAAGTTTGCTGTTGCGATAATTTTTTGAAGTTTGTACACATTTCTTATACACACAAAATAACATCGAACTAACTAGCTACTATAACCAAACAGCTTTGGCATTGGTTTGCGTTCTTGATCAAATAAAAAAATTACGTCATAAAGTATACATGGAAAATACTTTTACAAAATTTGTACATATTACAAATTCGGATCCAAAATGTTTGTACGCATCTGTCATATACTAAAGCCAGCGCTGTCATTTTTTTACATCCTTGATAAAACTAAAACATTACGTCTTAAATTATACAGGCAAATACATTTAAAATGATTAAATCTTACTTGCAGGTTGTGGCCCAACAACTGCTGCCTCTGGTTTTATAGCTGTAACTGCTTCATGTTGGAGTAATAGTTTCTTGTTGAATCCGACATTGAACTCGTGTAGATTCTGGAAGCTGTCTTCCGTAAAATGCGCAGCACAGAGAGCTAAACTACGATTGTAATTGTCAGGAACATAATCAAACTTAAATTTTAACCATTGTTGACGAACTACAGCGTCTGTAGGAAGCCTGAACACAGAAGACCTGACAGCTACAGCTCTCCACTATAACTCCTCCTCTTCGACAGCAGAACATGTTCCGGAGGGAGGGTTGATGTAAATGTATGGGTTAGTTACATATAAAACCCGGGAAGTATCTCGTTGTAGTCCCATTCGAGTCGTTTTTGTAGGCATTAAACTTCCTGATTTTTAAAAGACAATATCTCCGCTTACGTTGAACTTTCAGCGCAGCAACTTTGCAGATACTGTTCATGCACCAACAGCAACATTACACAGTATTTAAAATGAAAAAAGTGAAATAGCAATCAACCACCCCTTTAAACTATGTTATTCCCTTAACTAAGACGAGTTGATACATACCTCTCTCGTCGGGTAAAAAGGATAACTATAATGTATGGCGGAATAGCACTTGGGAGCACTTCGACTCGGCGCAGTAATATCATCACTCCTGAAAATCGTAGCAGCACGCATCACACACATGACCAGCGTCGGCCAATAGTGAGCCTACGTGGTGACGTGTAACACAGACGCGCTGCGCAAAAACACTACGTAAACTAACTCGAGGCCCAGATAGAAGGAAATGAATAGTGGAATAAAGTCGTTATTTTTGTTGTTTTTTTGCGCACAAAAAGTATTCTCGTCGCTTGATATACTTAAGATTGAGCCACTGTAGTCACTTGGACTATATTAACGATCTCTTTAATACATTTTCTGGGCCAGCAAGTTTCGGTCACCTAGAAGTCTATGGAGGAGTGAGCCAGCTCTCAGATTTCATCAAAAATATCTTAATTTGTGTTCCGAAGATGAACGAAGGTCTTACGGGGTTGGAACAACATGAGGGTGAGTAATTACTGACAGAATTTTCATTTTTGGGTGAACTAACCCTTTAAGCAGCAAAAGAGACACGGTTCCACAGGTGGCGAAGTTAACCTAGTACACTACTGGCTGATGTGGCGATGGCGGCGCGCACAGTCGCAGCGGCCAGGAGCACTCACAACGGGCATGGTTTTTTTAGTTTTTTGGTGGTACTGTGTATCACGTCGCACATTTTCAGTATAGCGGCACTTCAGTACAGCCGCTCTGAACTCTTGCACTTGAGTACTGGAGTACACTACCTGTTAACCGAGTACCTCATTCCTCTTGAGATCACCAGACCATCTACCGGGCCCCCCGCAGGAGCAGGCCGGCGAAGGAGGCGCAGTGAGCGGCGGCGGAAGAGAGGTAAACGGGCTGGCGTATGGGCTAGGCTAAAGGCTAATCCGTTCAAACCACCGCTTCCTACAATATTTCTCTCAAACGCCCGGTCGATCCGCAGCAAGATGGATGAGATCCGGTTACATATAGCAGCAAAGAGGATTATTTACAACTGTTGCTGCATGATTTTTACCGAAACCTGGCTGAACAGCACCACTCCGGACGCTGCTATCGAGCTAGCGGGACGTACCACTTACCGAGCCGACAGGACCGCCAATTCTGGTAAGAAGATCGGCGGGGGACTTTGCATATACATTAACAACTTTTGGTGCACAAATGTTACTATCGTGAATAGATTGTGCAGCCCGGAGGTGGAACTTATGCTACTGAAGTGCAGGCCGTTTTATCTCCCGAGGGAATTCACTGCTGTTTACATCTGTGCTGTTTACATTCCACCGGACGCTAATGCTAAGCTAGCGCTTGCACAGGTTTACAACAGCATTAATAACAGCTTGGTAGCACACCCGGACAGTGTTTTTGTTGCCGCTGGGGATTTTAACCATGCTGACTTAAAAACTGTTCTTCATAAATTCCATCGCAATGTGAAATGTGCTACTAGGGGAGATAAAACGCTGGACCAGGTGTATACTAATGTAGCAGAAGCATACAGGGCCCAGGCTTACCCTCACCTGGGTCTGTCAGACCATCTCTCCTTGCTGCTACACCCACGGTATACACCCAAGATCAAGAGCGCTGGGATTACAACCAAAACCGTGAGAATGTGGCCAGAGGACGCCATCCCTATGTTACAGGACTGTTTCCACCACACAGATTGGGATGTGTTCAAGGGGCAGGGCACGGATACTCGTGAATCGTTGGATGAATATACCACCACTGTCCTGAGTTACATTAACTTCTGTGTGGATAATGTTACGTCTTGGAAACATTTCCGTGTGTATCTCAACAGGAAACCTTGGATGACACATGGTGTTGAACATCTGATCCGAGCTAGGGACAGAGCGCTGGGTTCTAGGGACCCTGATGTATACAGCAGAGCCAGGGCTGCACTAAGGAAAGGAGTCAATACTGCCAAACAACAACACCGGAGGCGTATTGAAGCCTGTTTTAATAACTCTGCAAACTCCAGGCAGGTATGGGAGGGCATCAGGGCCATCACGGACTATAAGAGCAAATCAACATCTTCCTCAGCTGTTTCCACCTTGGCTGAGGATTTCAATCTCTTTTATGCGCGCTATGATAGGGACAACACAGACCCTGTGCTGCCCCCCCTCCCTGCCACTGATCCTGCACCAGTCCTGAGCACTCATGAGGTAAGACGGGTCCTCTGCGGCATTAACATCAGGAAAGCAGCCGGACCGGACGGTGTGCTGGGCCGAGTGCTGAGAGACTGTGCTGCGGAGCTAACTGACGTTTTTACCGCCATCTACAACACATCGCTGTCCACTTCATGGGTCCCTGCCTGCTTTAAGGCAGCCACAATAGTCCCAGTCCCTAAGCAGTCAAATGCCACTAATCTAAATGACTATAGACCGGTGGCACTCACCTCCATTCCTGCCAAGTGCTTTGAGAGGCTGGTCACCACTCACATTAAAAGCGCAATACCACCATCACTTGATCCACACCAATTTGCGTACAGACGGAACCGGTCGACTGAGGACGCCATCGCCATTGTGCTCCACACGCTATTGAAACATCTCGAGCACAAGAACACCTACGCAAGGCTGCTCTTTGTCGACTTTAGCTCTGCCTTTAATACAATCCGGCCGTTTAAACTCCGAGCCAAAATGCACCACCTTGACTTTAACAACTCGCTGTGCAATTGGATTGTGGACTTTTTGACAAATCGAACACAGAGTGTTAGAGTAGGCAAGCACTTGTCCTCCACCCTTTCAATCAACACCGGGGCTCCCCAAGGGTGTGTGCTTAGCCCCTTGCTCTACACTCTCTTCACACATGACTGCTCTGCTTCTCTTTGTTCCAATCTCATTGTTAAATTTGCCGACGACACAACAGTGCTCAGACTCATCAACAACAACGAGGCGGATTACCGGACTGAAGTGCAACATCTAGCGTCATGGTGTGTCATTAATAACTTGTTCTTGAACATAAAAAAGACCAAAGAGATCATTGTGGACTTCCGTAAAAGCAGACACAATCATTCTCCTCTCTCTATTGGAAACGAGGTGGTAGAGAGGGTGTCACATTTCAAATTCTTGGGAGTATCTGTGACAGAGGACCTGTCCTGGGGAACCAACATCACCTCAGTGATAGGGAAGGCCCAGCAACGCCTCTACTATCTGAGGCAATTGAGGAGTGTCAGGATTCCAATACAGCTGATGGTCAACTTTTACAACTGTGCCATCAGCAGTGTTTTGACATATGGTTTCTTAGTGTGGTATTCCAGCTGCACTAAAGCCCATCAGCAGGCACTCCAACGAGTGGTAAAAACAGCGGGTAAAATCATTGGGACCACTCTACCAGAGATTAGCACCATCTATGATACCCGCTGCCTGAAGAGAGTGCACAATATCCTGCGGGACCGGCATCACCCGGCCCATCACCTGTTCCACCTGCTGCCCTCAGGGAAAAGGTACAGGTCCATTGGTGCCAGTAAAGCCAGACTGGCTAACAGCCTGTACCCATATGCAGTGAGGCTGCTTAATGATGCCCTTTCCCCCTCTCCTCCCCCCTCCCATGGACAGTAAACCATACCCTTTTCTGTAATAACTGTGAACTGGACTTTGCATTGTTGCATTAACTACATCTATATCCAACTCTGACCATACTCTCTGTTTTGAATGCCTATTAAGTTGTTCTGTTAGCCTTTTGCTGCTACTAAGAGTGAATGTCACTGGTTCTGTGTCTTAACAAATATACTTTGATGTGCATGTTTACACAGGGGGTATTTTTGCACTGGTGTTAGTGCACTTTAAATATACCATGTACTGATGTTGTATGCTCCAACATAATTTCGTTGCTGTTCCTTGTGAATGACAATGACAATAAACGTGAACTTGATAGAAGGAAATGAATAGTGGAATAAAGTCGTTATTTTTGTTGTTTTTTTGCGCACAAAAAGTATTCTCGTCGCTTGATATACTTAAGATTGAGCCACTGTAGTCACTTGGACTATATTAAAGATCTCTTTAATACATTTTCTGGGCCAGCAAGTTTCGGTCACCTAGAAGTCTATGGAGGAGTGAGCCAGCTCTCAGATTTCATCAAAAATATCTTAATTTGTGTTCCGAAGATGAACGAAGGTCTTACGGGGTTGGAACAACATGAGGGTGAGTAATTACTGACAGAATTTTCATTTTTGGGTGAACTAACCCTTTAAGCAGCAAAAGAGACACGGTTCCACAGGTGGCTTTCTTGAAACTTAAAACACTAGTTATTCAATTTGTATTTTCGTTCTATTGTATTTATTTTTCCGTTTTTATTGTAATTAGTATCTTTGTTCATATTGTATTGCTGACTGTTTACTTGCCTTATGTAATTATTTTGAGGTCCTATTATCACTGTAAAGCTGCTTTGATACAATCCATTTTGTCAAAAGCACTATATAAATGAAGGTGACCACTTTTTCTTATGTTTGGAATCTATATTTCAAATAATGTAAAATGATTGTTAGGCTGCATAAATTCACACCCTATCACACCCGATGTATTCATTACATCATAAGAAGAATGGCATCTACGCTAATATTAGTCTCTCTGTTTATCCCGACGTAATCGTAGTCTTCCAGATCCGGGCTGTATCCAGATCAGATGAAGGACCTGTGCCTAGACACTACCACAATGCAGCCCTGAAGTGCCAGCAGAGATTGTGTCAACTAGACTCTCCCCTGTGGAGGCCTCATCGACATGATAGCCGATTCGGGACGGTAAACCCTGATCTAGCTTTCGTTTCCACCGCCAACAGGACCCTTACTTGATAGTAACCCTTACTTGAAATCATTCTCGCGCGAAGAAGAAAGTGTCAATTGAGGACATACAGCAGATCTTGCTCTTGTTTCTCAGCATGTGGCTGTTTGTCACAAGAAGAAGACAAGCTTTGTTTGGGCAAAGGCTTCAGACTGCAAGGAAAAACACAGCCGAAAAAGCATGCGCAAATGACGATTCTCGTGTCAACCAATCAATGCTTTGGTCTAGCTCCACCCTTCCCTTTAGGTACCAGACTACTGTGATTGGGACCCAACAGAAGGGTAAGGGATAAATTAACTAAGGGTACGTTTACACGACAACGATGTGCTGAAAAACAGTTTTTTTTTCTCTGTACAGATGACAATGTAATCAAAATGATCCCTGTCCACACAGATCTGCAAAAATGACAAAAAAACGTCTCAGGTTACGACTGTAACCCTAGTTCCCTGATAAGGGAACGAGACGATGTGTCAATGACGCTTTGGGAACGCTCCTGCGTGATTGCGTCTGAAGCACTTGTGTCAACTAGTCCAATGGCGAGAGTGGGCGTCACGGGCGGGTGACGTCACGACCAGGAAAGGATAAAGCACATCCGGTATAGAACTGTGCTAGCTTCGAAAAGGGCAGAAGCAAGTCACAGGGATGTAGGAAGTATGGCAAAGGAATGTCAGGGAACTAGGGTTACAGTCGTAATCTGAGACATTCTTGTGTCAATGACGCTCTGGAAATGAGAATACCAAAAACACCATACGAACCAGAGCCTGTCTGTGTGAATACTGCACAACTAAGACAAGAGCACCTGAGAACCTGGGGACACGCCCAGGTCGAAGTAGTAAAACCTTACGAACGTGAGCGGAGAGGACCAGCCTGCTGCATACCACATACAGGGATATCTACATATATAATAAGGCTTCTAAGCCGCCATACTCCTGTCCTGGTCTAAAAGCACCACGGAGGAAACAACCAATTCATTATGTTTACTGTGGCGAGCAGGACGAGACTGAGGGCCGTGGGAGAACGGTGCGAGGCCGGTGGCTTGATTACTGATGAGCGGCACCTGTAAGACGCACCGGTCTCATATCTCTCACGGAGGAGCGGGAATTTTCTTAGTAATGTTAAAATGCACATCAACCGATCACTTGTTTAGCGTTCATGTAAACACTACATTCAGATTCAAAGTTATGCCTGGCCATAAACCCCCCAAATGTGCTCCACCACCTTGGTGTGGAGCCTCCATTCCCCGGGCCTCAGCCCCTGCCTCAATAGGATGTCTGCTCCTACATTCTGATGCCCCGGAAATAAACTGCTTTCAGGGAGAGCAGCTTCCCTACGGACCACAAGAGAATCTGGTGCGCCAGTTTGCATAGTGGACGAGAACGCAGACCCCCTGTCGATTTATGTAAGAGACCACCGATGTGTTGTCTGTACGGACAAGCACATGATGGTCCCTCAGGTCTGGGAGGAAATGTCTCAACGCATTGAAGACTGCCATCATCTCCAGGCAGTTTATGTGCCAAGAAAGATGATGACTCCTCCACAGGCCCTGGGCTGAACGGCCTTCCATTACCGCTCCCCAGCCGGTGAGGGAAGCATATGTCGAGATACAGTAGCAACTCAATGGCAAAGAGCTCCCAACACCGGACCCTGGGATAGGAACCAGTATTTCCTCCATATAACCAAGGCGCGGAGACACCGCCGTGTGATCTTGATCTTATGAAGTGGGTTTCCCTCTGGGAGAACCCTCTGGTTCTTAGCCACCACTGCAAGGTTCTCATGTACAGTAGGCCAAAGGGTATCACATTGGATGCTGCTGCCATGAGGCCCAACAGTTTCTCGAACTGTTTTACAGTGCGTGACTGGCCTAGCTTCAACTTTTTGTGGCTGTGAGGATAGCAGCTACACGAACGGGCGATAATGTGGCTTGCATCGTGACTGAATCCCATACCACACCAAGGAAAGTGGTTCTCTGTAGTGGAGAAAGCACATTCTTCTTGGTATTGAGTCTCAACCCCAATTTCTTCATGTGGGATAGGAATCAGTATTTCCTCCATATAACCAAGGCGCGAAGACCGCGTGATCTTGATCGTACGAAGTGGGTTTCCCCTCGGGGAGAACCCTCTGGTTCTGAGCCACCACTGCAAGGGTCTCATTGAGTCTCAACCCCAATTTCTTATGTGAGCGAGGACGACATCTCGATGCCGGGCCGCTAACTGTTCTGATTCCGCCAGAATTAGCCAGTCGTCGATGTATTTCAGAATGCGTATGCACTGCAGCCTGAGCGAGGCCAGAGCTGCATCTACGCACTTCGTGAACGTGCGGGGTGATAGAGCTAGACCGAATGGAAGCACCCAATAATGGTATTCTTTACCCCAAAAGGAAACCTCAGGAACTTCCTGTGTTGAGGGAGGATGGAGACAGTAAGCGTCTTTTAAATCTATCGTGACAAACCAGTCCTCAGATCTGATTTGGGTCACAATCTGTTTGAGTGTGAGCATCTAGAACTTGAGTTTCATGACACTTCACAATTCAACAGACGAAGATCTAAAATGGAACGCAACCCCCCATCCTTTTTTCGGAACAATAAAGTAGCAGCTGTAAAACCCTGATACTCTGTCGGGTGAGTACATCTGCTCTATAGCTCCCTTCGCTAATAGAGACTCTACTTCTTGCTCCATTACCAGAGCCTGCCTGGGATGTACTAACGTGAGTAGCACCCCGTTGTAACAAGGTGGAGGGGAATCAAACTGGATACTGTAACTTTTCTCTATTATCTGCAGGACCCATGGAGATATATTTGGCAGATTTTTCACTCTGTCAGAAATCTACTAAGGGTACCAGTCTCTCAAGACTGGCCTCTGGTGTTATTGTAACAGCCACTTCGGTGACCTGAAGCATACTGGCAGGAAACTGAACCGAAAACCGAACTGACTGTTTTTGAACCCCCCTCAGAGGGTGCGAGTTTGACACAGAGTCGTGGTGACACTGAGCCATGTGCTCACTGGAGACCGCTGCTGAGGTGTACACCGCTCCACTCCAGTCGGGGTTGCCCTCAGAGGTCTGACACCAGTGGCGTCAGGACCTTGGCCGAAGCCTTTTTCGCAGAAAAAATGGTCCTCAGATCCATCTTCTGCTTCAAAGGCTTCTGTTGAGAATGCCATTCCGGTCCCCAATCTTTCTGAGGGGGAGCACAGGAAACGACACTCTATCCTGTACAAGGAGTTTGTTAATGGCTAGGTCTGCTCCGCCCAGTAGCCCCATTTACGCCTTATCCACCAGTGCCAAGAGTTTCTAACTGGCCTGGAAAGTAATGCCGAGCCTTAAGGGGAGCCTAAGCCGTGACAGGACTGATAGCTCACAAGCGTCTGTTCTGCCTTTGGCATCGGCCATGCCCAAGCTCTTTCAACCCAATTTATTAAACATACATTTTTAGAATTGAAAATACAGACTGAAAGGGTTGATCCGGGATCTCATTTTTTATTAGTGGAGATCGGGAAAAACTGGAAGGCCCTGACATGGAAGTTATAAACTCCAAAACTCATTGTACACAGGGGATTGAGATGGAGAATCTTCAATTCCCTTAACTCGATGCTCAGCACATCCATCTCCTCGGAGGTGGACAGCTGCAGCACCGAATTATACCATTTAATTCCTCAAAATTAAATGTAGTAAAAGATCAACCAGACAAGTTAACAAGGTCTGGATGAAATGCTGAACTTATACATGAATCTAACTAATGAAAGTCAGATAAGCAAATTTAAATGCAGCCCACTTATTTAATTCCTCAGAATCAAACAGCAAAAAAATCAACCAGACAAGTCAACATAGTCTGAATATATATATATATATATATATATATATATATATATATATATATATATATATATATATATATATATATATATATATTATATATATATATATATATATATACAGTACCAGTCAAAAGTTTGGAAACACTACTATTTTTAATGCTTTTGAAAGAAGTCTCTTATGCTCATCAAGCCTGCAGTTAAAAAAAAAAAAAAAAAACACACAAAAAAAACAGTAATATTATGAAATATTATTACAATTTAAAATAATGGTTCTCTTTTTTAATATACTTTAAAATGTAATTTATTTTTGTGATGCAAAGCTGAATTTTCATCAGCAAGTACTCCAGTCTTTGGTGTCTTATGATCCTTCAGAAATCATTATAATATGCTGATTTATGATCAATGTTGGAAACAGTTGTGCTGCTTAATATTTTTTTATAACCTGAGATACTTTTTTCAGGATTATTTGATGAATAAAAAGTTAAAAAGAACTGTATTTATTTAGAATAGAAATCTTTTGTAACAATATACACTACCGTTCAAAAGTTTGGGAACAATAACTATTTTTTTTTAAGAAATTAGTACTTTAATTCAACAAGAATGTGTTAAATTGATAAAAGGTGATGGTAACGATTTATATTGTTAGAAATGTTTTTATTTTGAATAAATGCTGTTTTTATGAATAAATGCTGTTAACGTTTTACTCATCAATGAATCCTGAAAAAAGTATTCCAAAAAAATATATTAAACAGCACAACTGTTTCCATCATTGATAATAACTGAGTATCAAATTATCATATTAGAATGATTTCTGAAGGATCATAAGACACCAAAGACTGGAGTACTTGCTGATGAAAATTCAGCTTTGCATCACAAAAATAAATTACATTTTAAAGTATATTAAAAAAGAGAACCATTATTTTAAATTGTAATAATATTTCATAATATTACTGTTTTTTTTTTTTTTTTTTGGTTTTTAACTGCAGGCTTGATGAGCATAAGAGACTTCTTGCAAAAGCATTAAAAATAGTAGTGTTTCCAAACTTTTGACTGGTACTGTATATATATAGGCTTATATATAAAATAGTAGTTTCAACATACAATAAAAGAATCATAAATTCATAGCTTGCAATACACTATGTATCTCTTTAAGAGAGACATGCATTGTATTTGCATAACCACTCAATTCTTATTGCAGTTTCTTTTAAATAAACAGTAGCATGGGGAAACTCCCGATATAGTGCACACACGTTGGTAATGTTTATGAATGAACATAGCCCGTCCACTATTTTCATTTTTATATAGAGCTACATGATTCTTCGAACATGCTCTTAATTGATGAGGGTGGTGAGTTTTTATTCCCCTGCATCGATGCTCAGCACCTCTACCTCCTCAGAGATAGACTGCTGAAACACCGGGCTCTCTAACCAGGGCGGAAGAAGCCATGGCGCGGGCTTCCGATCCCAGAGAGAGAGCGCTGGAACCCCCGGGTAAAGGCAAAGAAAAGGCAGAGCCTGTGTCTAACCCCTCCGCGAGAGCCATTTGCGAACCCCACAATACCAGCTTCCGTGCTGCCTCGGCAACAACGGGGCCGGTACTGCGAGGAACGCAGTCTATAATCTATAGACTGGCTATGACTTTCAACAACTAGTGTTGACTCCTCCAGAATGAAAATGGGGAAAAATATGGGCAAAAGTTGTGTATCACAGTCTTAAAAGGCATAGACATACACGTGTACATACACACCTGGGCTTGTGTGTCCAAGAACATGGCAATCAAGTTCTTGATGAATCTGATCATCATTTCAAAATTTTCAGCAGTGATACTGCCTGAGTCATCAAACAGAATAACTGCATCCAGCGGGGGAATAACATGACACTCTGAAACACACAAAAACACAATCTGCAGGTTGACATAAAATTACATTGCAGCAGTGTTCCACCTTAAAATCCACCTGAAAACCTAAAGCATATACAATTTGCACATATAATGATTTGGTCACTAATTGCAACCTTACATATATTTAGAATGGATATTATAGTTGGAACACTGTTTTTTATTTTTTTTATTTTTTTTATAAAAGGTTATGGTTGATAAAGAAAAATGCTAAATACATCAAATCCACATTCATATTCCCCCCCATAAAAATACATTCAAAAAATATTCAAAAAATAAATACCTTTTTTGAAAATAGTTTAATAAAATTATATAATAAAGGTAACATATAATTATATGTATGTTATGTAATCATATTTTTTTCCATAAAATGCATTTGTAATGCTTTTATTTAAAAAAATGTTTTTGAACACAGCATTACAACAGTAATTGTTAAGTGTTGTGATACCCTGGAAAGCTGGCTTCATTGTGTTAGCAGCACTGAAGTGAGGGCTGATCTCCACACACTGACCATTGAGATAGTTAAACCCCTCACATTTATGCATCAAACGAGGACCACACACCTGGAAGAGAGCCAGAGAGATGTTATAGAAGAACCTGAACTTTTAAATTAGGAAAATAATTAACTAATGAAATCAAAATTAGCGTTAGAATTAATAAATAAATAAAACGTACAGGACTATATTGAAACTAAGAAAAACTATATTGGACACAACTGCAAACATACAACCTGTAGGCGCCTATCCTCATGTCACATGCAAAGAGACTAACCAATCACCAAGAGGGCATATATAAAATGTGAATAAAATGTGACTGAATTGCAGACAGGAACAAATATTTAGCATGCCAAATATCTCACAGGTGTCTGCGACACATCGTTGATTCTCTCAGATCGCATCTTCGATAATGCACACTGCGTGATTGTCACTTGTGTGAACGAGCACCGATTTGCCTCAGATTTCGGGCATTTGTCTGCGATTAGGCCAAATCTGTCGGTGAGTGAAAATCGGAGCAAAAATTGTGCAGTGTGAACTCGGCATTGGAGGACTCTGGATTTTATCTCTAGAAAGGTCAAGACCACAACTGTGAGGATATCTCTAAATTGCCAGTGCATTGTCTGATTTATTTGTTAACATCATTAATGTGAGTTGATGTAAAATGTACTGCTTAAAATTAAATCAATAACTTATTTCTAATATGATTTCTTTTGTTACTGTGGTGCCGGGTTCTAAATCAATGCAGGATTGTCTCAAAAAAGTCAAATGCCCAAAATGTATAGAAAATGCCCACAAAAATTAAGATATGATGGCAAAAACGTACTTGTATGAGATCTTGTTTTTGATATAACATATGATGTAATTAAGCAATATTAAAAGAGAAAGAAAGCTGTTAATATTAAGTAACTTAATATTAACTGTGAGATCCTTCACGCGCCTTTTATGCACCTGATGGCAGCCCACATTTCTAACTGCTAGATCTGCTTGGGGGAATACTGCATAGGCAGATCTAGTCCGCCAAGACCAAGCATATGCCCCATTTTTTATACTCAAAACTAAAGGGCCAGACACACATAGCTAGTATACACACAGTTCCTATGGATCTATTTTTTGTTTTTGCTTCTATAATAACCAATAATAATTCACAGTCCCTGTGGCAAGCAGGGGCTCACTTTGTTCCAACAGCTCTCGGCCCCGCTCTGTTTGCCACAGTCCCATTGTCCTGGACTGCAATATCTCTGACCTCAACCATGTCAAAAGGCCCAGCACAGAAGAAAACATCTGGGAAATAAAGCCAAGGGGATTTCTGCTGAATCTTGTAATTCTGAACCCTTGTAATAACCTTATAATAACGTGTGCGTGCATATGTGCCTGTGAGTTTGTGTGTAAGTCACAACATGCTTTTTCACATAAGATTCTTATTTCCTTTTTACAGAAGAGAGGAACAGAAAGAGGTCAAATATCTAATGGCTGTGTAAGACAAAAGCCAGTTCCCAAAGAACAGTTGACAGATACATGCCCTAATGTAACACCACACATAAACACCATTACATGGTCTCTAGTCATAATGGAACCACACAATGGGAACGTCCTTGCTGTTAACATATGACACAAAAGACAGCTGTTTGGTTAAACAGAACAGAGTCCTGCACGGGTTCGGGTATTTTGCTCATACGGGTGAAAAATATCCAACTGTGTCGGATACAGGTGCGGGTCGGGTCAGACACGGGCTAAACACGGGTCTAAACACGGGTTTAAAACAATCACGTGCAAACGTAAAAATATATGCATATTTTTAGGAACACATCTACAAAAATATGCCTGTATTTCAAGTTGATAAAATAATTTAAAATCCACATCAGTTTATTTGTGCCCACGCCCTTCCTGGAGTCTCTATACCTACTTTCACTTTTAAAAATTCATCATAACCGCGAGCGCGATCTGCTTGCAGTCGTCGAGATGGATGCTGAGGAGCTGAAGAAAAGAATAGCTAGTGGAGATGGTAAAGTTGTCGACAATACGTCATCAAAAATCAAGTCCAGTGTGTGGGAGAAATTTGGAGTTATCTGAAGAAAACAATATTGTGAAAGGCTTTGCAAATGTGGAACTTCATCGCTGAGGAAGCACGCAGATAACTGTGGTAACAAACCAAGCAGTTCTATCGAACAGTATTTTTCAAATTTAACACTGTTAAGTATGTGTGGTGTGCAGGGCGTGTTTGAACCCAAAATTGTCAGATGTAGGCTAGACGAAATTGCGTGGCAGATATAGTGTTGTAGCCGCGTCTGTTCGATTGGTAAAATGTTATAAGGCTACTCAGTTTTGTGGTAACCATGTTACCATGGTTAGCCATGTTCTTCATGTACCGGCCTTTTGACAGCTTCGGCTGAAGTTGTCCTTGTGTTAATGGTCGTGTAATAACTTCTGTATGACCTGGCAATAAACATTTTTGTAAGTGTGTCTATAATGTGATAGTCTAAACTGATTTTATTTTGGTCGGTTCTATTTTAAGCGGGTCGGTTCGGGTGCGGATTTTAATTAGTGCTGCTGTCGGAAAACGGGTCGGATGCGACTTTAAGCACTGCGGGTACAGGCGGGTGCGGATTTACAAAATCGGACCCGTGCAGGACTCTGAAACAGAACCTGCCGCAGCTCAAGGAGTCAGTGTTTCACTCACTTCAAGGGGTCCTGCGGCAGCCGAACAACTGCCATTTAGATGAATGGGAATGCTAACGGATAGCTCTCTTCAGGTAATTAAGATTTGCTTCCAGGAACTAGCAGACTTATGGCCTTTACTTTCACATGTCTGTGAAATCCACAAGGCCACAGGGTCAACAAGGCCATGTCCCATTTATCATTTTAAGATTCAGGATAAATTCAGAATACCCTAGATATTCCCTTTTACAGACAAGTATGAACTTCACAATGGACTACTACACAACTATGCACCATTATGTCACCAAAATGCGAGGTGAGGGTGCAATGTTTGTGTGTAAGGGATTATGTACATTCAGCCGGTCTTTATCACAAAATAATCTCTGACACCGACATTTAGTGATCTACCAAAAAGCTTATGTAATCTAGAGTCGTGTAATAATATGTTGACAGTAATAATAATAATAATAATAATAATAATAATAATAATATGTATATTAAAGTGTCAATAATTATTTTTATAACCTGTAGTTTATAATCTTTATTATCATAAAAAATAAATAATACTACTTACAATAGCTTGATCTTCATCACAGGCAAGGGACAAGCCAAACGCGATGCCTGGATCAACTGAAAGGGAAAAATAATACCAAGATCATAATGAACAGGAAAATCTGACATTACGTTTTTTACATTTATTAATTTAGCATTTAATTAAGTTGCATTTGACTGCCGTTAAAGACACAACCACTCTGAGCACTGTTAAAGCTGGGGTAGGTAAGAATGGTCTAAAAAACTTATTTTTCAAAATTGTTTAAACTTTATGTATATATCAATACATAATTAAAATGTAAGTATTCTGAAAAAGAAAGTATAAAAATCGAGTGTATGTAGACCTCTAACGACTGTTTTAAAGACAGCTCATTATTTCCATTCAGTCCACCCTCTCCCTTCTGGGGTCCTTCCAAAGCCACGCCCCCAAAACACATGAACGCGCGACTCGGACAGATGAGCTGGAAGACGCATTATTTACCTGAGACGAGCGGAGAGGAAGGAGCGCAGTGCATGTAGCATCATGTCAGAATCACATGTAATAAAAAAACTATCATTATGAATATAAACAAATAAGATGTATTTTAGTAGCCTACTCACTATCAAGCTATCATATCGATATTGGTAAAGTTTAAAATATATATTTTTTGATTCGCTAACGAGCTAGTTATAACTATAAGGCAAAGCTAAAAACAGGTTGCATTGATACACGTTTTTCCATTTCCATTAGTTGCACTGTGATGAAGATGAATTTCGTGTAAGATTCATAACATATAACGTTAGGCCTACTAGCTGTTAAACATGTATTTTGTTATGTAAAGTTCCCCCCACAGCGGAGCCTGCCGTGAACGCGCAGGCTAGTAAACATGCAGGGTCACCGATGACGACGGATAAGGTCGCTAGATATAAGGTTAGCAGGTTTCAATTGTTGCTTTGCACAGTGCGTGACATTTTATCTGTATGTTATGCGGCTAGAGTTTTAACACTGAGTCAATGGGCTCCAACGGGCTTGTTTATCGTCATCGGTCTTTTTCCGTTTACCTGTCTTTGTTGTATGAGCAGGTTCCACTCGAGAAATTGGCAGTTTTGGTTGTTTGTCCGCCATTAGCACAGCTGCTCGCAGTGCTCGGCACACCGGCAATCTTGATTTTGAATGACGGTACGCGCTGTGCAAGAGAGGGGCGATCAGCGCGTACGCGAACTTGATTGACACTGCTAAGACACTCCTCCTGGCTCTGAAGGCATCTGATTGGTTCTTTACATTCGCACCGAATGGCAGTGATTGGTCAGAGTTTTTACTGTCCTGCAGCTGCTACAGAGGTCTGATTGTTTTCATTCCTTTTTCTGAACACATAATGTATTGACTACTCTCAGGATGGAAGGACCATTTCACCCAGTATAAAAAAAAGTGTTTCTGAACAGGATTACCTACTATAGCTTTAATGCTACACTTCAGCAGTTCATGTCAATTCCAATAGCAAAAACTGCTGTAAAACAGTTTAAATGTAAACTTACGTCAAATGTATTTGTATAGCATCTCTTACAATGCAATTACAATCGCATAACGTTTCAAAATAGCTTTACAAGAAGTAGTGCTGATGTTAAGTGTCATGTGTCAGGACTTTTCTGTTTCAACAGTCTTCTGCAGTGTTGAAACGTTCACACAAAAGTTGCCAATTTACTTCCTTTTTTGAGTGAGGAAACAATCCATTTGTCATAGTTCTGAATGTAAAAGCTGTTGATAGCAAAAATAAAAAAATAAAAAAACAAACATGTAAGGAAATATTTGACAGTATCAGTTTAAAACTTCCATTGTGTGATCATTGTGGCTGTATTACCAAAAGCAAAATCCATTCAAATAAATGTGAGAACTTTTATATTTTCCATCTCACATAAGTGGATGTGAAAGAACTAAGCTGAGATCAAACCAAAACCCAGCAGAGCAGTTGTACATTATTCTGATGGTACATTTATTTAACCTGATGGTAACCTAATTTCTAACTGCCTAAAAGGATGACTTCATTGGCTGGGCCCATGAGTTTGAGTTTCAAATTAGTTACCAAGTTTCCAAGGTGCACTTGAAGGTAGCATTAGACAACCCTCAATGGTTAGCAAAAAAGCATAGTCCTCTTTTTAGAGGAGAGGCTTTAGTACTCTGAATAAACAGCTTATCACTATTTGCTATCTTCAATGTTTTCCATTAAACATTCATCTTGGGTTGATCTATATTTGTAGTTTACACTGAAATAAATGGTTCTTTTCATAAGAGAAGTCACAAATAATTTTGTGACAGGTAGGATTCATTGTATGGCACTTGTCATTCATTTTTATATCCACAAACAGTGATTAATTGTGTTGTACATCTCTGACAGCAAATCAATGAGAACATCTCGCCTCTGAAATGAGTCAGATAAGGGAGACAATCAAAATGTGTAGGGTACAGTTGAAACATTAAATAATGTTTGTGCATCACACTTGACCCATATTTTTTGCTCCACACATGCATACTAGTGTCCTCTATATCTGAAGATATAGAAAAAAAAGTCTAGTTTTAGAGGTGAGAATTTTACTTTAACTCTCTTTAACATGATCTGTAGTCTGTCCTCATAAAAACTGTCATATTTCATAACATGACTTCTTTCAGTGTTATCATGCAATTTATAAAAGTATGCGGGGTGGACAGCAGGGTACAGTTGAAAGGCACTGAATCAACTGTACCTTCTGTAGAATCCTATTGTCTCAGATGCTGTTAAGGCCTAGACATTTGGGATGAACAACTACATATAACACCATAATTAGTAATTGAATAAGAGTAAACTGATTAATAAGTATGTGAATTACTGACTGAGTGAATGTTATTTGTTTTGTTTTTGCATTTGTACAATGAGTTGGATTTTAATGTTTTAATTGCTTTATTTAAAACTGTTGTTCAGTGTTTTAAAGATTAACTATTCAAAATTTGAACTCTTAATTTTAAGTGTTCAGTGATTTACTGGTGAACTGTGGGATTTTTAGCCAGCTGTTGAATAACAATTTATTAGTTGTATACCATACAACACAGAACAGGTGAGAGCTGAAATGAATTTCACTTTATTAATCTGTCCACAGGGTGGAACAGGATACAGGGCAGGGCAGAAACCAACACGAGACAACAAGAGAAAAACAGAAACGAGCAAAAATAAAAACGTGCAAAACTATGACTAGGGAAAATACAAACTAACTATATTACTAGAATTTGAAAAGGAAATAAAAGACACACATACATTCTAAAAAAATAAAAACAACTTGCAAACGAGAGAAAAGCAAAATAAATTAAAGCTGCAAGCAGCATTTAGCGGGGTTCAAGCATTTAGGGTCTTTAAGCACATAAGGCAGTTTAGTGAGTTGTCTGAGTTTTTGTTTAGGATTTACAGGCTTTTGAGTTTTTTTTGCCATACCCATTTTCTAAATGATCCTGTTATGGCTACCCAATGGGTAAAGTTAAAGTTTTTTATATAATTAATAATCTAGAGCTTCCAGAGAATTGTACTGCACTGGTATATTTCCGATCGGGCGAAAAACCTAGGACTAGTTCGCAAAAGTAGGTTTTTAACATAATCGCAAGTATTTAATGAACAAATTGATTGACAGCAGTAGTTCTTGAGGCAAAGTTGTTCAGTATGAGGAGATCTATCAAATGATATGCATCACGTGATTACATAGCCGTAAAACCTGTTAGCGTCAACTAGTGGCTGATTTTTCAAAATTCTTACAGACCTCTAGGGCCACGAGTCGAACATGCCCACCGAGTTTCGTTCTGATCGGCCTCCGTTAAGAGCAAACTAACAGCTTTGAATTAAAATGGTGAGGTATCCTGTTGTAAACATCAACCATGCCTGTTGACAGTTCTCTTTTGTGGGAAGGGAATGAAAAGTTCTCAAATCCGCAGCACAGCCTCAGACATAACATTTATATCCATGATCTGCCATTTTCACTATTGTCCTTGCTTGCTTCTTCACAATACCTGCAGATCTTCTGATGATTCGGCTGTGCAGGTCCACATTAACACTGCCTGGCCTAGAACATGGACTGGAAAATGCAAATTTGGGGGGTATAAATATTAATGATCCTGACTCCAACGTCACAGTCGGTGTTATGGTGGGATTCACTCATTTTTCAGCGGTCTTTTGCAAACAGGAGATTTACACATGAAGGAGAAAACAATGGTGTTTGAGGCTCATGGTATGTCAGTTCCATGTCCAGAACTCTTATCATTCAACTATGCCAAGATAAATACAGTTTTCAATTGTATGGCACCTTTAAAATAGATGATTAGTAATATAATGCTTACTTGGAGTCTGAAATGGCTTTAACAAAAGAAGAAAAATATTCTTAGATTTCTGTTCATTCTAATCATGTACAAATAAAGTAGCACAGTAAGATTACATTTATTTGAATGCATTAGTGAGTGTGTGATTGTGCTGTGTGTGCAGAGTGTCAATACTAAAAGTGAAGGTTTAGTTGATATCTTTGGTGATAATATCTGTAGTAATCATAAAAAAAAACACTTAAGAAATAAAGAATTAAAATTACAAATAATATTCTATTAAGATATGAGTTACAATAACATGATTTGCAATAGTAATAATATCAATAATATATGCACAATACACACAGATTAGACTATCAGGTCTGTGTTTTACAAAAACATTAGTATTGCAGCCAATGTGAGTCTGTGGGATTTATAAACAGACAAAATATGATTTGAAATGTTATTTTAATGATTTTATTAAGTTTAAACAATATTTCAAATGAAAAAAAAAATTTAAAATAATATTTTAGTGAGCAGAATGAACCAATGAGTGTTCTTCTTCTGGTGGTTAAAATGTAAATGAAAACAATAATACTTAAACGTATTACTTAATACACTAAGTAACTATTAGTAAACGTAAGTCATACTTAATACACTAACCATGCTTGAACACACACATGCACACACATTTTGTTGTAGATGGAGATATTTAAAATAAAAGATAGGTAACAAAATGATAATTGCAAATCTCCTCTGTATAACACCATTTTCAGATTTCAAATTAATCACTGAGAGGCAGAATTGTTCAAACTGAGAGCTCAGTAAAAATGAAGTGATAAACTTTGACAAAACATGACTGTGTTATAATAGGTGATTTTCATGCAAGTAATTTGATATAGTCCAAAAACTAATGCAAAAGCACAGATGAAAATATTTTATTAAGTAGAATGTCCTGCAGAGGGCAGTAGAAGACCACTAATTGACTCACTTTCATTTGAAAGACTTTTTTATCCACCAGTAAAACAAAGCAGTTTCTTCATGTTCTTTCCATTAAGCATGCTTACACAGACAGACACACACACAAACACAAACACATCCACACACACACAAAGACAAATATGTTTTCAATGTTTTTAGGATGTGATATTGTGAAAATATCTTCATCTCCTCATCTTGAACAACTTTGCCTCAAGAATCACTAATGTCAATCAAACCGTTCATAATCATAATAAAAAAAGAAAATATATACAAATATCATAATAAAAAAAAAAACATCATAATAAAAAAGATTGCTTCTTAAAGCATTTGTTTATTTCCCAATACTGAAGCGAATTAAAAGATCATGCGTAATCCTGCTGCTCCCTCTAGTGGACAACAGTGGTATTATAGCTTACATTTTACAGTTGAAGTGTTTGAATGAATGGGAATTTGTTTTTTTACTTATATCTCAGGAACCAAATGGCGAAAAATTCTGAAACTCAGAGCATAGATAGTGCTTGAGGAGCCCTGTTGAATGAGACCATCAAGGTGTTTTTGGGCGATTGGGGCTGGGAGTTATGACTGTTATAAGGCACATCTGTTCGGGCTATTATCTCTGGAATGCCCAGGGCAGATAACACCACATTTGAATCGAAGCTAGCCAAGGACGTGCCCTTTCCAACGAGCTCTTACACAATGTTCGGGGTGGTCTGGGTCGGGAGTAATGGGCGTTCAAAATCGGGGGTCCCGCGGGCTGGCGATGCGCGGGGGGCGCGCTCCCGAGGCCCGCGACGACCCGTTTCGATCAAGAGCCCGGAGAGGTCCTCACCATCAAAATTTGAGCGCGCAACGACTTTCCGTTTTCGAGTTATGAATGAATTTGTATTCGGGGGCGTGGCTTAAATGCCGTTATACTTTCGTTTCATTTCATTCACTTACTTTCGTCCATTTCCATATCTCAGTGTAACACAATTGTCAATAGTAATACTCAATAGATGAGTTTTGACAAAATGTGATTGTAAATGTTAAAATAATGATTTTATAAAGTCTAAATATGAATTGTATAACAATATTAGGGAGTAGTATGATGAAATGACAGCAGGGGGCAGTAAAATACCACTTATTGGCTTAATATGTCTTTATATTCATATAAAATCACCTTTTGAAGAAGTTAAACTTTTTTTCTGATAATTATTGCTCTAGAGAGTTCAGAGAATTGTGCTGCACTGGTTTTGAACATTATGATATGAACATTATACGATAATAGATAGAAGACACCATTTACAGCAAATACAGGCAATTTACCATAGGAAATATATGGTTTTAAAGCGTTTTAACAGTTATAGCGCCAACTATGGTCCGATCTCCATAAAATTTTCCATGCTTCTTTAGCAGGTTATGACACATATGCTCATCAATTTTTGTGAAGTTCTGAGTTTTCGTTTAGGATTTATAGTTATAAGTATATAGTTTAGCAGTTTTCTGCACTAAAGCAAACCAGTTTTTCCATGTTAACTCAATCATGCATGCTTACACACACACACACACACACACACACACACGAAGACAAATGTTGTTGTTGTTTTTTCAATGCTATTGGGATATGTCATTATGAAAATATATTTGAATGGTCTATAAACATTTCACAAAGTCTTTGTTAGCTATTAATCAGAAGATTCAGAATTTATTCAGAAACCTAAGACTACACAAACACATTATGTTGTAGATACAGACATTTGAAATATATGATGTGATAAAACTGTCAATACTAATACTTTAACGGACGGATTTTGACTAAATGTAATTGTAAATGTTAAAATAGTGATTTTATAAATTTTAAACAGCAGGGGGCAGTAAAATACAACTTATTGGCTTAATATGCCATTATATTCATATAATTTTCACCTTTTTAACTGTTATAGAGGCAAATTTTGTCCGATCGGTCTGAAAATTTTCATGCATGTTCAGAGTGATATTTCACTGGCTTTTTAAGAAGGTCTGAGTCATTCATTAAAGAGATATAGGCTTTCGGGGACACTTGGTAAAGGCTACATTTTGAAGTGAACCTATTATATCTATCCAAATGAAGTAGTTCAACTTTTTCTGACATTTATTGACCTAGTGAGTCTAGAGAATTGTATTGCACTAGTTTTGAACATTATGATATGATAACTATATGATCAGAGATGGAAAAGACCATTTACAGCCAATACAGACAGTTTACCATAGGAAATATATGGTTTTAAAGCTTTTTAACAGTTATAGCGCCACCTTTGGTCCAATCTCCATAAAATGTTGCATGCTTGTTAATGATGTCATGTCACATATGCTCACCAACTTTTGTGAAGTTTTGAGTTTTCATTTAGGATTTATAGGCTTTTTAGTGTATTTTGCCACGCCCATTTTCTAAATGACCCTATTACAGCCATACAAATGCAAAAGTTCAACTTTTTTTTGATAATTATTGATCTAGAGAGTCCAGAGAATTGTCCTAGACTGGTCTGGTTCCGATCGGGCGAAAAACCAGGGACTAGTTCGCAAAAGTAGGTTTTTAACATATTCATGAATATTTAATGAACGGTTTGATTGACAGCAATGGTTCTAGAGGCAAAGTTGTTCAGGATGAGCAGATCTATCAAATGATATGCATTTTGTGACGATAAGTGTAACACTACGTGATTACAGAGCCATAAAACTCGTTAGCGCCAACTAGTGGCCGATTTCATTCAAAATTCTTACAGACCTTTAGGGCCATGAGTCGAACATGCCCATCGAGTTTCGTTCCGATCGGCCTCCGTTAACCTTGTCTAATAGGTGCTCAAACTTCATTGGCTGATGGCGGCCATGTTTTTTGAGATACACTAATGTCCTCATAGATATACATGGCACCTTGGACCAAGACACTGCATACCAATTTTCAAGTCAATCGGACTAACGGTCAGGTGGTTATAGCCCATTTTATGTTTTTTTCATGTTATAGCGCCACCATGTGGCCAATCGCCGCGATTTTTTTACTGTGACCTAAGATTGACCTCTTACACATGTGTACCGAGTTTGGTGAAGATACCTCATTTACTTCTGGAGTTATAGCCATTTTAGTAAAATAGGCTCCGCCTTCTTCGAACGTTTTGGCGCCCCTTAGCGACCGTGAATCGAAATTTCAACTTTTTTTCGATAATTATTGATATTCAGACTACTGTGAACATTTCTGCACTGGTTTGGTTCCGATCGGGCGAAAAACCAGGGACTAGTTCGCAAAAGTAGGTTTTGGACAAAATCCAAAATGGCGGAAAAATTTGCATACCGGAAATAAAATACCTCCTATATATCTTGTTCGGCTTGAGCCAAGGATTCCAATGATGTATGACACTTAAAGCTGAGACAAATGGTTATTGAGATATGAGCAAAATAGTGATTTTTTTTTGTTTTTTGCGCTATAGCGCCACCTATTGGCCAATCGGGCTCATACTTTGATAACCTCTCCTCGATTTTTGTACTACCTTGTGGCCAAGTTTCAAGTCTCTAGCTCTTACGGTTTGGGCTGCACGATGCGTTTTAGCGGAGAAGAATAATAATAATAATAATAAAAATCCTTACAATTACAATAGGGTTTCAGCACTTCGTGCTTGAACCCCTAATTAAAGCTGCAAGCAGCATTTATCGGGGTTCAAGCAGTTAAGGCCTTTAAGCACAAAAGCATCAAAAGTGATTAAGTTTTATTTAGCAAGCATGTAACTACTGACATAATAGATGGAAAAGACCATTTACAGGAAATACCATAGGAAATATATGGTTTTAAAGCTTTTTAGCAGTTATAGCGCCACCTATCGTCCGATCTCCATAAAAATTGGCATGCTTGTTAATGATGTTATGTCACATATGCTCACCAATTTTTGTGAAGTTCTGAGTTTTCATTTAGGCTTTATAGGCTTTTTAGTGTTTTTTTGCCACGCCCCTTTTCTAAATGACCCTATTACAGCCATCTACATGCAAAAGTTCAACTTTTTTTTGATAATTATTGATCTAGAGTGTCCAGAGAATTGTCCTAGACTGGTCTGGTTTCGATCGGGCGAAAAACCAGGGACTAGTTCGCAAAAGTAGGTTTTTAACATATTCGTGAATATTTAATGAACGGTTTGATTGACAGCATTGGTTCTTGAGGCAAAGTTGTTCAGCATGAGCAGATCTATCAAATGATATGCATTTTGTGACGATAAGTGTAACACCACGTGATTACAGAGCCGTAAAACTCGTTAGCGCCAACTAGTGGCCGATTTCTTTCAAAATTCTTACAGACCTCTAGGGCCATGAGTCAAACATGCCCATCGAGTTTCGTTCCGATCGGCCTCCGTTAACCTTGTCTAATAGGTGCTCAAACTTCATTGGCCGATGGCGGCCATGTTTTTTGAGATACGCCAATGTCCTCATAGACATACATGACACCTTGGACCAAGACACTGCATACCAATTTTCAAGTCAATCGGACTAACGGTCAGGTGGTTATAGCCTGTTTTAGGTTTTTTTCATGTTATAGCACCACCATGTGGCCAATCGCCGCGATTTTTTTACTGTGAACTCATGTTGACCTCTTACACATGTGTACCGAGTTTGGTGAAGATACCTCATTTACTTCCGGAGTTATAGCCATTTTAGTAAAATAGGCTCCTCCCACAACATACATTTTGGCGCCCCTTAGCAACCGTGGATCAAAATTTCAACTTTTTTTCGATAATTATTGATATTCAGACTCCAGAGAACATTTCTGCACTGGTTTGGTTCCGATCGGGCGAAAAACCTAGGACTAGTTCGTAAAAGTAGGTTTTTGACAAAATTCAAAATGGTGGAAAAATTTGCATACCGGAAATGAAATCGGAGATATACGTTTTGTCCGGCTTGAGCCAATGATTACAGTGATATAAGACACTTGAGTCTACGACAAACCGTCTAGGAGTTATTAGCGATTTCATACTTTTGCTTACTATAGCGCCACCTATTGGCCAATCGGGGTCATAATTTGTTAACCTCTCCTCGATTTTTGTACTACCATCTGGCAAAGTTTCAAGGTTCCAGCTCTTACGGTTTGGGCTGCACGATGCGTTTTACGGCAGAAGAAAAATAATAAAAATCAGCACAATTACAATAGGGTTTCAGCACTTCGTGCTTGAACCCCTAATAAATTCTACGAATAATTGACTGGATCTAAAAACAAAAGAATCAAAATGACACTGCAAACTTGCAGGAAACTAGAGTGAGAAATAAGACCTAAAAAACTAGAGGGAAACAAAATAAGATTTGGGAGAACTGGGGCCTGTACCATGAAGGTAGCTGAACAAACTCGGGGTTACAGGATTAGTTTTGAGTTGACAAAACCAAACCGATGCAATCAGGCTTTATTGGTACCATGATGCAGCTCATAAACTTTCTCTGTCAACTCAGGCTTTGATCCTTAAGCTATGATTACTCCACGCGCGTGCACATAAAAGAGTGACGTCGACACTGAACAACCAATCGCGGGTAGAGCGAGAGCGATATATTTTTCCGCGGAGGAGCAAGAGATAATCATTCAGAATTACGATGAATTTAAATATGTATTTCAAGCTCGAAACAATACGGTCTCTGCTGCCAAAGCAAGAGAAGACTGTAGGAGAAAGATTGCTGATTGTTAATGTGTAAGTTAAACTAATACGTTCTATATTTATGTAAAATTATGTATATATGTATGTGTAGCCTATACGTGTAATATAACCTATAGCCTATTTTTATAATATATAAAAATGTGCATGTACTAAGAAAGATTAATATTCATTGATTTTTAGATGCAACCCCAACTCCAAATGTTCTTGGCAGCAGATAAAGACAAAATATAAAAATATAATTCAAAGTGATGAGTATTTACCACAACCTTTTATTATTTTTGTGAACGTTTTATCACAAACACTTGTTTGCAGCAAACAGAAATAAAGAGTTAAATTCAGAAAACCAGAATACACTGGCGGAGGAGTTGGCTCTGAGTAAGCAATAAGGGAGGACCGATTATGGATGTGATTACAGGTGCTGTACAATCTGACCCTGGTGCTGGCTCCGTTAAAGCAAGTAACACTGGGTACGTGTGCAATACATTACTACTTTTTTAAGTTTTAAATATGGCCAGGCTGACTGTATGTTCTGCAGTAGAGGGAAATACAGTGTCCCTGTTGAAGCCAGCACACATACACACAGTCTCCCACACAGAGGTCAGTATGCAGCAGACAGAACACCAAACATAACCTGCTTTACAACAGTTATGCTTTACATTGGCCTATTTTTATTTATTAGGGTGGAGGAAATGAAGACACTCTGTCTGTGTGTTCTCAGACAGTTGCTGATGTGAATGCACTGGGCTTTTTATTATGGCAAACATTTGAATGTGTGGCATAAAAAAGGGACTGGCCCTTACACATCTCTTTTATTGTAGGATTTTTCACAACCTGCCCCAGAAACTCTACCTCAATGGGCTTCAGAAGAAATGTGTAAGGATTTAAAACCCTTGACATAAATTACAGTCAGTCCTGTGTTTGTAGGAAGTCAAGGAACTTTTTGTGATCTGATGAGCCTCCAGAAAACTTGTAATGATCATGTTTGTGGTGGAATTATGTTTCAGGTGGAAACAGACTCAGTCAGGGCCCTGTACAAAAGGAGTCTTGAACTAGACTGCACACTAAAGGAGACTTGAACTAGACTGTTCACTAAAGAGTGTCACTAAAGACTGTTTAAAAAAAAAAAAAAAAAAAATTGGAGATCAAACAGCTGGATAAAACGGATCTCAGTATGTGAACTTATTTAACCAAGTAACACTTTAGTATGAATATTTATTAATGCAAATTTGTCTTGCTCTCTTTCTCCCTCCCATCCCACAAAACCAATAAAACAGTTTGAGACCTATCTGCAGTTTCAATGTGCTTTTATTAAGTGTAATATTGTATGGTGATTGCATCTACATCTGCACCAGCTCTGGTGACTCTGAAGCGCCGAACACAGTTGAAACGTGCCTTTAGGAGGCCAAAGGTCATCTCTATCTTCACTCTGGTTTTACTGAGGGCCACATTGAACCAGTGCTGTGGCCCTGTCTGAGGGTCATGATAGGGGGTTATTGTGTAGGTTTTTCTATCTCAGTTCAAATTAAGTGTTTTGTACTGTACCAAATTTAACTTGCTTTCCTCAAAGCGCTGACACAACAAAGACTCACGGAAAATTTGTGAGTCAAGCACTGGAGCCAGGCCATTTGGCATCCAAACTTGTGATCATACGTTCATGACCACCACAAGTCGTCTGCAGATGAAATGTTTAGTAGATTATTGTTATATCTGTTAATGTTACTATTAATTTAAAGATTCATTTCACAGAAAATAATCATCTCACATATTCACATCATCTCTACCTGAACATTAAGGCTGTGATAGGACTTCCTATTAACATAATCTGCCTCATGTTCCCCTAGAACAGTGGAGATTGGAGCAATAGACTGCATACATGTTGCAATGACTCTAGGGAATCATATCACAGAATAATAATAAAAAAATATTTAAAATAATTCTTAACATGTATTGTATAATACAATTGTGAAATTCTTTTTTTTTTTATTTTATTTTTTTAAGTGTTCATGTGATGTCACCCTATCAATATATCTTACCGGCAATTTTATAAAAGCCCTCTTTTATGGACATGGTCGATGAATGTCCGGGGAACACTATTAATGAAACTATTCTGTACTCCTGCAGAGCGAGGACCACCTTGCGAATGGTTCGACAAACATATGTTTTCCCCTAGCTTCTGTGCGTCACCCACCGTGCAAGTATGTACCACTTGCAAAAAAATGCAACGCAATATTTGCGGCACAGTAAGTGCATGGAAAGGCAAGGGGATTTTGTCATGCTAAAAACTTTTTCTTTACGAAGTGCTCGTCTAATAATTTACGCTGAGATGTCACAGGATTTGGAAGAAAAGGTGAAGTCATTGCAACAGACACTGGGAATAAGTTACGTCACCTATATGTTTCTTTGCTCTCAGCTGATTGGTCAAACTTCAGTCTGAGATCTCGAATCCAGAACATAACCTGCCCCGGAGCAGGTTTAGCCGTGCAGCGTAAGATACCATGGCGACGAACACAGATTAAAGCCAAGCTACTTTCATAGTACCTAAAACCCAGGGTTGGCGGAAACTAAACTGAAACATAGCTGGCTAGCCACCTAAACCGGCTTCATGGTACAGGCCCCTGGAGCAAAAGACTGGAACTTGTCAAAAGTAAAAAAAAACACAGGAACAAGGGAAACTTGAATATCAAAAGAATAACAAAACTTGGAGTTCCATAACAGCCAGGAAACACAGGGGGCGGGACTGGGAGGGAGGAAAATAATCCAGGGAAATAGTTTGAGTGACCAGTGAGGTGCCGGCTTCAGGAACCCATAAGGGCCAGATACTGTAACAGTGAGGATGGGATGGGGATATTGTCTGTGGCCCTTCTGGTGACATGGGCTCGCTCCACTGGTGGGTTCTTGAAAATGGTCTTCATGTCAGAAGCAGTCACAGGGACAAACTCTTGATTTAGGAAGGACATTGGGATGAACTCAGGGGCCATGACTGCATTAGCAGGGAGGGTGAATCTTTGGGGAACGGACCTGCCACGGCCCAGGTCCGCCCACGCCATGTCACGACCCAGGCCCGTCCACGCCATGCCACGACCCATGTCCTGTCCCCCTGCACGGGCCTGGCCCACCATCCCTCCCCCAAGACCTCCTCCGCTCCACCACCCTCCTGGTATTATGTTGTGTTTTGGTTTTGTTGGGGCGTCAGGAGACGCCCTTAGAGGGGGGGATTCTGTCACGATTTTGGGTTTGTTCTTGCCATGTTTCTGTGTCTTGTCATGCTTCATATCTGTCATGTGATTCCCTGTTTGTCATGTGATCCTGCCATGTGTCTTGTCATTGGGTAATTGTCTGATCATTGTTCACAGGTGTCCCTTGTCTTGTCTTTAGTCTGTGTATTTAAGCCCTCATGTTTGTTATGTGTCTTTGTCTAGTACAGGGATGGGCAACCTTCGGTCCTGGAGGGCCACTGTCCTACAGAGTTTAGCTCCAACCCTAAAAAAAAATAAAAATAAAAATAAAAATAAAATCACCTGCCTGTAATTTTCTAGTAATCCTGAGGACCTTGATTAGCTTGTTCAGGTGTGTTTGATTAGGGTTGAAGCTAAACTCTGTAGGACAGTGGCCCTCCAGGACCGAAGTTGCCCATCCCTGGTCTAGTATTAATTCCTGTAACCACTCTTGTGCAAGTTTTTATTCATAGCTTTTTGTCTTGTTTCATTCCACGTAGGGCTGGGCGATAAAACGATAACGATAATTATCGCAATATAATTTTTCTCTATAAAACGATATCAAGAGTTCGATAAATGTTCGATAATGTTTATGCGCCAAAAGCGGAACGAAACTCATTTGAACAGCGCGCCACACGGATCATAGTCCAAACGGCAGCGCAGCGCGAGCTCACAACAGCCGATGCGTTTACTCTGATCGGTCACGAGATCCAGTGAGAAGCGCTTGAATTCAACGAAGAACACAAATGTCTCAGTGATTTAAACCAGTTTAAAGGCAGATAAAACAGCGCTGACAAACAGGAGAAACACTGCGCAACGATACTGTCAGAAGGCTTTTTCGTCTACAAATTCCCATCATTTACCATGGATTTACTGTAACGTTAGCCTAGTAATATTAACTGCACCATGAAATGTGGGATATACAAATTGAATTGTATTATATTATTAATGTAGACAATGTATTAAAGGACTAATGGAATATAATAACAGTATTTAATAATGTATTTAGGCTGCTGTTTTTCATACAAATACCATAGAAACCATAAAGTTACATTTTGCCATGATAGTGAGGTGTTACAGGCTATGCCTGGTTTTATCTGTGGTTATCATGATCTAAATGCATGATACTGGATGACCAATGGTTAAGTTTAATAAAACTTAAACAGTCAGAATATTACATTTTACCACATAAAAATTTGCACATGCAGAAACTAAGAAATTAATTGTCCAATAAAGATATTTATTTTGTTAAGGAAAAATGACAAATGTTTGAATGTTCTACCTCAGATTTGTGAAATGTTCACCTGTTTGGTAAGTGTTTGTCATGATATGTTCTGACAATAAAGAGTAGTTTAAAACCACAATTAACGCTCTTGTTTCTACAGCTTTCACTTAGGAGCAAAAATCTGCCTTTAAACTTGAAAGAAATAAAGATTTGACTTTTATCGTGATAATTATCGATATCGATTATCGACTGATATAAAAACAATTATCGTGATTTTTTTTTTTTTGCCCATATCGCCCAGCCCTAATTCCACGCCATGCTTTTGTTTCATGGTTTTGGATTATTTTGTCAATAAAGCTGCACTTGGGTTCCCAAGGCTTGCCTTCAGTGGTTCCTTCTTACAGTGAGAGAAATAAGAACTAAAAAAATAGAGGGAAACAAAATAAGGTTTGGGAGACCTGGAGCAAAAGACTGGAGTGAAAACACAGGAACAAGGGGAACTTGAATATCAAAAGAATAATCAAACAAGAAAAAAATATATCTAGCACTTACTGACAAGATCTGCAAGCAACGTATACACACAATGAACGCACACAAGGCATAAACCGATCCAGCAAAGACATGAGGGTGCTCCTTTCCCTCATGTCTTTGCTGGTTCGTTTAGGAGCAGAGCACAAGAGGAACAGGTGAACACAATTAGGCCAATGACGACCAGACAAGGACTAAACAAGGGGGTGTGGTAATGGGAAATAAGGAGGCGGGATGAGGGGAGCACATGGCCAACACAAACAAAGACAGAGCCATGTGCTCAAGCACAAGACAAACAAGGAAACATTAAACGAAGACCAAACAGGAGCCTGACAGAAGTTTTTTTTGTTTGGTGAGATAATAAAATATTAAAACTCAAATCAATATTTTGTGTACAGTTATTTAATTATGTCATCCGGTATCACGGACTTGCTCACTCATTTCATACAAATGCAGCAGCTGCTGTCATTTGCGACAATTGTTTTATATGGATTATAAGATAACAAACAGATACAATTTTAAAACTAGTTTAATCTCAAATCAAAATCTCTTATATCCACATAATTATTTATGTAAGGAAATGCCGTGTAATAAGGGGTATGACTGTACCGTATTCCTATTTCCGACTAGTTTGAACTTGCCGCTTGCTAGAAACTGCTTTCTCCCTGGAAGTTTTGCGTTTAAAGAACTATAATAAAATATTTCGACTCAGATCAATATTTCATGCCTAATTATTTACTTATGTGGCATGTAGCCGTGTTATAAGCGGGATATTTTACATTCAGCCGGTTGTTATCGCCGAATAAACCCCTTCAGGATGATATAACACCAGATCACCTGTCAGGGTTTATTTTGGAACAATACAATACAATACAGGGTACAATTGGAACAAAACTACTCCTGTGGAAAACGTACTCGGTTACTAACGTAACCTCGGTTCTCTCTAGAGAGGGAACGAGTACTGCGTAAGTCTTACGCTAGGGGAAAATCTCTTTTCCACGAGATACTGAAGCCAAGAAATTATCCTTAATTTTGAAATAATGTAAAACGCGTTGCGGCAGCATGCAGACATAGGCGAGACGGCTTGCGCGCCTATTGGCTGCCCTGCGGCAACTGCAGCAGCCTATCGATAAGGCCCTATCGTGACGTCAGTACCAATGGGGACGCTTCGCGCCCAATACGTCACGTCCCGCCGAAACGGGCGTGGCCTGGGGCTATAAATATAGCATCGAAAGGCTAGCTTACCGGTTTTTCATCGCCGGAGCGAACCGGAGCGCGCGCAGGCACGGCAAGATACGCAGTACTCGTTCCCTCTCTAGAGAGAACCGAGGTTACGTTAGTAACCGAGTACGTTCTCTTACGAGAGGTTCTCTCGTACTGCGTAAGTCTTACGCTAGGGGAACACAGTGTAAAACGCCGTGCATGCTAAGATCCAGCACCAAAGTCCCAAGGGCAAGTGCCCAGGCTCATATAGTACATGATCATAAGTGACTCACAGAGAGCCCAGGAAGAGTGGCTAGAATAGCATCATTCCCATAATAATGTAGCATCCTATAAGAAACAGTTATAGTGATGGTATTTTATTCAGTCAGGGCGACCCCGGCCTGGACTGATGAATATAGTGGGTCTTACACACTGCCCATAAAGCTGCGCGATCTATAAACGAGCGTTTGCTCAAGCCATTTCAGTATTCTGGGCCGGACACATTCGGGGCAGACAGTACCGATTTTAGACCGCAAGCAGCTTAGCTTGCAGAGCGGGAACCTCTAGGTTATAAAACCTTATAAATGTAGACGGGGAGGCCCAGCCTGCCGCCATACAGTTATCTTGCAAGGCAATCCCACTAGACCAAGCCCACGACGAGGCCACGCCTCTCGTGGAGTGCGCTCTGACACCTAATGGGCACTGCAAGCCCTTAGAGGTATCTGGATAGACTGTTTCGACACGGCGAGTCCCTTAGAACGTCCGTAGAGTGAAACAAAGAGCTGCTCCGTCTGTCTGAAAACAGACGTGCGAGACACATAAGCCCTTAACGCCCTGAACGGGCAAAGGAAGCTGGCGTCCTTCTCCTCGTTAGAGACCGGCAGGGCAGACAGGGAAATCACCTGGGCCCTGAACGGTGTGTTGAGGGATTTAGGGACGTACCCGTGCCTCGGTTTGAGTATGACTTTCGAGTCATTTGGCCCAAACTCCATACATGTCGCGCTCACTGAGAACGCTTGTAAGTCCCCTATGCGCTTTACTGAAGCGAGAGCCAGAAGAAGCCAAAGACAAGTGTTTGATATCTATTGATTGGATTGGCTCAAATGGGGCACCCTTCATGGCCTCCAAGATCGTAGAAAGGTCCCATATGGGGACTGAGGGAGGTCTGGGAGGATTTAACCTCTTAGCTCCTCTAAGGAACCGAATGACCAGATCGTTCCTTCCCAGTGACTGACCAAGCGTTGGTTTAGAAAACGCTGCTATAGCCGCCACATAGACTTTGAGCGTGGATGGGGCTCTGCCTTCATCCAGTAGCTCTTGTAGGAAGGAGAGAACCTCCGTCACTCCACAGTCCAGGGGTGAAAAGCCGCGTGCTGCGCACCAGCTGGAGAACACTGACCATTTTGAGGAATAGAGCCGTCTCATAGAGGGAGCTCTAGCCTGCATGATCGTGTTTAACACTCCCTCTGGGAGATCAGAGGGTACCCGTTGATGGCCCACGCATGTAGGGACCAAAGCTCCGGGCGAGGATGCCAGATCGAGCCCCTGGCTTGAGAGAGGAGGTCCCTCCTCACTGGTATTGGCCATGGGGCAGCGCTCGTCAGCTGCATAAGAACTGGGAACCAAGCCTGGTTCTTCCAGAACGGAGCCACCAGTAGCACTGAGCATCTGCTTTCCCTGATCCGCTCTAATACCTGAGGTAGGAGCGCGACGGGGGGAAAAGCATAGAGCGGGCAGCGGGGCCAGACGTGGGCCCTGCTCTTGGAGAAAAACTCCGGGCAGTGAGCGTTTTCTTGAGACGCAAACAGGTCTATCTTCGCTCTGCCGAATGTCTGCCACAGCAGTTGGACTGTCTGCGGATGCAGTGACCATTCTCCTGCTGGAACATTGTTCCTGGACAGTCTGTCTGGTCCCACATTCAGGTGGCCAGGCACATGCGCTGCTCTGAGCGAGCGCAAATTGTGCTGAGCCCATACCAGGAGGCGTTTCGCTAACCTGTACAGGTTTCGGGATGTGATGCCTCCCTGGCGATTTATGTAGGCTACCACTGACATGTTGTCCGAGCGGACCAAGACGTGGTGTCCTGCTATTTGGGGACGAAAGCGCCTCAGCGCGTTGTCGACTGCCATCATTTCCAGGCAGTTTATGTGCAGAAGCTTTTCCTGTTCTGACCACTGGCCGAAAAACGGTCTGCCCTCGAGCAGTGCTCCCCATCCCGAGGTGGAGGCGTCCGTAGACACCACCTTCACACTCGAGGAAGTCCCCAGGCTTACACCTGACTGGTACCAGTCGGTCGCTCTCCAGGGTATCAGTGCTGAGACGCATTTTTGATCGACCTTGAGACGAAAGAGACCTGAAGTCCACGCTCGACGCGGTACTCGCGCTTGTAGCCAGAACTGCAGTGGGCGCATGCGAAGCAGACCCAGCTGGAGAACTGTAGATGCTGCTGCCATGAGACCGAGCATCCTTTGAAACTTCTTTAGCGGGACTATAGTGCCGCGGCGGAAGGTTTCTGTCATGCGCTGAATAGTCAGTCTGCGCTGTGGCGATAGTTGAGCTGTCATTGACAGCGAGTCCAGTTCTGTGCCCAGAAAAGATATTCTCTGACTGGGAGACAGTGATCTTTTCGCCCAATTGACTTCGAGACCCAGATTCTCGAGATGTTCGAGTAAAATGGTTCTGTGTTCTATGAGCTCTGTATGTGACTGAGCTAGAACCAGCCAATCGTCCAAGTAGTTCAAAACTCGCATTCCCCGAAGTTTCAGGGGAGCGAGGGCTGCGTCCATGCACATCGTGAATGTACGGGGTGCTAGGGACAGGCCAAACGGTAGGACTGTGTATTGATAAGCCTGGCCCTCGAAGGCGAATCTCAAAAATCGCCTGTGATGTGACGCTATTTGTATTTGGAAATACGCGTCTTTCAGATCTATTGACACAAACCACTCCCCGTGGCGAATTTGCGAGAGGATTTTCTTGGTTGTGAGCATTCTGAACCGGCGTTTTGAAAGCGCTTTGTTCAGTTGTCTTAGATCTAGAATGGGTCTGAGACGCCCGTCTTTTTTCGGAACCAGAAAATATCTGCTGTATAGCCCCCCTTCGCTCTGAGCTTGAGATAAAGGCTCTATTGCCCCTTTGCTCAACAGTTTCGCAATTTCGGCACGAAGTAGATGTGCTACTTCCTTTTCTACCGTGGTTTCGATTCGCACCGCGCAACGGCGGGGACGTCGAGCGAACTGTAGCGAATAGCCTCTTTCTATAATGTTCAGCACCCATTCTGATACACCGGGAAGCTTTGCCCACGCATTTGCATGAATAGCTAAGGGTTGAATGAGATCGGAGCTCTGGCCGTGACATAGTGGCGGCCGGAGAGCTTCGGTATGCTGTATTATAGACACCGCATTTGCAGCGCTCGACGCGGGGAGTGTGCTGATCACAGCGGGCGGTTCGCCCGCGCTCGTCTCTCTCATGGCGGGTAGCTGAGAGACGGCGAGCGTGGGGGAAACCGAGGGATTCGTCATGTCTGTGAGTGAATGTGGGCGCAGGACAGCGGGCACATTTGCACTGAAAACACCGTCGACCTGAGTCGGCTGTATGTGTGTTGGTTTCGCTTTTACAGAAACCGAGAGACATGCTTGTGTAGTGTTTGTGGGCACTGGGATGTGGGCACGCTCACTACATTCTGTGCGCAATCGACATGAGTCGATTTTATGTGCGCGAGCCCTGTGGGGCGGGCTGTGTCTGTGTGTAGGAATGGGCACTGGGCAGTGGGCATTTTTACTACACTCATAACACCATCGGCCGTGGCCAGAATACCAGAAAATACACTCTTTACAGGATTTATCTGGGTCGCTGTAAAAACGGCGTTTGTGTACAGGCAAGCGGGTAGTGTAACCGACTTGTTTACTGCAGAATACACTGGAACAGTCGCATGTAATGGAACTGAACGAGCGAGAAGTTTTGGTGGAAGCCCGGCCGCAGCGGGACTTGAACACCGTCGTTTTCCTAAGCTGGCTAGGAAGACTTTGAGGCCTCGGGCTTTATCTCAATCTTCGGCCGAGGCCCACGCGGAGGGGGGCGGCGGCCGGCAGAGCGAGAGCGCGGTCTCTGGTCCCGGGCCTGTCGACGCTGTGAGGCGGCAGCGGGGGGCGGCGGCTGCGAGCTGCGAGCAGACGGCTGTTTAGAGCAGCCTGATGCGGAGCTAGAGCGCTTTGGCAAAAAGTGCTTCATGGCCTGCGACGTCTTTTGTACCTCGGCGAATCTGTCCGCGAAATCCTTGACGGACGATCCGAAGAGGCCAGCAGCAGAAACGGGGGCGTCGAGGAACACAGAGCGCTCCGAGTCCGGCATTTCTGAAAGCGTCAGCCAGAGGTGTCTCTCAGCAACGGTGAGAGAGGCCATGCTCCGCCCTATGGCCTGTGCAGCGGATTTTGTAGCGCGGAGAGCGAGGTCCGTAGCGCTCCTTAAATCCGCCACGCTGATTGCTTCCGTGCCTTCCTCGTCCAGCTTTCGGAGAAGGTTAGCTTGGAAGATCTGGAGAGTGGCCATAGTGTGTGACGCTGATGCAGCCTGCCCAGCGGCGGTGTAAGCGCGACTGTGCAGGGTAGATGTAGCGTGGCAGGCTTTTGATGGTAGCGCCGTCTTAGCCCGCCGTCCAGCAGAGGGCGGGCAAAGATGGGCTGCTACTGCCTCCTCCACCAGAGGAAGAGCGAGGTATCCTCTGTCTTTAGCACCGTCCACCACGGAGAATGCCGCTGAAGCAGAGGAGCGCAGCCTGGCTGAGAAAGGGGCGCTCCAAGACTTTGCCAGTTCTTCATGAAGCTCAGGAAGAAACGGGGCGGGTCTTGAGGGCGTAGAAACGCGGTCCCCTTGCAGGAAACAACCGTCCAGGCGGTTGCGTGTAGGCTCGGCGGGCGCGGACCACTCGAGGCCGAGGCTCTCTGTGGCCTGTGTGAGCAGACGCATCAGCTCAGCTTCAATACTGGCCCGTTTTCCTGACGACTCGCGGACAGAAGAAGGGGCGAGGTCCACAGAGCTCGCCCAATCCTCACTGCCTGACGCCAGGATAGAGCAGTTGTCCTCCTCGAAAACTGCCGCTTCTTCTCTGTCATCTCCGAACACACACTAGCAGTGAAAAGGATATGACGCCGGATAGCGTAGCAGGAACGGCGGCTGAAGGCGGCGCGGCCAGCGACTCCAGGTACAGTGCTCGTCCCGCTGAAGGCTTTATCCACGGCGCGGCTTCTTCTCTCTGGATTCAGCGATGCGTGAGCTCCGCTGAAGAGATGAAAAATCGGTAAGCTAGCCTTTCGATGCTATATTTATAGCCCCAGGCCACGCCCGTTTCGGCGGGACGTGACGTATTGGGCGCGAAGCGTCCCCATTGGTACTGACGTCACGATACGGCCTTATCGATAGGCTGCTGCAGTTGCCGCAGGGCAGCCAATAGGCGCGCAAGCCGTCTCGCCTATGTCTGCATGCTGCCGCAACGCGTTTTACATTATTTCAAAATTAAGGATAATTTTTTGGCTTCAGTATCTCGCGGAAAAGAGATTTTACCCTAGCGTAAGACTTACGCAGTACGAGAGAACCTCTCGTAAGAGAACTGTGGAACATTTGAATTTCTACTATTTATGTGGTAATAATTTTGTTAGTAGACAAAAGAAATATCACATGAAAAAAAAAACTAGTTTTTGTATGGTAACGCAAAAAGTGTTCCAATTGTACATGGTCTACTATTTGATGTGCCTCCGCTTCAAAGCACACTACAGTACTAGCATGATATGAGTCCAGTGTTTTTATGTACTGTAATAGTGTCAATGTTGTGCAGTCTCACCTGTCACCGGGAGCAGCATGCATTTATTACCACTGTAAGAACACCTGTAAAGACCACCAGTCCCATTATGAAAGTGAGGGTCCGTCACCAACACACTAAAAGAGAACAAGAGAATTATGCAAAAGGGAGGATGTGCAGTGGTGAAACAGGATTTTCATGCAACATTAGCTGTGTCTCATTTGGAAGGCTGCTCCCTCAGGAGGTCGCATACGTCAGGATTTCTCATTTTAGAAAAGTAACCATTATAAAACTGACTGTTATACCTCATGGAGCATAAATTACAGTAATATCTCTCTGGCTTTGGAATGGAATGGTTAAAATGAGGCAGCTTCAATGACGCATGTGGACAACAAAGGTCACAGCCTTTGAAATAAGACAGCTATTATTGCACAGTGGTGTTAACTTTTGAACATGATGATTCACACTGCATGTTCTGAGATGTACTGTCCAGGGGAGAAGGCTGGGGAGATTTTTTTTTTAGACATTTCCTCACAGAGGATTACTTAAGCACAACCTCATCATTTTCCAGTCAACAGATGTTTTATCATCAGGGTCAATTGAGCCAGAAATTAAAGGTCACATTGTAAAATAAAGCAAAATAAATCTCTGAATCTGTATGCATAACCTCTCAAATAATGACAAGTCCACATGTGCAGCCATTACCATTAGTAGTTTATTCTACCTTTTGCAGAAATTAAAAAAACACAGGCTTTCCTACCTGTCACCTTGAGTTGGTCCAAAATGACAAACCCTATGACCGAAATGAGAGCCACCCTCAGGCGCAGTGAAAACTCTGGCATTCAGTGTCTCTAAACTGAACCCCAACGAATGACATGCCACTGGGGGATACAGAAAAAAAAAGAAAACATGAACAGATTACAAATCACTGATAGAGTGCCACAAAGTACAAAAAAGTACTGTGGTGGTATAGTGATGGTATCAGATCATAAAATCATGGTACTTTTACATAGTCGGTGAATGGCGCGAGTTGTCCCACAGTCCTATAACAGCCTGTTTGATGGCAAGTTTCATTGTGAAAGCTTATGGCATACAGTGTGACAACATGCCCCATTGAATATGATTTGGGAATGAATTTAGACATCACATAAGACATGCATGGCTAACCACTTTGTCAAAGGTAGGTCTGCAAAGGATGACAAAGAAAAAGGTTTCACGTAAACTGTAGCTTTTAGCTTTTAATTCAACAACATAAAAGGCAGAAACAAAGCAACAGTGTTTACTTAAACACATCCAACAGCAGACAATGAGTGGAGAGAACTGAAGGTCTTAAATACACAGGGAAATGATCTCAATACAAAAGAGTAGTGCTCTAATTAGTAACAAAATGAGTAACTATGACAACTAATAATGGCGGGAACATGGGAACAAAGACAAGCAAACAAAACATCCATCATGAAAATGAAAGTGAAACAAATGTAAAACGTGACACACAGTCTACATAGGAGACGGAGGAGCTCCTTTTTTACCTTTTATATGCAGATTTATGTTCATATACTTTCGTCAAAAGTCTAACGAGTTTGGAACGATGAGGATGAGTAAATGATGACAGAACTTTTATTTTTGGGTGAACTAACCCTTTAATCAAGTGATAAGTTAATTTGAAGATCTTTCAGAGTTGTAGAACACATGATATTTTAAGAGATTAATCTCTATTACAATGGATATTAGGTTTAATCAAATTAATTATTAATATTGTAGCAAGTCTGAAGAGTGTTTTATGTTCTATTCAGTTATGTTCTAAATATGTTCTTTTCCTGTGTTAGGTGTTCTGTTTGTGTGAGGCTTTAAGGGGGTGGGGTGTTCTTCTGAAGAACAAGCTGGCACAGTTATGTGTGGCTGGTAACTGGAGGGAAAGTTGTAGTCTGCAGAAATTTGTTCGCTGTGAGGCAGGAGCATCAGCCACACAGGTGCTCATAATAATAAAGAAGTCTTAAAAACCGTTAAGTGAGTCTATTGTTTTCTCCGTTCGCTGCAATATGATTTTGTCTTCACTTTCGACCATAAACTGTCATTCAGTTTTTCATTAGTTTTAGTGAAAAACAGCAAATGTGAAATTAGTGAATAAATAGGCTACACAGTTGATGCTTTGATGCAATATGCACATGATATATGCATACAATCATATGTTTATCAAAACCAGCAATCAAAAGCAGTTTGTTTACACACAAACACACCAACAAACACCCACATACATATACGCACATGCTCAGATTCACCAACTGCAACCAAGAAAAATAATCAAACTAGTTTTTTTTTAGACTTCATCCTATCATCTTACCTTTTTTCTACATTTTATTGCTTTGCTCATCATTGTTACAGTATGTGTTCTTTTCAAAATCTTCAATGCTAATTCACGTACTGTTTAAACTCTACGTTAAAATATATAAATATATACATAAACATATAAATGGTATAAATTTTTTTTTGCTGCTTCAGACCTGGGGTGCATTTCCCGAAGCATCGTTGGCCAACTATGGTCGCAAGTTCATCGCAATGTCCATTGAACTCTATTGGTAACGACGGAACTTGCGACCATAGTTGGCCAACGATGCTTTCGGGAAACGCACCCCTGGTCCATTGTAGTGGAAAGGAAAAAAATGGGTTTGCACAAGTCTTGTTTTTTTAGACTCATTGGTGAAGAGCAAATATCAAGTGGATTTTTATTTTCCTCAGTTGAAACAAATTCAGGTCTGAATGGGTTCACTACAATAAAATAAATAAAATAAAATCGCTGTATAAGTTTTGTAAAGTGTCCGGATAAGACCATACATCCTGTGGCCCAAAGAAAAGTAGGCTATTTGGACACTTTTTGACTTAATATGAATGTCATTTCATTAGAAATGAAATATCAAAGCAAGTGGTAATTGCAAACAAATGTTATTTTCTAAGAAAAGAAAACTTTGAAAACCAACTTACTTTTAAGGTCATGTTAGCGCATGGATTCATACATTTTATATTAGGCCTACATTCGTACATTTTCAAGTGTTGGTTAAGTGTGCAAATACAGTGGGCCACTGTATTTAAAAATATAATAGACAAATTAGATTACTTACACAGGAGAAATCCGAAAAATAAATAAATTAAAACCACTTGATATAGGTGAAAAATCCAGTACATGGTCGGTTTGGGCTGCAAGGATGGTTTCAATTGATACATATTTATCAGAGATTGTTGAGGATAAAGAAAAAACTTTTGAGTAAAAGCAAATCCGTTCAATGTACACAAGTTCCGCAATAAGAGTGAAGTGAAACGAAGCTGTGATGCTGTATTTGATGTGAGGTATCATGTGGGGGTTGTAGCACGAGAAAGTTCCGTAAAGGGCGATGAAACCGCCCACCAGGCACTAGCAGGCAGTGTGACGAAGCAATAGCTAAACAATGAGTTATGAGGGATACATTGTCAAAAGCCCCTGCATGATCCGGTTTCATCAATCTTCACGGAACTTTCTCACGATACAACCCCCACATGATACCTCACATCAAATACAGCATCACAGCTTCGTTTCACTTCACAAATAAAATAGGTTGTATAATATTTGTTTTGTTATCCAAGTAGGCAACTTAAAATCCGTCTGTCTGCGCTGCTGGCTGTGGTAACGTTAGATGACTGGACCGTTGATCTTACACACGCGCACATATTCCACAGCTTTTGTGTCGCGTATTTAGTCAGCTGTTAAATACCGATTTCTACCGACAGGTGGCACTGTTTTAAGATGTCTGGCAGGGGTAGATTGGGGTGCAAGTCGGCAATCATTAAAAAGAATATATTGTGCACAGCTCAGCATCAGCATCAGCATCAGCATCCAAGTTAAAGAAAATAAATGTTATTCAGTCGCAAGCATTACGAATAAGTTGTGGGGCATTCAGAACATCCCCTGTTCCAGCAATGCAGATAGAAATGGCAGAAATGCATCTGGATGTTAGGAGGTTACAATTAAAAATGTCATATTGGAGTACACTAAAGGGACACGATGAGAATCACCCAGTGAAAAAGATCCTAGAAAAATGCTGGGAGTATGGAAAAGGAGAAATAAATAGTTTTGGATGGAATGTAGAAAAAGAAGCCCAGAACATAGAAATAAATAATATAAATATTAGTCCCACAGTGGTAATACTATCAATACCTCCATGGCTTTTCCCTAAACCTGATGTAGGTCTAACATTGCAAGACAAGATGAAAAAAAAGGAAATAATCATAACAAAGGATATAGTTGTGAAGCAGCATCTAAGTCAAGAATATTACAATAGTATTAAAATATTCACGGATGGATCTAAGAATCCAGACAGTGGACATACAGCAGCAGCAGTTTACATTCCCCATTTTAAATATAGTATTGAAAAGAGAATTACAGATCATGTTTCAGTATACACCGCAGAAATGATTGGAATTTTAATGGCACTTCAGTGGGTGGAAGACGTTCATCCTATGGATGTAGTGATTTGCTCAGACTCCTATTCAGCTTTAATGAGTATAAACAGTGGAAAGTTAGCATCCAGGCAGGATATTTTGTATGAAATACTACAAAATCTGTATAGAATATACAGAATAGGAGTAAACGTTTCATTTGTATGGGTTCCAGCACATGTAGGGAAGGGTAATGAGGAGGTTGATCAGTTGGCAAAGATATCTCTGAAACGCAATGTAATAGACATTAATGTATCATTGAGTAAAACTGAAGTTAAAGCAATAATAAAATCTGCTCTAAACAAAATGTGGCAACAGGAATGGGACAAGGAGACAAAAGGAAGGCATCTGTATAAAATTCAAAATAAAGTTGGGGTTGAGAGAAATAAATACGGAAGCAGAAAGGAAGATTCCATAATATCTAGGCTTCGAATAGGGCACACATGCCTTAATTACTCACTGTTTATCATAGGAAAAAGAGATTCTGAGAATTGTGATAAATGTGGCTTGTCAGAAACAGTTGAACACGTGTTGATTCATTGCACAGAATACAACAGAGAAAGAATCAATTTGACAGAATCATTAAGCTATGTAGGTATTAATACATAATAGCATATTTCAAAACGCACAGAAAGAGACAAGGGTTTATAGTGCTTTAATGAGGTATCTAAGAGAAACAGGATTGGTTAATAGAATATAGTTTAATTTTAATTTTATTATTATTTTCAATTTTTATTTTTATTTTTTTGCGAGAGGGGGTTCAGCGAAAAATCGGCAGCTGGCAGCAGGAAGTAGCTGCCGTTGACAGCCGGAAGTAGCTGCCGTTGACAGCCGGAAGCCCTGCCATATTAGGAGGGACCTGCTATTTCGTGACAGCCAATCAGTATCGTCCAACGTAGTAGCAACCAATCACATTTAACTTTAAGTCAAGCGACAGCAGCCAATGGTGGCGCCGGCGAATCTTCAGTAATGGCGGCGGTGTTTGGCTCGGTAAGGTCGTATATATTATCAGATTAATAAATAATTGTTGCTCTGTACGTTGGAGTTTAACTTTTATGTTAGAGACAGTGTATCTGTGACTACTTAAGTTGAATTGGTTAATTTAATCATTTGTAGAAAGTTAACGCAGCTTGTGCACCATTTGTGAGGGGCTATCATTAACTTCTAATACTACGTTACCATTATCATTAAATATTAGCGTTTGTTAACATGTTAACTTAATCTATTGATTAGAATAAAGCTCATGCTGATTTATTGGAATTATTGACAAGCTCAGCCTTGATGATACACGTGCAACGCTAACAAAACATATCCCAAATGTGCCATGTTTTAATACAAAACACCATTTTAATCAACATTACTTCACCATATTCTAAACTTCTGTTTTTTGTAGGTTCACCAGAGCCTGTCACAGATTGCTGGGGACGGACAAACATACTGCCAGGAAGGAAATCCATCCAAACTCACTGGTATGTTTTCACATAAGGAACATAATGTTAAATGTATTATATCCTGTCTTGATCAAAGCAGGCAAAAGGCATACTGTTTTTTTTATCTTTTTATTTTTTTTATACAAATTCTAGATTGTATCGAAAATTTGACATTTCAGTGTCTATTTTCTTTGTTTGATTATTTTTTGGATGGGACCCAATCACCAGATGAGACCAGAATATGTGTGTATGTATGTATATGTGTGTGTGTGTGTGTATGTATGTATGTGATATGTATATGTATGTATGTTAAATTATTTTATATATATCTATTCAAGATATACTGGAACTGTTCACTTTTTCCATATAACTTTCACCCCCAGTTTCACAGACAAGGCTCAAACTGGTCCCAGACTAAAATGCATGTTTAACTGAAAGCAAATTACACTTGCATATCTTAAAATGTCAGTGCCATTGTTTCTTTTAAGATTCACAACAGTAATGTTTTTTTCTAAGGCATATTTATAAAAGTCCTAATTGCACTAAGGCCTAATCTTGTCATAATCTAAACCCTATCTGTGAAACCGGGCTTCAGAGGTTTACATATTAGTCCAGTGGTTCAGTTCAACACTTTGTTCTCTGGCTTTAGATGGGAATAGACAGTGGCATTTAAAAAATAAATTACACCTGCTTTTTCTCTCGTGTGTATAAAATAACAAACTTTTTTTTTTTTCGTCTTTTTAAGGTCAATTGCAATAAAGATGGATCCGGGATCTTGGAAGCTTGTTAAAAATAAGGGTTTGATTTCATGTTGCAACAATTTTGATTTCTTTGCTATCTTTAGTGTAGAAATAAAATATTAGTTTTTCCATTTAGATTTCTTTTTTTCCAGGGTGTTCCAGCTCAGTTGGGATCTGTGGACTGCGGTGTATTGATGCTAATGGTAAGTTATTACAGTGGTTTTGTTTCCCCATAACTTTTATTTTACGGATAACCCAACATCCATAATTGTCATCAAAAGACATCAGGCTGATCCCAATTAATTTTGTTTTTCAGGTGTGTGTGTGTGTGTGTGTGTGTGTGTGTGTGTGTGATTTCTGTAAAAAAAAAAAAAGTCTCCCTTTGCTTTGAACTTTGATCGTCGTAACTTATTCATATTGCAGATATTGTTTATGCTCTGACAGCAACATTACTCTAAAGTTTCTTTCTTTCTTTCTAACTTGTCTATCTTTTTCTAACATCTGTCTTTCTTACTAAGGTTTCAGGGGTCAAACACTATGTGATCTGATTCACAGAATTGTACTTTTATGTGTATTTCTTAAAAGTGAACATTATCTGTACTACTTTTGGAGGAACTGCGATTCCCTTGTGCTTTTGTGTGTGTTGAATGCTCTGTACAGGTCTTGTAATATGCAACAGCTGACCCCAAGACGCCTTTCTACGACCTCCAAGGTCATCACCGGACCATCTTGGACTCGGATGACAATGTCGACTTACCCTCCTATCTGTACATAAGTGTAGAATTGTTTTAACTTTGTTCTTTTGCCAATGAGAAGTAGCCAACATGTATGTACTGATGTCAATCATGCCTTCAGAAATGGTATAACTGGTGTGAGATTTTGTGTACAGTAGAGTCTCTGGCCTGCGACCCCGTGAGAATTTGATGCCTGGCTCTACCGATGAAACTATTCTTCAGTAAATTTGTACTTATTTGATTGAACCTCACGACTCCTGGTCTTCTTTCATCATATCTGGTCTTGGGTCTTTAAGCTGTAACACTAGAAACTTAGTTTTTCTATGAACTGTAACATCTAGTTCAGAATTGTTGTTCATTCTGATTTCAGAACAACAAATATCAAGCCTGTTTTTAAAGTTATAGCTGTTTTATAAAACAAAGACAAGAATGTATGGAAATACTACAGATGTAAAACTGAACTTAAATGATAGCAAAATATGTTTTTTGGGTCATTGAGAATTATTATTATTTTTTTCTTTTAGACAGGACATTCATTATTTGTTTAATGAATGTTTTTGTACGTTTAATAAAAATACAATATTATATAGGCATTCATTTATGTATATATTTCATTATTTGACAAACATGTACACATTTATACACGTTCAAATTCATAATTTCAAGTGTAGCTTAATGTTTGTTTTTTGTACTGTCTATGATCTTCGTTACTTAATTTATATTTGATAAACCTTTTTAAATCAATTACAAAATAATTACAAATGTAAGTATTTTATTTAAATAAGTACTAAAATGATATATATACATTGATATAATAATTTATTTGCCTTGCTAAAAGCGGCATCCACCTCCGACTTCCGGTTATTAGCGGCAGCTGACGTCAGCTGCCAATGGCAGCTACTTCCTGCTGCCAGCTGCCGATTTTTCGCTGAACCCCTACTGTTTTTTGCTTCACTCGGTTAACGCTTCACACTCCTGTCCAGTTGGTGGCGGTAAATGCACCTTTTAGCTGGTTTGCCAACCGCCATAAAACTCCGAAAGAAGAAGAAGAAGAAGAAGAAGAAGGAGGAGGTGGGACTGTTGTCAGACGGCAAGCTTAAAAAAAAACACTACTGAACCTACTAACTAGGCTTAACCCGTTTAATCCCAAATTTTTTCTTGCAATTTGAGTACATGCATTTTACTCCTTAGACCTCCCTAACACACAAACGTTATGCCCTCTTTGATTTTATGTTGGTTAAGTTTGTGAAATATTAGGTTTTATACTCAGTCACAAAAGTGACCGGTGCACGTGCACAGTTTATTTTTTTTATTTTTTTTTTATCAATGCTATTGGTCACCCTTTACGTCTGTCTGTCTGTTTTACAAATATTTTGCCAATTAAAGTTCTTAAAACGAGCTTGTGTAAATCTTATTCGATCCTCAAGCTGTCAGTAAGCTGATAACGCCGCCCCCTCTGTATTCACTGAATCAACTGAAGTTCCACAGCAGCCGCACAGTAGACAGCAGCTGAACAAAGTTTTGCGAGGGGTAAATAAATATCTTGTTGTTTGAATAAGTACTACTAAACACTATGTCTATAAAGGCTCATATTTTATTTATTTGATGTCTGACTCACTGACTGAGACATGTGGGACGTCGCCTGAGAGAGAGGGCTAGCATTTGCCATCTAGTCATAGCCAATAGCCTACACTTAAATAGCCTGTGCGTGCATACAGTAGTTCATCTTTTATAAAATGCGATTTTGGCCAAATGTATTTTACAACAGGAAAAACTGAGCGCCCCGCCTATATCTACAACAAACTAGTTTGTAACCTGTTGATGAAAATGTAATGTGATGCCGGCAGGGGCTGGCGCCGTTTTAATGACGGACAAAAAAACGCACATTTGCACACATTCGCTGGTCAAAAACTATATATTGATAAGTAATACAACAACATAATTTGTTTTTACCATCGGAAAATCATAACAGGTGCCCCGCGCTGTTTCGTACTGGAACTTACACAAAGCGACGAGTGATCCTCGTCACCTAGGTAACATATATTTTTAAGAAATTTCTTCTTTGATTTATGATTGCTGATACACTTAATTTATTAACATTTAGGCTAATCACGTTATGGTAATAATATTAAATTATGGTTAATTCAAGGCTGTTAATATGCACGTATTCGCTATCTAGCTAATTTTTTAATCTATAGTAGGCCTATTCTATACTCTCCGCTCGTCCTCACATGTATAAAATGTAGTAAAACATGGTTTTACTACAGTAATGTTGTAGTAGTAACTAAAAAAAAAAACATTACAGAAGATCACTGTGAAATCTTTATATTTTATCATGCATAATGTAATTCATGATTTAATTCATTCCAAGGCTTCATTTATTTGATCCAAAATACAGCAAAAACAGTAATATTGTGAAATATTTGTACAATTTAAAATAACTGTTTTCTATTTTAATATATTTTAAAATGTAGCCTAATTTATTTCTGTGATCAAAGCTGAATTATGGTTGTTATTAATCGTGAATAAATCTGAAGCTTTTGAGACTATTTTGTGTTATTGAATTTGTCATGAAGATGTGACCATTTCTTCCTTTTATGTAGGCTTACTAAATAATCTTGATATAAAAAAAAAAAAAAAGGGAGGGGGGTGCCCTTTTTCAGTTTCAGCACATGCCCCTCAAAAGGTCTGTGCACGGCCCTGCCGGTGGGAAACACCATAGTCAGAATTCATGCAAATTCTTCAATTAGACCTATTTACACAACACATTCCAAGACATCCATAACCTGGATGTCATTTCATGAAGGAGGCTTAGTGAGGTGAAAAGGTTGTCATGTACAAAGTTACACCCTGGAGGAACTTCTGCTTGTTCGGCTAGACCCCTATGGGCTAGACCATGACTACACTTGAGACCCTGTCCTAGGCCAGTTTCAGGGAGATGTGTGTGCACTCATTCAGTGCACTAAAGATGGGCCGTACGTTGTAGAAAGGGTTGTATGTGGTCATGTGTGGGGCACACCAACTGGTTCTCATGAACATCTGCCTAATCCTCCAGATAGTTCACCTCTGCATCGCCATTCAATAGTCTACCTGGCAAATGGGCCATTTCACCCTGGTACTCCCTATCTGAGCCATCACTATCACAGTCACGTATGTCTAGAAGGTCCAACACATATAGTTTCTTGGATACTGATAACTACATTGAACAAAATTTTAAACGCAACACTTTTGTTTTTGCCCCCATTTGTTAACTGCGCACAGCCATTGTGGCCTGTGGAATGTTGGTCCATTCCTCTTCAATCAACAACCTGATCAATCTATGCGAAGGAGATGTGTTGCACTGCGTGAGGCAAATGGTGGTCACACCAGATACTGACTGGTTTTCGGACCCTCCCGGACCCCCCCTATACATTAAAACTGCACGCTGTCTAATCAGCATCTTGATATGCCACACCTGTGAGGTGGATGGATTATCTCGGCAAAGGAGAAGTGCTCACTAACACAGATTTAGAAAGATTTGTGAACAATATTTGAGAGAAATATGCCTTTTGTCTACATAGAAAAAGTCTTAGATCTTTGAGTTCAGCTCATGAAAAATGGGGGCAAAAACAAAAGTGTTGTGTTTATAATTTTGTTCAGTGTAGGATTAACAGCCAAAACCTGTGTTTTCAATTGAAGCACTGTGTTATACTACCGGTCACATTTGTGACCGTTAACAAATTTACACGTCTTACGAGCTAAATATATATGCAGGAGTATAATTCTCAAAATATATCAGTAGTAGACCCTTCAAAGAATATATGATAGTTCTATCTGTTAATTAAGATACATACTACTTTTTTTAGTAGTCTGAGGAAGTCATGTGCAAGCAGGAAGTAAACTGATCTGGTCATGTGACCTTTCACACTAGTCACATGACATTAATCAATTTTAATCAAGACAATCTATTTTTTCATTTAAAAGTTGAATTTCTTGGCCAAAGCCAATGACAACATTTTTAGAGCTTCCAGAAATAAGAAAAAAAGATGTGGTCACAATTGTGACCGGTGGGATTAAACGGGTTGTTTGCAGTATACAATGTGTGTAGTTTTTACGAAATAAAATAACTGTAATCAATAAAATGTGCATCATAATTATGTAAATACACGCACCCCAGACAGCAACATAGTGTCGGCCCAGATCTGGTAGGCTACACATGGATTCCACACTTACCAGATGTGGGCCGAATCTGGGTCGACACTATGTTGCTGTCTGGGACGTTACAGATATGGCCCTCAGGCCAGCTGACAGTCTTGCCTGGGCCTGGGACGAGATAATCTTTGATGGGATCATTTAGCACAATTCACACCCCGCGGTAATTCAGGAGAAAAAAAAAAAAATCTCCAAATGCTCCACGTGAAACTGCGGTCTTCCGACCTTTTACTATCGTGTCAATTGATTTTGATTATGCGCGAGGGAGAGAGAGCAAGACAGTGCTCGACGTGTTGTTTGAAGACGCGAGAGTGCGCGCACGGCTGGGGCGCTCTCTCTGCTCGTTATGCGCCCTGTCAGGCGCAGCAGTCATTCTATTCTACATCACTCACCGATCAAATAAGGCTTAGACGGGACAAAAATCTGCTTTGGCGGCAGCCAAAAAAAATTCAATGCAGGAAAATGTCTCCAGTTACTATCTAACCTCGGTTCCCTGAGAGGCGGGAACGAGACATTACGTCAGCGTGATGTGGGAACTCCTCCCTTCTCCACTTTTGCTGAAGTCTTACTTGGCTAACGCCAGCTGTGGACAGCTGGCCAATTGACGCAAAGCATGCAAATACTGACAGGTTCGCGGGCAGTATAAAATGCATGGGCGCGGCAATTACGCCAGAATCACGACTGAACGCTAGCACAGCTCATAAAACAGCGAGCACGGCGGCTAACGTAATGTCTCGTTCCCGCCTCTCAGGGAACCGGGGTTACGATAGTAACCGGAGACGTTCCCTTTCGAGGCGGTAACTTCAACATTACGTGAGCGTGACGTATATGGGAACTGTATAAAATCACCGCCGTAAGAGCAGAGAGAAGCCCACATAACGGGGTCAAGTTACACCACTCGCAAGAGACAGACAGTTCTTCTAGCCAATAGCCGTGCTGCTAGGGATACTCGTATCTGATAGGAGGAACTATACAAATGGCGTGTCTGCTCAACCTTATAAAAATTTGCATATCCCAACGCAATGAAAAGGGAAGGCTGCACTGATCAGGACAGACACAACACATTAAGCACTCAAGCATGAGAGTTAAACACAGGTGTCCACGGCGTTAGCTGCATCAATAGTCATAAGCACAGAGCTAGCAACATACTGGTAACTACTGCATAGCTAATTATAACCACTCTTAATACATGTGTAAAACTTCAAATCACCGAAAGCATTTGTGACGCTACAGAGGGTACATCCAGCTTGTAAAACCTGGTGAAGGTGTTCTGAGAAGACCAGCCAGCAGCAAGACATAAATCCTGGATAGACATACCTCTAGACCAGGTCCACGTCGATCACCCTCGTCGAATGAGCCCTGATGTTAAGGGGACACTCTTTCCCCTGTCATTTGTAAGCCAAGTAATAGCGTCCACAATCCAGTGAGCAAGTCTCTGTTTGAAACACTACGTCCCTTAGTAGATCCACTACAACACGAACAGCTGGTCCGACTGACGAAAGGCGGCCGAGCGATCCACATACATCCGCAAAGCCCTGACAGGGCAAACAGCGCTCTGATCGTCAGCGTCACCCGAGGCTGATGGCTCAGCAGATAAGGCGGACAGGGAAACAACCTGTTCTCTTAACAGTGTATTGAGTGACTTCGGAACGCAGCCAGGTATCGGCCGGAGAGTGACGTTGCAGTCGCAAGATCCGAAACAGATGCTAATCGTCGTTCACCGAGAACGCGTGTAAGTCTCCAATGCGCTTCGCCGAGGCGAGAGCAAGTAGTAAGGCCGTCTTCAGGGAAAGCTCCTTAACTGCAATCGAAGCTAGGGACTTGAACGGTGGTAGAGATAGAGCCCTCAAACCAGAGCTAGATCCCACAGTGGCACGGAGGGCGGCTGTGAAGGACACAATATCCTCGCTCCCCTGAGAATCTGATCACCAGAGCGTGCTTACCGATCCATTGCCCGTCAACCGGGGAATGAATAGCAGCAACAGCGGCCACATACACCTTCAGCTTGGATGGCAACTTCCGCTATCCTTTCTGTGCTGTAGAAAGCGCAAACATCCGACACGGAACAGATCCCCTGGTCAATAACGATGTCCTGGCGCCATTTTGTTAAAAACTCCCCATCTTAGAGCGCAGAGGAGCTTGTTAGAAGGCACGCGCGCCTCCGCGAGTGTGCTCAGCACTCATGAATGCAGAGTGTCCCGCTCATTCAAGGTCCCCTCAGCGGCCACATATGAAGGTTCCACAGCTCGGGGCTGGGGTGCCATATCGTGCCGTTCGCCTTGAGACAGCAGGTCCCTCTTGAGGGGGATTGCCATGGGGGAGCCACCATTAACTCTCTCAGGTCCGTGAACCAGGGCTGATGAATGCAGAGTGTCCCGCTCATTCAAGGTCCCCTCAGCGGCCACACATGAAGGTTCAACAGCTCGGGGCTGGGGTGCCATATCGTGCTGTTCACCTTGAGACAGCAGGTCCCTCTTGAGGGGGATTGCCATGGGGGAGCCACCATTAACTCTCTCAGGTCCGCGAACCAGGGCTGATTCGGTCAGTTCGGGGCCAAGAGTATCACTGACGCTCTCTTGTAGAACAACAGCCCATAGCGTTGCTCCTCTGGGAGTGCTCACAGCTGATAGGCAGGGCCAGACCCATATGAGCTGCTCAGCTCAAGTACACCAGATTTGCATTTCAGCTAGAATCTTAGGCTGTACTGAACAATACAGAGCAGCAAAGCATCATAATGACATATCAGTATATACATAAACACAGCGTCAGTGGCCGTAGCGACAACAACTGTGAATATACACAGTTAAATCACAATAGCCAGTTGCACTGAAGGATACAGGGCATCAACACGACATAAATACATATCAGTATGTAGAGAAGCACAGTGTCAGTAGCCGAATAGCGCCGACAGCTGTGAATATACGCAGTTAGATCAGAATAACCAGTTGCTCTGAAGGATACAGGGCAACATTACGGCATAAACATCAGGATGTAGGCTACATAAACACAGCGTCAGTGGCCGTACCGACAACAACTGTGAATATAGGTAGTTAGATCAGAATAACCAGTTGCACTGAAGGATACAGGGCAACATAACGGCATAAATACATATCTGTACATAAACAGGTCCCCATGAGGGGACCACGTTAGTAGCCGTATAGCCCCGACAACTGTGAACATACGCAGTTAGATCAGAATAGCCAGTTGCACTGAAGGATACAGGGCAACATAACGGCATAAATACATATCAGCATGTACATAAACACAGCGTCAGTGGCCGTAGCGACAACAACTGTGAATATACACGGTTAGATCAGAATAGCCAGTTGCACTGAAGGATACAGGGCAACATAACGGCATAAACATCAGTATGTACATAAGCACAGCGTCAGTGGCCTTAGCGACAACAACTGTGAATATACGAAATTAGATCACAATAGCCAGTTCAGTTGCACTGAAGAAAACAGGGCAACATAACAGCATAAACACATCTCAGTATGTACATAAGCACAGCGTCAGTAGCCGTAGCGCCGACAGCTGTGAATATACGTAGTTAAATCAGAATAGCCTGTTGCACTGAAGGATACAGGGCAACATTACGGCATAAATACATATCAGCACACAATCACAGCGTCAGCAGTCGAAGCGGCAACAACTGCGCAACCCCGTAGTCAAGACAGAAGACTAGGAGATAGAGGATACTCTCACTCACCGAAGCACTGCTCTGTGAAGATCAGCCGGTCAAGTCAAGTCATCTTCATTTATATAGCGCTTTTAACAATGTAGATTGTTCCAAAGCGGCTTTACAGAGATACAAGGATAGTTTAAAGTAACAGAGATTGTTTTGGCTTTATAGCAGTTGTTGAATAAAGTTATTTTCAAGCTAAAGTTAACTTGATTGATTCACTTCGGTCACAACGATCATTAGTTATTAACTTAGGGGCCGCTAACACAACACCGTTTTAACAGGAAACTCTACACAGACTTTGAAACGCGAAACCTGTGAGAACGTTGATGGCGTGCACATGCGTATTACGAGTTCAGTCTATTGGTATGCGCGTTTGAATATATGTGCGCAGGTTTGTAATTCCCTACTAACCAAGCCTTAAAAAAACTACTTGTCTGGCCTTTTTTTCCCGACAACGCTTTATCTGTAGAGTGGTAAAGGGATCCTCCATAAGGAGAAACTAGTTGGCACTTTAGCACCCCGCTATGACATCGGGTCCAGGCGCAGGTCCTTCATCAGATCTGGATACAGCCTGGATCCGGCAGGCTGCGGGAAAACCTTGGGATAAACAAAAACACTAAAATTAGCGTAAATGCTATTATTCTTATGATGTAACGAGTACATCAGGATTTATGGGAAGTGTTCCCGGTTCCGGCTGACCTGATCTATGCAGCCTAACATTGAATTATAGAAGTCTATAATGTGTTATGTGTATGCTAGGTCAAAGAGATGTGTTTTTAGTCTAGCTTTGAACTGACAGAGTGTGTCTGCTTCCCGGACAATGGTAGGAAGACTGTTCCAAAGTTTTGGTGCTAAATAGGAGAAGGATCTACCGCCAGCAGTCGTTTTGATATTCTAGGTATTATCAACTGACCGGAATTTTGAGATCGCAATAGACGTGAAGGACTATAATGCGTTAAGAGCTCGCTCAAGTACTGCGGAGATAAACCATTTAGTGCTTTATAAGTAATCAGCAATATTAAAAAATGTATACGATGCTTAATAGGGAGCCGGTTGCAAACATACAACCTTAAAGACGCGCGTTTTCAATAGACCTTGAAGAGGTTTTCAATAGACCTTGACAAGAGAGCTCACGGAGGGTCTTCCCTCCTTGAAGTGCTCGGTTGATGGGTCTCAGGTCCATTATCAGACGGAGTCCTCCATCCCTCTTGGGCACCACGACATAGCGGCTGTGTGCTTCCATTCTCAGAACGGTGAGGCAAAGTCAGTGACGCCTGACGGGGGTGGTCTGCGTCTAGACTGAAGAGAATACCTGTTTTGAATTATCCTCAGTAGCCATGGTGAAACGCCTGGAATAACTGTCCACGCGTCTAGAAATTGACACTGACTGTTAGTTCTATGGCCGCTGTTGCCAGTTTTTTTCATCAGGAGGCCAATATAGGCACGGACTGCGTCTCCGCTCTGCTTGGGGCAGGGCGAGTGACACAGTGTTGAGTGTATGAGGAGGAAAAGGCCCTTTGTGTGGAGTGATATGTGCTCTTATTGTGGGGCTCACACAAACAGCACACAAACATTGCAAATGTCGCCTACAGGAACAGAGGGGACATGATGCAGAACACAGCGCTTGGGGCAGGGCCCCCAACGAACTCTCTCCTCCTTTTGGATGGTCCGTAGGACGAAGGCTTGGCAGCCACGGACGGCTGGCGGAGCCGAACAGCTGCTCAGCCGATCACCTTAGGCAGGACGAGGTGCCGACGAGGATAGAGACCTCGACGAGGGCTGGAACGACAAATTCGTGACTCATAGCCTTCGTGCATCTGTGCCTAAGAGAAATGTTCAGTAACTGACTCCATGGGGTCACCAAAGAGGCCGGAGGGAGTGATTGGAGTCTTTTTTTTCCAGCCAGATGAGCCGTGAGCCGAACGGACGGGCACAGATGCACAGTGACGGTCTCCTAGACGGGGGGCGTGCACACAGAGCCCTGGGCTTCCGCCTCATCCTTTGCGCGACTTTACCATATGCTCATGGACGTTGTGGAAGTCCTCCTCCTTGAAGAAGCCGGCTCGACTGGAGATACCAGACTAACTTCCTTTTTACAGGAGCCTTTCGCGTCGAGTCCAGCGCGTCCGCGAAAAGGACCGGTGCTTGAAGACGGCAGAGGACTATGGCCCCAGGCCTCATCGTCACCGTCGTTTCTGGGTGGGGGAGGGCCCACCAGCGGCTCGCTGGCGGCAGTGGGCCTCGACCCCGTAATAGATTCAAGAACCCTCTCGAGTGCACACCGGCAGGTCGGCGCAGTGTACGCACGTGGAGTCCGAGAAGGCTGCCTCAGCATGGGCCAAGCCCAGGCAGGCGGCGCAGTACTCGTAGGTGTGGGGCGGGTCGATGGGGCCCGCACAAATCCTGCAAAGGTTAGCCATCGGATGCGAGGAAGAAAAGGTTAACTAGTCCTCAGGTGAAACTTCAACGATGACAGCGTGAAGAAAGAGATTCTGACGTAATTGCCGCACCCATGCATTTTATACTGCCCGCGAACCTGTCAGTATAAACCCCCCTCCTACCCTGGGCCGGGACAACAGACCCGTTTGTCCCCCCCATCGGCGGGCGTGATGGCCTGGCCAGTTATGAGGTCACCGAGACTCAATTAGTCCTATCTTGTCAGATTTTCCTACCTTAGCGCTAAATTATAGGCATATCTATCAGTTCCTGAAAAGTGAAGCCAAAGCGTATCGATCGCCCCCCGGTGACTGGTCCTAGTATAGGTCATAAACACCGCCTCCCCATGTTATTTAACGCGATGTGAAACCAACTAAACAATTAAATTACACTTAAATATATTTTTTTCCAAAGATGGTTTCTGTCATTTGCTGTAGTTTTTATCACGCTGATGTAAGTTCAAGTGTTTGTTTTTAAAATAAGTTTGTTGTTGTTAGTTACTTGATGCTATAAAACGGTTGTGACGTCATGATTGACAGCTGTGATTGACAGGTTCTCTGAGCGAAGTAGTGTTACTTTTTAAATATGTGGTTAGTAGTTGTATTTTAACCTTATTTTAACAAGCCTCTTGTCGTACTGCAATCAGCAGACGGAGGAACGGAGCAGACAGAGGCCACTTAAAAAAGTGCAGGGGCGTGTCCTTGCGATTGATTCTGCGAGAGTGAGGGCGGGGCCTTGATTTCACGGCTTTACTTCCTGCTCACTACCGCGCAGACTCAGGTCCCGAGATCGCTACTGCGCAGACTCAGGTCCCAAGATGTCAGCGCTATATCGGGACACTGGCGGCTTCACTTCTCACCAGTGGAAGGAAGTGAAGGGGCGTCGTCCATCTTTTTTACAGTCTATGGTTCATCCTACCACATCGTAAAATCCTACCCCGGATTCCCCGGTTTCTGTTTTGCGTCTGTGACTAGGCTATACAAAATAATTCAGTGTAACTTTGCCGAAGATTCTTATTAGGCAATGGTAGGGTGATTTTACAGTGCAAAATACCTCATCAGATTGTTCTACCAGTATAAACAGGTAGGATGATTTTTTAACGATACAAAATACCTCATCAGACTGTCCTACCAGTATGAAATAAAGGATGATTTTACGGTGCAAAATACCTCATCAGATTGATTTTACAGTGCAAAATACATCAGACTCTTCTACCAGTATGAAATGAACAGGTAGGATTATTTTATGGTGCAATAACCATCGTCAGATTGTCCTACCAGTATGAAACAAACAGGTAGAATGATTTTACTGCGAAAAATACCTCATCAGATTGTCCTACCAGTATGAAATAAACAGGTAAGATGATTTTACGGTGCAAAAGCCCTCATCGGAATGATTTTACGGTGCAAAAAACATCATCAGATTGTCCTACCACATGACATAAACAGGTTAGATGATTTGACAGTCTAAGTCTTTAATCTGTATAGTTCCTGGACAAATCTTCCAACTCACCCTAAAACAGATGATAATGTAAATTGATCATGTAAATTGAAATAAGATTAGTTATTGAGATAATTTATAATCAAGCAGAACAATGTAGAAAAGAGAATATTAATCAAATTAATAAAAAAAAAATTCAAAATCATGCAACACAGAGGCACAATACAAAACAATAAAATTAGTTATTCATATAAAAATGGACTAAATAAGACCGCATTGTGTTGCAGACTACTATCAATTAAAATGATACAGGTAAATACACTCAAACTATTTAAAAATATTTTTTCCCCACACATTGTTTGCACAGAACCACATTTAAGCTATTCTTTTTGAAATTGCAACATTTAAAATGTGCCCATCTATTGCAGCTCTCACACTGTACCTGAAAATAAAAGAGATTAATATATTAGTACATCTAAAACAATGTAGAATATAAAAATATGAAACTACAATTTATATTAACTTTTCATTTAAATAACAAAATTCTACAAAAACAAACAAACAAACAAACAAACTAAAAAACATGGCACATAAAGGACAACTTTCTTTTTGGTGTGTGTATTATAAGTTGTTTGTATACCATTTCAATCATTCTTTTGTTGGGATCGTCTTCCAGCATGCTGCAAACCACACAGTACTCCTCTGCATTAAAAAGTTAAATATGAATTTATTGGGCAATCATATCGTACTAAATGTCAACATAAACGCCATGAAAAATACCATCTCAGACCTGTTCTGAAATGACATTAAATCATTCTTGCATTACTTTTTGCGTCATATTCTACTCTATGATTTTCTTCTCTATCCCCTCTGTATCTTTGGATATTCTTACTTGATTAAATGCATTTTTCAGAGTGAAGACAGCATCTACAGAGGTGTACTACATGACATACTGTACATTACAATACATACATTACTACGGTATTACAGAATTAACACTCACCTCGACATCCAAGAAGTGTGCAGGCTACTTTCATGCATGCTGATTCAGGCGTAGTCTGAACATTACTGATCGTTCCTGCCAGCAGGTATTGTTCAGCAAACTGAAACATTAACTGACAGACAATTTAATCCAATTCTTTATAAAGTTTCCAGACCTGAAGCCACTCTTGCAAATATATGAACACATACATTCAATACCAAAACTCCACAACTGCTGGAATCCATCTGCGGGTTGTGTTTCAGGGTCTGTAATTGCCATTGGGCTGTTTGTTCATCACACCTCAGTTTTAAAAATTTCCTAGATGTCGTTGAGACATTTGTACTGTTTAGAATCGAATATCTTCAAAAATAAATAAAGAATAAAAAGTTCTAACAAGGTTACCTCGAGTTCCGCAGAACTTTACGTGCATAAGAACCTTCATTTCCCATTGGGTCGATCAGAATGAGTGTTTTTTCAGGCATGTTGATAATCTAGAATATAATGTCATGCAATCATAAAAAAGGTTATGAAATATTTTTAGATCACCACTTACAACTACAGGAAGCTGCTTGGTATGGACACTTTCAATCTCTGAAAATACTTCTAATGTAAATGGAATAAATAAACCTTTAAATTATTGACCTAAAGCATTAAAGAATGTCTGCAGATTATGAAGAAATTGTTAGGATGTGACAGACTTCAAGAAAGAGAAATGCGGTAAGTGTCAACACAGTGCTTTAGTTAGTTGCAGGTGAATATCACACAGGTAAGTGAATGGTAATGGTGGAGATAAACATTTTAGTCGATGATAGACAATGGAATAGGAGATTAACGAGCTGGAAACATGAATGGTGAGTGCAACCACACACACACACATCTTATTGTTGCTGATGAAGTAACTGAAATGTCTTTGTCTTACAGAAAATGGAGAGTATGTTAGGGAGACAGTGAATAAGGTTCACAGGAGCAGGTAATCCAGAAACAAAGTAAGAGGATATACACAGGATATCATAATTATTAATAATAATAATATAGAATTCATAGACAATTGGAAAAGTTTTTGGGGCAGACCTGACCTGTTGAAAAGAGATTCCTCCTGGGATGGTGCTGCTCTTCTCTCTAGTAATATGGTACATAGTCTTAGAGCTCAGGTCAGGAAGCAGACAGACTGGCTAAACCGACCATCTGCTAGCTGTCTCACGTCACTAAGGTCAGAGAAATCCCATCACATAGAGACTCTTTCACCTAGATATCATCATATAGAGACTATAATATAATGAAAATTTTTATTCATTCATTGCTATAGGAGTCGATGAGGGCTTGTGCTGAGGCATATATATTGGAGGTTAGGACATGAACAGTAGTGCGTGACAATGTTTCAATCTTTGGTGGTAATTGGATTGTACTCACCGCCGGGTGTTGGGGTCGTACAGGACAGTCATTGATGGCATGATTTTCTCCCCCACAGTACCGACACAGACGATGTTGGATCCGGCGTTGACGCTCCGCATGGGTCAGGTGGTAAGTGTCGAGTTGCATGGGCTGTGGTGCTGGAAGAGCGACAGATGGTGCCGTGGGTGGAGGACATGTAGCGGAAGATTGAGATGCACAGGCGATGAGGCGTTGTGATACACGGATGGTCTTTTGTATGAAGTTTTCGAGCCCCATCGAATCGTCATACACTACCATTTGTTGGCGAATGTTGGCATTGAGCTCGTGGCAGTAAGCTGTGAGTAGAGCGGTTCCGTTCCAACCGCTAGATGCCGCCAGGGTACGGAACTGGAGAGCATAGGCACAAACAGATTGTTTACCTTGACGAAGATTGAAAAGCTGATCATGGATTGATAACTCAGACACTGTTTGGCCGAAAACTTCTTTGAAGTGTTGGATGAAATTGGAAAGGGATTTTGTGACTTGAGACTTAGAATTCCATAAAGATTGAGCCCATTGAAGAGCACGGCCAGACACACTTCTTCATTAGACACACTAATGAAATCACAAACGCCACTCTGGCTGAATCGCTTGGGGAATTGATGAGCTTGCATTTCGAAGTACAGTGAACATTGTCAGGGCCGGTTCTAGACATTTGGAGGCCCTAGGCAAAATTCATGTTGGAGGCCCCCCACCCCCAATAAAAAACACTTGAAACAAATATGATTCCTAACCTTTATATTTATACAACATTTAATTTTAAATTTAGTATATTTTTACTTACACAGTACATAAGTTTGGACAAATTACTATTTTTAATGTTTTTGAAAGAAGTCTCTTATGCTCATCAAGCCTGGATTTATTTGATCAAAAATACAGAAAAATAATATAGCGAAATATTATTACAATTTAAAATAATGGTTTTCTATTTTACTATACTTTAAAATATATTTCTGTGATGCAAAGCTGAATTTAGTGTCACGTGATCCTTCAGAAAACTTTATAATATTCTGATTTATTATCAAATGTTAGAAATGGTGCTTAATATTTATTTTATAACATGTGATACTTTTTTTCAGGATTTTTTGATTATTAAAAAGTTGTTTTAAAAAAGTCTTCACTATCACTTTTATATATTTAACACATCCTCGCTGAATATTCCTGTTTTTTTCTGTATTTTTGATCAAATAAATGCAGGCTTGTAGAGCATAATAATAAACTTCTTTCAAAAACATTAAAAATAGTAATGAGTCCAGACTTTTTACTGGTAGCCTACTACATCAAACTTTATCTAAGGTAATCTCTTTTTTGTTTAATGAAGATGTTATTGTTCTTGTTGTTATTTTGCTGTTTTATTCAGTTTATTCACAGTTCCAGAATACCACTTCAGTAGATGAACGTGCTTTTATCATTTTTTTCATAGCTGCGTTATGGGCAGGATTTTTCCCTCCCATTTAATCAATATTGACTGCAGATATTGTCATATTATTAATATCAGTAATATGTTATTATGTATTGCATTGCTACCTTAAATATGCTATACACAAATCAAGTGGAAGAGAAAGATACGATCGCTACTGAGCAGGAAAAAAATTCTAAACTAATATACGTGTAGGCTATGATGTTAGGGTATTATCTAATCATCAGCATCAGAATATAGAAGATAGACCCATAGATATGAGATCCTTTATTTGAAACATTTAAAAATGTTGCAGTGTGTTGGTTTTTTAACTTTGAATACAAACGTCTTGTCTTTTACTTTTGTAGCTTTTTTTACTAGTCAGCTCCCAACGCGATGTTATTCATTGTACGCGCAAATTCAAAGCGTCGCGTCTGGGCACGTTAATGACGCTCGCGCTCTTTTAAACTCGTAGACTAACAAAGCGGTGAATGATTTTTCCAGAAATGACGCTGATCTACAGTAGCCCAAAAGTTTATATTTAAAATATATTGCAATCACTCCAAAATCGATGACCTGCATTACGAGCTGTGCTTCTTTGCGTGCCTATTTAGGCTTTTGCTTCGCACTCGCAGCACCTGATGGATGCGTTCGTTGACCGCCTCTGACCGCCGCTGACGTCCCCTCGGACTTAACTGCCTGGCGCCTCTATACATGGGCTGGCGTTAATGTGACGTAATGTAACAGTCTATGGTTAAGATAAACATCGTCACTATTTTTAGTTAATTAATAAATTTTGAAATAAATTGTAGATAGGACATTTGTAAAAAAAAATTGGGCCCCATCCCTCCAATCGGGCCCTAGGCACGTGCCTAGTTTGCCTTTGCGTTAATCCGGCTCTGAACATTGTAGGATGAAACCGCTGCAGTCCAGGCAGCTGGTGGTACAACAGGTGATCGAGGAAGAAGTGACTGGCTTGCGGTGTGCAGGACATCAGCGGGAATGGTGGGTGGGTTATCCGGGTGTTATGGAAGTAATGAGAGTCGAACAGCATGTACCAGCTCAGTGAATGGATCGCTTGGTGGATCCATTGCTGATTCCATGGGGTTCTGCATATGGTCTGGTCTTCTGTCAGGTTTAGAGAAGACTCAAACAGGTGAGTAAATAAAACAAGGTTTATTGAGAACAGAAGCACGGAACCAGCAGATGTAATGGTCATGCAAACTTGAGATGAAGATAGAACTTAGCTGAATAGTCATATGAATGTCTTTGCAGGTGGAGTGGGAACCAGAGTGGAGAACGGATGATGAAGATGATCAACGGAGAAGGCAGATGGCAGATCGGAATGAGGATGAGTATCTCAGGTTGGTAGATCAGGTAAGTAACAGGCAGTGAGTCTTGTGCATCCATGTAAAGACGAGACCAGACACTGAACAGAAGATGAAGGGTTGTATTTAAAGGGAGTGAATGATGAGGTGATGATGAGGTGCAGGTGTGGTGAATCAGTATTCCGGGGAGAGTGAACGAGTGGGCGGAGTGTGCAGATCTGGTAGATCCCTGACAACTATGTCTTCGGGTAACCCATAGAATCGAAACACGTTTTTAAGCTCAGCAGTTTCCAAGGCGGAGGGGAGTTTGGGCAGTGGAATCAACCACGCCTTGGAGACGCCTTGGAGAATTGATCAACCACAGTGAGAATAGTGGTTGACCCCCTGGAGGGTGGAAGGTCAGTGACAAAGTCTATGGCAATATGGGACCAGGGTCGTTGTGGAATGGGTAAGGGTTGTAGCAAGCCTGCAGGCAATTGTCTTTCAGATTTAGTGGTTAGGCAGGTTGCACAGCCATTGACATACTTGGTAGCATCTGAGTTTAAAGATTCCCACCTAAATCTGTTTTGCAACAGCTGGATAGTTGCCTGGACTCCCAGATGGCCTGAGGTGAGTGAAATGTGTACCCATTGTAACACACAAGGTCGAAGAGTCAAGAGTCTCAGGCTGGGCAGGACAGGACCTGAACAAACACAAGACGCACAACAGAACTGGGGAGAAACAAGACAAGAACAAAACCACTAAAGGCAGGGCAAACACTGGAGTTAAGTGACTGAAAAACTAAACCTATACATATAAGGGAAGAAAACTAACAAAAGACTAAAGTAAATAACTAAAGTAAAACAAGTCCATGACAGGAGAAAGCTAGGTATTAGATAAATGTAAACCCAGGCTAAATAATAAATCAAAGAGAAAAAGAAAGTAACAGTAACATAAACTAAATATATAAATCTGAGAGACAGAACCAAACAAAAACTAGAATAGCTCAATTAAAGAAAACTAAAGAAGACTAAATAATAAACAGAAGTTAGACTAAGTAATATCAGCAATATCTGTCCAGAAACAACTTATTGGAACCGTTCCAGTCTGGATTCAGATCTGGACACCACACAGAGACTGCTCTTGTACGGGTCACCAATGACCTTCTTGTTTCTGCTGAAATGGGTGCTTGCAGCATTTTAGTCCTGCTAGACATTAGCACTGCTTTTGAAAGTATATGTCATATCATCCTTCTTGACAGGTTGCGTGTTTTGTTAGGCATCTCTGGTGTTGTTTTCGAATGGTTTGAATCCTATCTAACTGATAGTTTTCAATATATTTGTTTGGGGAAAAACAAATCTGAGGCAACATTAGTTCAGCAGGGCATCCCACAGGGATTTGGACCTACTTTGTTCTGCATCTATATGTTGCCGCTTGGTGACATTATTAGAAAGTACGTTCTGGGGTTTCATTGCTATGCTGATGACACGCAGATCTATGTTAGCACACTCCCGGATCCTAATCTCGCAATTACAGCTCTTACCGCATGTCTGGAAGAAATAAAGGTATGGATGCATGACAACAATCTTAAACTTAAATCAAAAACGGAACTGTTACTTGTTGGTATGCTGGCAGCTTTGCACAAACATAACTGTCTAAATCTGTTCACTGATTCTGAGTTATTGGCTCCAGCATCACAGGTGCGAAATCTAGGTGTTATCTTTGATTCACATTTGTCATTTAATGCCCATATCAAAATGGTTTCAAAATCTGCATTTTTTTTTTTTTTTATCTCAAAAATATTGCCAGAATTCAACCTTCTTTATCGCTGCCAGATGCGGAAAGGCTTATCCATGCATTATGTCGAGACTAGATTATTGTAATGCACTTTACTCTGGTCTCCCTGATAAGTATATTAAGAAATTACAGTATATTCAAAACTCGGCCGCACGTCCCTGGTGAAAAAAAAAAGAAATGCTAAGTATACTTGCAGCCAGATTAATTATCAGTATACTTCAAGTGTGTTAATGATTAGTTAACTTGAAGTGTGCTATTTTGAAACAACTAATTTATATTTTACAATAAAGTATATTTTAGTAGTAATTAAATAGTAAAGCATAACTTTAAGTGTATTTAGTGTACTTTTGTGTACTATATTGAAACAACTTTAAGTATACTTAATATACTTTAAGTATTTGCTTATGTAGGGAGTAATTACATGCTTGATTAGTGATATTAAAGTGTAATTTATTTGTGTTACAAGTACATTACAAATTCATTATGAGTGTCTTCGAAACATACAAACAATATTGACACACACAACTGTTCGGCAGCATATTTCCCCTGTTCCCTTTCAAAAGCTACAATTGATGCTGTGCTGCTTAGCACATTGGGAACGTCTTTAATCGTGACCAGCTGTGAATATTGTGTGTAACACAATACCGGAGGTAAAATAGCCTCGGTCGATGACGTCATCGGCGCGCACCCGCAACGTGAGGCTATAAATAGATGAGCCACAGGTGCATCGTCAGGTCTTTTGTCTTCAGAGGCCATTCTGTGTATGTGTGCATCAGAAGCATCTCTTACTCTCTATCTGCTACAGATCTTGCTAGGAGTTAGTTTTCAACTGGCAGTGTGCAGAATTTTCTTTTTTTCTCTCTTAGCTATACAGGTAATAGACCAAACACTCACAATCAACGGGCCTCGAGGCCAAAGGGCTTCTAATGTGCGCGGCTCCGTCACTGAAGCCAGACCCCAAAAAAAAAAAAAAAATCACGGGCTACACATAGTGATGGCCAAATGAAGCGTTTCGAATCATTATTGCTTTCTGATACAATTGTGTCGAAAATGGTTCATTACTCGAAGCTTCATTCAGATAGAAATTGCAGCACCATCTCCTAGTGAAGTAAATGTAATGCAACAAAGCTGACAACCATAAAATGCAAGTAGGCTTATATGTTAACGCCCCGTTTATTACGTGTTTACCGAGGCGATCAAAGCTGAAACAGTGTTAGTGCTGTGAAACTCATTTATGTAGGTGATTTTTACAGATACTGATGAATTTCATGTGTTCACCTTGATAATAAAACATTAAAGCATGATGTGTGTGTGTAATTATTTCTTTAGACAAGGACAGAAGATCAGACCAGCTTAAAAAAAAGTTGAAAACCATCACAGAATTTCTAATGGTTTCTATTAAAATACCAATAGGAACCATTGGCTTTTACCATTTAAACCACTACAGAATTATTTTTTGTAGTGTGTTTGGGACATATTCCATTAGGATTTAATGCCCCCACCAATAGAACCCAACACATATCAGTAGAGACCCACAGAGACCACTATAATTCCCATTACAACCAATAAAATTCCCATGAAAACCATTAAATCCAATAGAATTTCTGTAATGATTTCTATAGTTTTTTTTAGCAGCGCAGTATCATGTGTGAAAGCTTTATCTTGTTTAGCTGTGGGAAGCAGAACTCTATAACTTGTTAACTGGTGAGACTGATATTTTTGTATGTTGAAAAGGATGTGCTTGTGTAACTGGTTGTACTTGTATAATGTAGCAGAGGGTTTTTGAAGTTTCTGTCTTTGATGCATGTTTTTATGTTCATATGTTCTCTAATTAATAATAAAAAAATATATATAAAAAAAAATGTGGCAGAGGGTGTGCTTTGGGTACATGCAGAAGGCTTAAACAAAGTGTTCATTAAATGGTATGGTTTTTATTCAGAAATATTATTTTCTCCACAGTCTTTGGTGAAAGGCGATTTCTTTTTTTTAAAACAATTTCACCAGCTTTAGAGAATATCCTCTCGCATGGAACAGATGATGCAGGAGTACACAAAAACAGTTTAGAAAGCTGGTATGAGGATATATTGCTTTGCTTTTATAAGAAATACAGCCGCCAGGTTTCAAACCTGTCAACACTGGATTGGGCTGTCAAAGCAGTCAGGTGGTTCACTACAGGAGTGAACCAGTGTGTTTGCTTCAGAAGTCATTTTCACGTGACTAGTGACGTAATGGTCCGTGTACGTTTTGATAGTTTGTTTTTTCGTTTGAAACACAAAACAAAATAACGAGAAACCACCTGTTTTTCGTTTGTCGTTTCAAACCAAAAACAAAGAAACGGTAAAAAAAGAGCCGTTCTCCCGTTTTTGGTTCTGAATCCAAAAACGAAAAATGACAAAACCAAAATCAAATAACGGTCCGATTTTGTTTTTTTGAAATTCCTTTTTCCATTTTTCGTTTGAAGATCTACATTGAAATATAGACAGGTTGGCCACGTGACCCGGAAGTAATAGTAAATATGGCCTATCAAAATAAAAGCCAAGCTTTTAGAATGGTCATAATATTCAGCGCTAACGTTATACCAGAGTAACGTTAGAAGAAGAAAAATCAATTAATAAATAGCCTTATATAAACCTGGACCGGAATAAATATGTTAGCAACAGTAGTTTTTTTTATTTTAATTTTTTACAAATTTTATTAACATTTTGTCAAATTACAATTTTAACACGTATACGAAATTGAATCAATATACAGGTTCATATATCTGATCTTAACAAGGTGAAAAAATAAAAAATAAAGAAATAAAATATAAATAAAATAACAAAACACATAGAAACATAAATGAAAAACACTTAGGGGTCTACTTATGCATTAAAGTTAAAATAATGAAATAATTTGATTTTTTTGTTTAATTTGTTGTTCTTTTTTTTTTTAATTTTCAATGCTGTCCCAATATTTTTTAAGGTCTGTAATTTTGAAATTGTAAAAGGAGGGTTTGCTTCTTTGCCAAATCATTTTGTGCAGATAATATTTAGCTAAAATAATTAAGTTAATTACATATTTTTCATTGGCTGATAAATATGGCTCAGTGACTATAAGAAGTATTTCAAATTTGCTTAGAGAAATATTCTTTTTTATCTTTTGGGAAATAAATCTTTGTAAATGGGACCAAAAGGAAGCTACAAGGGGACAATCAACAAAAACATGCTCAATGGTTTCTCCTTCACAGCCACAGAAAGTACAAATGTTACACACAGTTGGAAAAAAAGTACAGATGTTTGCTTTTGAAGGGTAATACCTGTGAACAATTTTGAATAAAACTTCTTTGATTTTATTTACAATAATATACTGATGAGGTAGCAGGAAGATCATGTTCCATAGTTTCTTGACCAGTAAAGTCCATCGGTGTTTACATATAGGAGTACTGGTAGGATCAAGTTGTAACAAACTGGACTTGCAATTTAACTAAACCAGTAGTCACTTAAAAGTTCAGGGTTCTCACAAGGCATTAATGAATAAGGGGAATAACTGAATCAACACTTGTAATCAGACAAAGATAGACATAAGCAGGTTAACCAACAAAGTATATTGATAACTCAATAGTCAAATCAGAAAAAATGACACTTATCCGAGAGTCCTTGATCAAATAGTCCGTGCTTGAGAAGTATTGTCCTTATGTGTGAATCCTTAGTCCTTAAGCCCCAAAAAACGAATCAAAATGTCCAAAAAATTATAATAATCCTCCAAACGTGATGAAATAGCAAAAACACCCCAAAAAACCAAGTCTTCTCTTGAATCTCGATGGGAAATTAATCCATAAGCGACTTCAAAAGAGAAGGCTAAAAAAAAGCACCAATCCGTTTGATTCAAACAGGATCAACTCACATGCCTCCCTTCTCAACTTGCTTGGCCATTTCTCTTAAAGAAGGCCTTCCTTCCCCTAGGTGCTCTCCTGTCAAAATAAAAGACCATTTTGCCTACTACAGGATGTTTCTCCACCAAACATAAAAGTCCCACATACAAAAAAGACAGAGAAATTCAACTAGGGCCTGAAACCAATTAAATCATCCCTATACATATTTTACACATTATCTAACATTCAATGTCTTCCTCACATTGGTAAAATAAAGTATATTTATGTATTTCTCTTAGCCCTAATATAGTGTCACAGAGTGACCCCCCCCCCCCCCCCCCCTGCCAGCGGCTACTGAGGAAGACTTCCCCAGAAGGGTTTTAAATTAACAACGTTCACTGTCTCTTCTTTGTCATTTGGATGAATCCATCTGACTCGGTAATTCACTGGGCCAAGCTTCGTCTTCACCCTCGCTGGCCCTGACCATCGTGGGGCTAATTTAGAGGAGAAATAATCAGAAGCTTTAGAAACAGGATGGGCCCTCACCCAGACCAAGTCTCCCACCTGAAATTGTGTATCTCTCCTGTGGGCATTATAGTACTTGGCTTGTCTAAGTTGTGCCTTCCTCATAGATTGTTTAACTTCTTCAGCGAATTGATGCTGTCTTTCCATTATTGAGTAGGAAGATTGAGAGGGGTTTGGCGAATAGTGGACCAATCTCTCAAGAGGTCCTTGAAGTTGTCTACCCAGAGTAAGCTCCGCAGGAGTCCTTTTAGTAGTTTCATGTTTGGCATTATTTATTGCAAATCGAAACTCTGCCAGCCACATGTCCCACTCTCTGTGGTTCCCTCCCACATACGAAGCCATCATAGTTTTCAAGGTCCTGTTAACTCTTTCGGTGAGGTTGGTCTGTGGGTGGTAACTGGTAGTTAATTTCTGAGTTACTCCCCAGTTTCTGCACAAATCAACCAAGAGTTGGCTGAGAAATTGTGGGCCTCGATCTGAAAGGATGTACAGTTGTGTTCAAAATAATAGCAGTCCAACATATCTAACCAGATCAATAACTGTTTTTGGTAGAAATTATATTTCTACATGGCAAATAATTAGCTAGTAGGTGTAGTAGAATAATAGAAAAACAACAGACCCAACAGTAATGACATGTATGCTGCTAATTCTGTATAATAGAATCATTAATTGAAAGGGGTGTGTTCAAAATAATAGCAGTGTGGAGTTCAGTTATTGAGGTTAATCATTCTGTGAAAAAACTAGTGTCAATAAGTGGCCCTTATTTAAGGGCGAAGGCAGTAGTGGACTGTACATGGTGATTATAGTGCATTTCTCTCTGAAGATCTGAATAAAATGGGCCGTTCCAGACATTGTTCAGAAGAACAGCGTACTTTGATTAAAAAGTTGATTGGAGAGGGGAAAACGTATAAAGAAGTGCAGAAAATGATAGGATGCTCAGCTAAAATGATATCAAATGCTTTAAAATAGCAACCAAAACCAGAAAGATGTGGAAGAAAATGGAAAACTACCATTCGAATGGATGGAAGAATAGCCAAAATGGCAAAGACTCAGCCAATGATCAGCTCCAGGGTGATCAAAGAAGATCTAAAGTTACCTGTGAGTACTGTAACAATTAGAAGACGCCTATGTGAAGCCAAGCTATTGGCAAGAAGCCCCCGCAAAGTCCCATTGTTGAAAAACGACGTGCTAAAGAGGATACAATTTGCCACACTGACTGGCCTAAAGAGAAATGGCGCAATATTTTGTGGACTGATGAAAGTAAGATTGTTCTTTTTGGGTCTAGGGGCCGCAGACAGTTTGTCAGACGACCCCCAAACACTGAATTCAAGCCACAGTACACTGTGAAGACTGTGAAGCATGGTGGCACAAGCATCATGATATGGGGATGTTTCTCATACCATGGTGTTGGGCCTAATTATCGTATACCACGGATCATGGATCAGTTTGAGTACATCAAAATACTTAAAGAGGTCATGTTGCCTTATGCCAAAGAGGAAATGCCCTTGAAATGGGTGTTTCAACAAGACAATGACCCCAAACACACCAGTAAGCGAGCAGCATCTTGGTACCAGACCAACAAGATTAACGTTATGGAGTGGCCAGCCCAATCCCCGGACCTTAATCCAATAGAAAACTTGTGGGGTGACATCAAAAATGCTGTTTTTGAGGCAAAACCAAGAAATGCAGATCTGTAGTGCAATCGTCCTGGGCTGGAATACCTGTTCACAGGTGCCAGAAGTTGGTCGACTCCATGCAACACAGATGTGAAACAGTTCTCAGAAACCGTGGTTATACAACTAAATATTAGTTCAGTGATTCACAAGAAAGCTAAATCTTCAAGCATTTTTCAGTTTATACAGTAAATGTTTGATTTTGTAAAGAAAAATGCAGACACTGCTATTTTTTTGAACAGTCTAATATTCCTTTTTCTTCACTTTCTATAAAGTAATAACAAATTTGATCTATTTTTCTTCATGTTTTGATTTTAGAATAGAATATGCAGTGTTCCCAATGCATTTGTGTGCATTGAAATAAAAGTTATTATTAGGATTTTGAGCTTTACTCACTTTTTTAATCAGACTGCTATTATTTTGAACACAACTGTACTTCGGGACCCCCCACCGATTGAAGATGTCATCCTTTAAGATTCGACAGATGCGTGGAGCCTTACTGTCTCTCAAAGGGAAAAGCTCAACCCATTTAGTAAAGTAGTCCACCACCACCAAAAGAAAGATATTGCCCTTCTTACTTTTAGGGAACGGTCCCATAAGGTCAACGCCAAGCATATGACCAGGCTCATTCACCACAGTCGATTGGAGGAAGCCCAAAGGTTTTAAATTGGAAGGCTTGTATTGCTGACACACAACACACTCTTTGACATGTTGCCACACATCCTTTCTGACTTCAGGCCACCATGCTACCTCCAAGATTTTCAAAAGGGTCTTCATCTTCCCAAGATGAGCTCCTAAAGGATTGTTGTGAAAGTAGTCAATGAAAGTGAGGACAAGGGACTTTGGCACCACCAGCTGGTATTTCGCACCACCAGCGTAAGGTATAACCCGGTATAACACGCCCTGTTGGATATCCCATCTTATCCGATCCCTTTGTTCATTCTTCACTTCTACTTTACCCATCAATTCCTTTACCTGCTCGTCTTGATCTTGAGCTTCTGCTATCTCAGCCAGAGAGGATGGCAACTCAAAGTTCCATGAGAAGGTCCTCTTTGCTACACATGCAGCCACAATTGCTTGATCTTGGATAGACCTAGATAGGGCATCAGGTACTACATTCATTCTACCTTTCCTATACTGAACTTGGAATTGGAATCGTTGTAGCCTCAGTGTCCATCTGGTAAGTCTAGATGTTGTCTTTGGAGCATTAAAGGCCCACGACAATGCTGCATGGTCAGTGTATACTACAAAGGGTACCCCCTCCAGGTAGTGATGCCATTTTTCTACTGCCCATACAACAGCTAAGCATTCTTTCTCCGAGGTCGAATAGTTTAGTTCTGCTCCCCTTAGACTTCTTGAGGCATAAGCGATAACAAATTCTTCATTATCAATCTTTTGCACAAGTACTGCTCCAAGTCCGATGGCACTGGCATCGGTTTGTACTTGAAATGAATGAAGAAAATTTGGTTGAGCCAGCACAGGGGCTTGTTGCAGGGCTACTTTCAAACTCTCCACACTCTGCTGACATTCTTTGGTCCAAACCCATGGAACGTTTTTTCGCTGCAAATGATATAAGGGGGCAGCAAGCTCAGCGAAATGAGAAATGAACTTGTGGTACCATCCTATCAGGCCTAAGAACCTCTGCAAGGAAAGAAGATCATGAGGTATGGGATAGTTGGTAATAGCAGATGTCTTTTCCGGATCCACTTCCACCCCTTTTCCTGAGACTACATGGCCCAAGAATTTTAGCTCGGTCTTGAGAAAATGGCATTTCTTCAAATTCAGGGTCAAGTTGGCCTTCTGGAGTCTACAAAAGACCGCTTCAAGATCCTGAAGATGCTGCTGTTTAGATGGAGAGTATACAATAATATCATCGATGTATACAAAACAGATACTGCCTCTCAACCCCTCTAATACCCTCTCCATGAGACGTTGGAAAGAAGCTCCAGCATTTTTCAGACCAAAAGGCATTGTCAAAAAATGATATAGGCCAAAGGGGGTGATGAAAGCAGTCTTTTCCTGGCTACTCTTCTCCATCTCCACCTGCCAATATCCTGATTTCAAATCCAGCGTGCTGAAATATTTTGCTCCATGCATGGATTCTAGAATATCATGGATGAGGGGCATAGGATAAGCATCTTGAGGCGTTTTAGCATTTAAACGCCTATAATCAACACAGAACCGGAGGCTTTGATCAGGTTTAGGCACAAGTACCACTGGGGATGCCCAAGAAGATTGTGAGGGCTCAATGATGCCATCTTGGAGCATCTTTTCAATCTCTTCCCGAATTAAATCCTTCTTTAGAGGTGAAACTCGATAGGTTTTGCACCTAACTGGGAGGTCATCAGTGGTTATTATCTGGTGGGTGGTTAGGTTTGTCTTCCCCAGCTTGTTGGAACAGACAGAAGGCCATGCGTACAGCAGCTGTTGTATTACCGGAGGATGACTCTGTATCAGGTCATCCCTCAATAAAGATTCCACGACAGTTACTGACTCATGTACTCCAGACTCTAGGGGCAGTGCCATAAACACACTGATAACCTGTTCCTCCTGCTGGCTCCATAATTGTTCCCCAAGGGGCTGGCAGAGAAAAGGAAACACAGTCATCCGTCCATTGATACACAGTTCATAACTATGTTCTCCCACATGTAAACGTACTCCAGTTTGACTTAAAAAATCCAGGCCTAATATAAGGGGAAAAGCAAGCTGCTGGTCTGCCATCACATAAGTGTCAACTGTCCACATCATTCCATGCCACTCATAGGTAATATGGACTCGGCCTTCTGAGGTTTGGGCCTTCCCATCAGCTAACATGAAAGTCCTGTTGAAATGTTTCCTCAGTTGCTCACCTGGCTTAGCCAACACTTCCCACAGCTGTCTCTGCATTAAAGTGAATGTGGAGCCAGTGTCCAGGATAGCTTCCACTTGCTTGCCCCGAATTCCCAAAACCGCTCGAAGCAACGGAGGGGTGGTAGCCTGCACCAAAGCTAGATGTTGACTTGGTCCAGACAGGGGTTTGGAGACATTGACATGACGGGCTGTTGGATTCTTCTTCCCTTTTTCATTGGCTTTCATCTGATTTATTTTGGCCCAATAGTCTCTTTTGGAATTAAGATCTCTTTCCACCAATGACCCAACCTTGACCAATTGTTCCACTGTATGCACAGCACCCCTTAGGCTTCCTGCTAGAGAAGGATTACAGTTATTTAGGATTCTTCTCACCACTTCTTCCTCAGGAAGGTCAGTCTTCCACTTTAAGCATAATGCCCTATAGTCATAAGCAAAATCTCTAATGCATTGATCAGGGGTCTCATTTATAAAACTGTGCGTAGGAACCTTACTAAAAGTGTACGTGCGCCCGAAAGCCAAAAATGGCGTACGCAAAAAAATATTCGGATTTATAAAACCGTGCGTACGCCAGAACCTGCGCAGAATTCACTTTATAAATCCCAGTCAGCGGAAGATTGTGCGCACATGCGTCTCCACCCCGACATAACCATATATGGAGCTTACAACGCCTAGTTTTACTATGCATACCCTCATCTGCATATAATTTGCATATGATTATTCATCCACGTGATAACGTTTAACGGTACAAGACACATTACATTAATAAAAATCAAGTAGTTGCCTATCCTTGCCTTGTTTTTGAATACATAAATCAAATAGTGTAAAATACATTTCAGAGAAAGTTTTTCTCAATCTTTTCCACTGGCCGAATTGTATTTTTAATTGATATTTTTAATGGAAACAGATGGGCCTTGGGCATTATTTGCACTAAACTATTTTCTCAGACAGTCTGGTATTATCATGATAAGCAGTTATCTCTGTGGTTAAACATTAAAGCACAGCACGCCACAGGAAAAGTGTTCAAAAGCATCGCATCCACAACAAATATTTCTATTGACTGAATTTGAATATAAAACTGTTGTAACTTCTCAGTAATGATTTCATGTTTAAGTGCTTAACTCCATTAATTTGAATGGCATATTTAATCTAAATGTTTATATCAGAAGTAAAACATAGTTTAAATCAATATTTTATTTATTTAAACTGTTATTTGCGTCAGTTCCACTAAACTGCTCAGTGCGCTCACTGGCGCGGACATTTAAGAAGGGATGGATATTTGCTTCAAGTGGCAGGCTTGGTGAGTGAAATTATATTTGTATTATCTTTCTGTATATGTTAAATTTTCTTTAGATTTTCTGTCTAAAAGTGACCAAAAAGACATTTAACTCCAGCTCACCATCGGTGTCGCCAATTCCCTTTGTCTCCAGAATGTGCGTACGCACGGCTCAAAGTTTGCTTAAAGGTGCGCACATTCTCCCGTCAAGTTTGTTTTTTATAGATCACAACCTTTGCATGGGAACTGGCGTACGTACGTTTCCAGCCCCGTTTTGTGCGTACGCACGCTTTATAAATGAGGCCCCAGGACCTTGAATCATAGCTTTAAGTTGTTCTTCTACCTCAGTGAGATAGTCAGTGGGAAGGAATGCTCCCAAGAAGGCTCTTTTAAACTCATCCCAGTTATGGATCTTGTTTCTTTCTGCCAGCCACCAACTCCTGGCAGGGCCAGAGAGAACAGCATTAAGGGTGGCTACAAGTTCGGTGTCTGACAAGTGTCTGAGTGTCAAAAAATTTTCACATCGCTCCACAAACTCCACTACATCACTGGTTTCTCTGGTTTCTCCAAAACTAGGGAATTCTAAATGAATTGGGGGTTTAGGGTAGGAAGCAGTTGGTATAGTTGACTGCATTCTTTCACTGTCTAAAGTGGCAGTCCCAAAAAAAACGGTTAATTGGAGTGCTGGTTTTCCTGATACGGTCAACTTCCTTTTGCCACTTTTCATCCCTTCTTTGAAGACAGTCTATAACTCCATTCTCTAGCTTAGCCAAAGATCTTCGCATGAAATTTTCAATGTCATCAAACCGTTGATTCACCGCTTCTCTGAATACAGCTTCACGGTTTACTGCACTTTCACTGAATGTGCGAAGACCATCTTTCAACGTGTTAATTTCAGCACGTAATTCCTGGACTGATTGAGAGAGGTTTGATATTACTAAATCTGTGTTTTCAATCTCATTTCTTCCCGGATTTACAACAGGTTGAGCCTCATCATCACTCTCTTCAGCTTGACTGTCAATATACATTCCACCCAACAGTGAGCTTATCTCTACCACGGATCCTGGATTCCTGTATACATTTCCAGGGGGAGCAGGTTTGAAAGGAAGGGACTCTGCTACACCCACCTCATCTACTGGAATTAACTCTGCCTCTGAATTAGAATTAGCAGTTTCCATTGTAAGTATAAAACACTGTTTGACCAAAATGATAAATAACAAATCAGATAACACAGTTAAATCAATTCATTTCAATACCACCATTCACATGAGTTTTCCCCGTACGGGCCACCATCTGTAACAAACTGGACTTGCAATTTAACTAAACCAGTAGTCACTTAAAAGTTCAGGGTTCTCACAAGGCATTAATGAATAAGGGGAATAACTGAATCAACACTTGTAATCAGACAAAGATAGACATAAGCAGGTTAACCAACAAAGTATATTGATAACTCAATAGTCAAATCAGAAAAAATGACACTTATCCGAGAGTCCTTGATCAAATAGTCCGTGCTTGAGAAGTATTGTCCTTATGTGTGAATCCTTAGTCCTTAAGCCCCAAAAAACGAATCAAAATGTCCAAAAAATGATAATAATCCTCCAAACGTGATGAAATAGCAAAAACACCCCAAAAAACCAAGTCTTCTCTTGAATCTCGATGGGAAATTAATCCATAAGCGACTTCAAAGGAGAAGGCTAAAAAAAGCACCAATCCGTTTGATTCAAACAGGATCAACTCACATGCCTCCCTTCTCAACTTGCTTGGCCATTTCTCTTAAAGAAGGCCTTCCTTCCAAAGTGTGCTCTCCTGTCAAAATAAAAGACCATTTTGCCTACTACAGGATGTTTCTCCACCAAACATAAAAGTCCCACATACAAAAAAGACAGAGAAATTCAACTAGGGCCTGAAACCAATTAAATCATCCCTATACATATTTTACACATTATCTAACATTCAATGTCTTCCTCACATTGGTAAAATAAAGTATATTTATGTATTTCTCTTAGCCCTAATATAGTGTCACACTTATCTGTAAGTGTAATGCCAGAAATAGCAGGAGAACCGACTGTTACAGATAGAGAAGTATCTGTCTGTATGCTCTGTGCTAAAGAAACAAGACTAACAGGAATAGACTCAATCACCATTTCGAATTCTTCTTGAGATGTATCAATACCATATTTTTCCATGAAGTGCTCATAAGAATAAAATTCATTTTTTGTATTTATCAGATTGTTTACTGTATTCAGATTACTCATAAACCAATTATTCAGAAAGAGTGTTTTGTTTTTGTGTAGTATATATGCATTGTTCCAAAGAATACAGTTGTGAGGGGAGAAATTGTGTTTAAAGATAACATAACATAACAAGGTTTGTTTATGAAAATTGCTTAATTTCACGGGGAGTTTTCCTACCGAAAAAGGACATATCAATAGAAAGTTAAGACCACCAATAGTTTCAAATAAGCTGTTTGGAATAATATTCCACATACTATTTGGACACTTGAGGAATCTTTTAATCCAGTTGATTTTTATAATTTGGTTAAATGAAGTAAATGTCAGTACATTCAGACCACCTTCAGCCAGAGGGTTTGAGAAAACAGACCTTTTAACCTTGTCAGGCTTATTCTTCCATATAAATTTGAAGAGAATTTTATCAAATTGGGAACAAGTGGATTTTGGAACATCTATGAGAAAACACAAGCTGCTCTTGACATCCCTTCTGCCTTACTTAACAGAACTCTGCCATATATGGATAGATCTCTGGCAGACCAACAATTAAATTTGGTTTTGATGGTCTGAGTCACCGGGAGCATATTTGGGTCCAGAGTTTCTCTAGGATTTCTCGATATTTTAATACCAAGATAAGTTATAGTGTTTTTGAGCGAGATATTACATATTTCAGATTGGCTGCTGTCTTTTAGTTTAGTTTTAATCCTGATACTTTTGAGAACTTAGATATTGTAGATAAAGCTAGGGGTACTTGTTCGATATTTTGCAAACATAAAGTAGTTAGCAACAGTAGTTTATTACAGCTATTTAATATCGTGCCTATCCAGACATCACCAGTCACGTTTAATGAGCGCATTGTTTGGCTCAATACAGTTGGTAATATAGGTTAACCTAAGAACTTATTGTGTGTGCAGAGTTGTTACTGTTAGCGCTATATTATATAATTAAATTTGTATTTAATGTGGTTTCCACCGTAATGGACAGCGAACTGACAGCGATTGAATGAATACTTGTCAATGTGAATTCCCACGTGACGTCATGCGTAGGCCTAATAATATCAGTCCCTATCTCGTCTTTGCCATTCGATTGACACCCTCGTAAAACTTGTGTTGGTCCTCAAATATAATTTTATCCTAACGCATCATATCTATTTTCAAAAAGCCCAAGGACACGCTGTTACCTCGCTCACGTTATACAGTGTTAATCAGTCATTTAAATACTGCCACCTGCTGGTAGAAAGGGGGAACAGTTATCCATTACGGTGGAAACCACATTAAATATACATTTAATTATATAATATAGCGCTAACAGTAACAACTCTGCACACACAAATTGAGCCAAACAATGCGCTCATTAAACGTGACTGGTGATGTCTGGATATTAAATAGCTGTAATAAACTACTGTTGCTAACATATTTATTCCGGTCCTGTTTAAATAAGGCTATTTATTAATTGATTTTTCTTCCTTTAACGTTACTCTGGTATAACATTAGCGCTGAATATTATGACCGTTCTAAAAGCAAGGCTTTTATTTTGATGGGCCATATTTACTATTACTTCCGGGTCACGTGGCCAACCTGTCTATATTTCAATGTAGATCTTCAAACGGAAAAATGGAAAAAGGAATTTCAAAAAAACAAAATCGGACCGTTATTTGATTTTGGTTTTGTCATTTTTCGGAGAACGGCTCATTTTTTACCGTTTCTTTGTTTTTGGTTTGAAACGACAAACGAAAAACAGGTGGTTGATCGTTATTTTGTTTTGTGTTTCAAACAAAAAAACAAACTATCAAAACGTACACGGACCCGTAATGATACAAGCTCCGAAGCAGTGGTTCATTGCAAGGACATTGCAAGTTTGAAGCAAGCTTCGAAGCGTCGGTGTCAGTCGTAACATCACTAGCTACACACAATAAACGCGCATAAGTCATTGCCGAACTAAAATATGGCTACAGCTTAGTAAACCAACAGGCACCTACTTTTACGAGGAGATCCGCCCAACTAGCATAGGCGCCGATACCGTGGGTGCTCCGTGGGTGCTACTGCCAGTAGGCGCTCTGGCTACATTCATTTAAAATGAATCATTGCAGTTGGTGCTATGTGAAGCGTCTGTCACACTGTGATTGGTTATGTCGCTGTCAGTCTAGTAGTATCGCCCATAGATATCTATGGTATCGCCTGCTCCATATCCTATCCACCAATCACAGCGTTTCTCGGATGAGTGACCCTGCTCTGTACGCAGCTGCAGAGCAGTTCTTTTAATTCTGTTCCTTCTGAAGAATTAACCGCAATGGTGAGTCAACAAATCTAATTTTTACTGTGTGGACTTGTGTGACAGAGTCCTGCGCGGGTTCGGGTAGCCTACCCGCAAATTTTCCTCAAACGGGTGCGGATCGGGTCGGACACGGGGGAAACACGGGTCTAAACACGGGTTTAAAACAATCACGTGCAAACGTAAAAATATATGCACATTTTTAGGAACATATAAAAAATATGCCCGTATTTCAAGTTAATAAAATAATTTAAAATCCACATCAGTTTATTTGTGCCCACACCCTCCCAGGAGTCTCTAGTCTGACTATAGGCCTACCTACTTTCACTTTTAAAAAGTCATCATAACCGCGCGCGCGCGATCTGCTTGCAGTCGTCGAGGAGATGGATGCTAAGGAGTTGAAGAAAAGAATAGCTCGTCGAGATGGATGCTAAGGAGTTGAAGAAAAGAATAGCTAGTGGAGATGGTAAAGTTGTCGATAAAACTGAAGAAAACAATGTTGTGAAAGGCTTTGCTGCATGCATTTTCGTGTTGGATAGCCGCAAATGTGGAACTTTATCGCGGAGGAAGCACGCTTATAACCAAGCAGTTCTATCGAACAGTATTTTTCAAAATTAACACTGTTAAGTGTCGGCCGCTGTCCATTTCCTAAGGTTCTGAAATCTGAAATGCAAACATTTTTTGATTATTTTTTTTTTATTTTTTTTTAAGGGCGTGCGCCCATGAGCACCCACGGAGGAAAACATAAATCGGCGCCTATAGCACACACTGCCAGTTCAGCATTTGCGATGCAGCTCCCAAAGCTTATCTGTTAAAGGGCAATAAACATAAGTTTCCCAATCACGCTGACCAGGGCTACCGTTTCAAACACTTAAAGGGGACATATCATGCCAAATGCACTTTTTTAGCCCTTAAATGCATTTTGTTGTATATTTGGAGTGTTTAGAAGTACAGAAAATATGAAATTATTCTCTTCAGGTGCTTCGTTGATATCTTTATATTCTGTTTTGGTCATATTTTTCAACCTGTTCCGATTTTTCTGTTATCTATGACGTTTTTTGAACTATTACGTCACAGTATTTGCAGCGGAACTGCCAAATAAGGACATTGACTTCCGGCCCAACACTTCGAGCAATCCGCCATTTTTATTTCTCGCTGCAATTTTGTAGTCCAAGCTAAAGGATGCAGAAGTTACGAGAGGGTAAGTTAAAATGTTCGGTTGTTGGATGTAGTAACTCACACGCTTCATTACACCGTCTAATGTAGATGAACTGCCGCGCTTGTGACAAGGGCGCATGTTTAACTGAAAGAACGAGCAGAGAGAGAGACCCGGTCGCGCGCGCGCTCACTCTCTCTTCAGAGCCAGGCGAAAGTGTAAACAAGACATCACCGTCTCCAAACTAGACGCTGTCTTGCTCTCTCTCCCTCGCACATATTAATCAAAATAAATCGACACGGTGGTAAAAGGTCGGAAGACCAAAGTTTCATGTGTAAATACAGTACACACCAGTGCGATACATCCATATGAAGACGTTGTTCTGCAGGTTCGTCGTCTTCATTTTCATCTCGCTCCTGCTCCGACTCTGGCTCGAACATGTAAGGCTGGCTGGACAAGTCTTCCGTTGTTGACATTTTGTTAATAACGTGTGAATAAAAAGTTTCTGTGCCGCTAGATAATCGTATCTCTGCTATCAAACTACAAAAATGGCCGAACGGGGTGGAGTTGAACCTCTGCAACCTGGAGAGGGGGCGGGGTATGAAGTGTCTCAATTGTATTTAAAGAGACCGCACCAAAACGAGTTGCTCTCAGACGCACATCAGAAAAGGGGTAGAAAAGAGGCCTGTGGAGCTATAATAATGAAGAATTCAGACCCAAGCATTGCAGTTCCGCTTTATATAGACTACAAATGTATGATTTATATGTAAAAAGGAACAATTTAAAAGCATGATATGTCTCCTTTAAGTTATCCTACGCACCTTGGTGGGAGGACGGTATCTGCGAGAACGGTTAGTAATGCTTCTGTTCAGTCGCCAGTTACTTTCTACAAAATAGCTGATGGTCAAATCACCTAATCCCATTTTACGAGGCTCACATCACATCAAAGCACTTTGCAGGGATACATACCAGTGATAAAGCCGACGTTGTGTTTGTATGTTGCCGCTGATTCGGGCCACTCTCCAAAATCACTGCACACCAGTGCACTAATCCCGCATGTACTCGCTGAAAATCTATGATGAGAACCAAATTTCAAGTAAACACCATATACTGTGATAAAATATACAACTAGCAACGTCTACCAGCAACACCAAACAATTCGAGCTTACCGCGTTTCCACTCCCCCTGCCTGACAGCTGAGTCCAATGCGCTATTCTACCCCAACGGACGTCATCATTTATGCTGCGTGACTCTGGGTAATGAAGTCCCACTGGCTACATATATATATATATATATATATATATATAATGTATATAATGTATATGTATTTACATGACGTGTCTTTGTGCCCTCGACGTCGACCAATTCGACTATCGCGGGTGCGAAGGCACGCGATTATATGATGCTGCCTCAGATTGGAGAGATGCTTGTGGGCTATCTCTCCCCTGGGATTGCATTATCACATGCATTTTCAGTGGGTCAGGCTGGTATTGCGCTGTACACCATGGCTGTGTTACAAGCATACCAGGCTGATCTTATGAAAGATTTAAACAGATTTGATTGTCTGATTGATATTTGGCTGTATTTATTGCTAGTGAATTAAATTATAAATATATGAGAAATCAGACATTCAATGCAATATATCAAATTATTGTATTAATATATTGTCTGGCTGTTCTTTGGCCACATTTAATTCTGAGGAATTCATATTGAAAAAGCCATCTAAAAGAGAAATGATGGACTTTGAGAGTGCCGAGGTTTCCAGCGAAATGTTGAATGTTCTTTTGTTTCCTGTTATCACCAAGGACACAGAACATTTAACATTCCCCTAACAGGAAGTATTAAAGAGACTTTGGCAGCGTGAAAGCTACTGCCGGGTATCTCTTTTTGTGTCCTAAAGACAGTAAAAAGGAATACGTTGCCCTCTTCGTTTTAACGGTGTGGTTCCCACTACCATGAAGCAGGAGTAGGTGCAACTGCTGTCTTAAGAAAGAAAGAAATGGGGGACGGCGTCCGTTTTTAGATCATTGAGGCTTGAACTGTTCTGTCAGAACGCTCAAGTTCAAGATGCTAACTATCAAGAAGATCGTGTTGCAAATTCAGCATCGCGATTGGTTCTTCACGGTCGATCTTAAAGACGCATATTTTCACATAGAAATATTGCCACAACACAGGAAGTTCCTGAGGTTTGCTTTTGTGGGCGAAGCTTACCAATATCAGGTCCTTCCATTCGACCTAGCCATGTTACATAGACGATTGGCTGATACTGGCCCAGTCTCAAGAGCTTGCGCTTCGACATCGAGATCGATCCCCGCTCATCTTCTCTCTATGGGGCTGAAATGCAACACCAAGAAGAGCGTACACTCTCTTCCCCAGAGGGTAACGTGCTTGGGGGTTAAATGGGACTTTGTCACCATCGGGGGCACAACTGTCCCCCACTCGTGTCAAGACCATTTTAAACACCCTAAAGCAACATCTGGCTAGGTGAGGACATTACATAGGTCTCATGGCAGCTGCGTCCACAGTGATCCATCTGGGCCTTTTGCACATGAGACCATTCGGTTGTGGCTCAAAATCGATATAAAATCCCCAAGGGCAAATAAAGGCAAGAGCATGCGCTGAGTGCTTCGTGTCCTTTCTAAAAATCCATGTTTATGGTAAATCACGCGCTGAACGCTTCGTGTACTTTCTAAAATCCATGTTTATGGTAAGGGTTACGCTCTGTGGCTTTGTTCCCTTTCTACGTGGTTCAGACCCGGTTCCTCATCTTGGGTCCCACTCTAGGTGTGTCTTGCCGCCGCAGAATGCTTACGACAGACGCCTCCCTGTCGGGCTGGGTAGCGGCCTTAAGTGGTCGTCCAGCCCAAGGGATCTGGGGAGGCATCATCTCGATTGGCAAATCAATTGCCTCAAGTTGATGGAATATGTATTTCTGGTGCTGAAATACTGTCTCCTTCAGTTGAGAGGCTGTCATGTCCTAGTGCGGGGGGACAACACAGTGGCAGTCTCTTGCATAAATCACCAGGGAGGTCTGCACTCACGCAATCTGAACAGAATAGTTCAGAGTGCTTCGTGTCCTTGCTAAAAATGCAATTTTATGGTAAGTCATCCGCTGAACGCTTCATGTACTTTCTAAAACCCATATTTATGGTAAGGGTTACGCGCTTTGGCTTCGTTCCCTTTCTACGTGGTTCAGACCCCGGTTCCTCACTTTAGGTGCGTCTTGCCATCGCAGAATGGCGGTCAATAGCGGTCTTAAGTGGTCGTCCAACCCAAGGGATCTGGGGAAGCATCATCTCGATTGTCTTGTCTCTGGTTCTCGGGATAATATCTCTCCTCGAGGGTCTGGTTGAGACCCCCTTTGAACCTCTAGAGTCAGCGTCTGACAAACTTCTGACCCTAAAGATGTTTTTTCTTATGGCTATAACTTCTTTAAAAAGAATCGGGGACATGCAGGCTCTGTCGTTTTCATCATCCTGCTTAGACTTTGCCCCAGGAATGGTGAAAGTGATTTTGCATCATCATCCTGAATACCTGCCAAAGGGTCCTTTCTCGACTGTACATCCGGTCACTCTTGAGGCCTTCTGCCCTCCGCCGTTCACGACGCCGGAGCAGGAGAGATCTCACAGACTGTGCCCAGTCTGTGCTCTTCAGACCTACGTCCACCGCACTAGCCAGTGGCGTAAGTCAGAGCAACTGTTCGTCTGTTATGGGGGCCGTTACAAGGGGCTGCCGCCACCAAGCAGACCATGTCACATTGGTTCAGGGATGCTATTGCTCTTGCCCATGAGGCGCGCGGTCAAGTATCGCCAATGGGTTCTAAGGGCTCACTCCACCAGGGGGGGTCGCCTCTTCAAGTGCTCTGGCAAGAGGTACCCCCTTGCAATTTGTTTGTGATGCGGCAGGCTGGTCCTCTCTGCACACATTCATAAAATTATATAGTTTGGATGTTCATGCCACTCCGGGCTCTCACGTCCTTGAAGTCGACATCACAAGCTAATGTCTGAGGCCTTTTTGCATTCTTGTGAGCACACCTACACAACCGTAAGGGGTCCAGACACCTTCAAGCACGGCGGTGTGGGTATTCTCGTTCCCAATGCGCTAAGCAGCGCAGCATCGATTGTAGCTTTTGAAAGGGAACTGTTACTTGACTGTAACCCTGTTCCCTGAAAAAGCGGAACGAGATGCTGCGCTGCATTGCCGTGCTGAAGATGTCCCAGGACTGCTCTTCAGACAAAATATCCTGACGATGCACCTGTGGCTCATCTATTTATAGACTCGCGTCGTGGGTGCGCGCCGATGACGTCATCGACTGAGGCTATATTACCTCCGGGTCAATTCTATTGACGTGTTACACACAATATTCACAGCTGGTCACGATTAAAGACGTTCCCAATGCGCTAAGCAGAGCAGCATCTCGTTCCGCTTTTTCAGGGAACAGGGTTACAGTCAAGTAACCTGGAACGTTCTTTATGAACTTCATTGGCTTCCAGTATCGGCACATATTGATTTTAAAATCTTGATTTTAACATATAAAGCCATTAATGGGATAGCGCCGGAATACCTCTGTAATCTAGCTCCTTACATTCCAATTCATTCTCTCTGCTCTTCCGACTCTTCTACTCTTCAGCAGCCCACATTTAAATTGAAGTCGATGGCTGGTCGTTCCTTCTCTGTTACAGCTACACAGTTGTGGAATAAACTTCCTCTGGTGATTAAAAATTCCCCAACACTGGACTGTTTTAAGAAGTCTCTAAAGACCTATCTTTTTTTTAAATGTTTGTTTCTGAAATGTACATTCATTAACTTTTGTAATGTTTATTTTTATTTTTATTTGTATCTCTTTTTTTATATATATTGGTACTGTATATTGTTTTTGTAGAGCTTTGGGTTAGAGAAAAGCACAATATAAATAAAATGTATCATCATCTAATAAATGCCCAAAGCAAAAACTGCAAGGATACAAGTAGCTATAGAGAACTTTGGACAATCACACCTGGGATACAAGATAACACAATACTAGATAACTGTCTAAGACAGGAACACAATACAACAATCCCGCAAAGACAAGCAGCAAGGAAGCACAATATAAAGGGAGTGGAGCAAAGGAGGACCAAGTGAACTCAATTAGTGAAACGAGGCCTAGACAAGAACTAAACACGTGGTAAGGGGAAATTAGGAGGCAAGACAAGGGGAGCACACGGCCAACATAAACAAAGACAAATCCATGTACTCAAGCACAAAACAAACATGGAAACATTAAACAAAGATACAAGAGCTGCCAGGGCAGAACTCATGCCAGTCTATTGCGTCTTACTTTCTGTGCAGTGAGGACATTCCCCTGCAAGAGGATTCCCCAGTGCTGCTCACACTGTGAGAGTGAGCACAACACTGACTACACTCATCTGAGTACAGCGCTAAGTATGATGTTCTCCCCTGTGATTATCAGCTGAGACTCATATAGCATATTTCTTCCTAAAAAGAGCTGCTTTTCGCCGCCCTTTATTCTAAAAAACGCTGCGCCTCCGAGTGTGTCTCTTGCCGGGGCCACGCCTACGCAAGCCGCGTTCATCAAAGACTAGTGCTTTGGCGTGTGTTTGTCTTCATAACACAAGAACACTTAGGCCTATCTTTAAAATACAAACAAGACCTTTAGCTGGGCTCATCTCGTTGAAGCTTGCATGTCCATTAAGTTCTTAGCTGGGGGGGTTTGTTGGTTAGCTCAGACTGGCTGGAGCCCACTCCATTTATGGCCCTAGATTAGACTGTTGATTTGGGTCTGGAGTGTTGAGTTCTGCGTGGAATTATGTTTGAACGAATTATCTGTAAGATTCATTTGTGTTTGGTTCACCCTCAAATCCTACAGTGGCTATCAGGTGAGACTCAGGTGAGCATATCCCTTTCTAAAGCGGTTGTTTTACAACTCCACGCCAATGAGCGTGTCACTTGCCAGGGCTGTGCCAACGCAAGCCACGTTCATCAAAGAATGTTCTGCGGCTCAGCAGCAACCCAGGTGCAAAGCGGAGCCGCAAGCCACGCCTTCGCCCATGGCAGGCCATCCCCGGAGTGTTGAGCTGGATTTTGGGGACAATCAATTGAGATTACTCACTACGCACTTTAACAAAGTGCATGGATGCAGAACTCTTCCCCTGAGACAGAAGGGGATGCGCATTCTGAATTATCTCGATGACTGGCTCATCCTGGCCCAGTCAGAGGCAGAATCGATTTCTCACAGGTCATTGCTCCTCAGCCATTTGGAATGTCTAGGACTCAGAATTAACCTAGCCAACAGCTCACTGTCTCCCAGCCAGAGAATCTCTTTCCTGGGGGCGGTCCTCGACTCAGCCCAAACATGGGCCTGGCTAACACCCGAGCATGCTAAGACTATCCAGCAGCTCGCAATATTGTTCAGAGTAGGGGCCTTTTCCCTTCTCAGAAACTTTCAGAGGATACTAGGCCTAATGGCTTCCGCATCGTCAGTATTTCCGCTGGGCTTGCTGCACATGAAACTCCAGGTCTCAACTCACGCTTGCGATCAGGTCGCCTTCGCGTCAAGGTGAACCACGGCTGCATCAGAGCTCTGGCCCCTTGGAAGGGCCCCAGCCGTTACCGGACTGGAGTAAACATGGGGTTGGTCTCGAGGAGGAAGGAGGTTACTAGAGACGCTTCCAACATGGGTTGGGGAGCTCTGTGTGAGGGCAGACCGACTTCCGGCTCTTGGTCGAGCACGGAAAGACGTGTCTTGCGTAGACGGCCGTACTATGATGCACACGACCTGGCGTTCGTCGCTTCAATCGAAATAACCTGAATATATTGGCAGATGCCCCGCCCCCCCCCTTGGCGGGCTCTGTGCACGATTCTGCGGGATGCGCCCTGATGGGCTCGCGCAGATACGCCACTTCGCCATAGGTTCATGCAGTTCCCACTGCTTAGCCAATAAGCGCGTGCATTTCACTGCACTGTTATGTCTGTGCAGTATCACTGCATTATTGAATAAAAGGCTTCAATAAATTGGAGAAAAGGGAGTTTTCCCCATAGCGTCTAGCGACACAAAACTCATTCCCATTATCTCAGGGAACCGAAGTTACGTTAGTAATCGAGACGTTATAACCAATACAAACCAATACTATTTTATTCTGGAAACAAACTTTGTTGCATTATTTTCCTTTATCTCTGTAAAGCTGCTTTGAAACAATCTGTATTGTAAAAAGCGCTATATAAATAAATGTGACTTGACTTGAATACAGACAACTAGAGTGCTGGTAATCATTGTGTTTTGTTCATACAGTGTGTTCAGGTGGTTGTTCTCAGGGCCTAAGCCCCTTATCTCTTCTGACCCTAGCAACTCCCCTGGTGTATACTGAACTACAAAAAATACTTTTCTTACTTAGTCTTTCTGTTTTGTTTCCAGTTCAAATATCTAAATAAATCAAGATGAATTTACTAGACAAGTAAAATGGCATAATATATTACGTCTTGTTTTGTGAAGAAGAAAAACAAATGATTGAGTTTTTTATATATAATCTTAATTCAAACAGAAACAAGATTAAAATCACGGAGCAAAGTGGACATGACACTGACACCGACAGACAAGACAATTTTATTACGAAATTTAAATAATAAATACTGTTTTGGTGCTCTTTAATGTGGCATGACAGATCGCTTAGAAGGTAGATACAGAAACAACTTACCGAAATGTATCATGTCTCATTGAATCGCTCAATCAGTGTTTCAACTGTGATAAGAAGTCAATAAAACAGCTTGTAAACAATGTTACAGGAAAGCCATGTTAGTTAGCTGAAAAAATGTACTATAGAGAGGATTATTTTTTGCTAAACATACTCTGAACTATATTTCATATTTATTTTATTTTTACTCATTTATCATAAAAAATATAACATTGTTATTAAACTTTATAATATTTTTATAACGTAATATTTTTCTGCATCATTTACTCACTTATTTCTTCTGCTGAATACAAAAGAAGATATTTTGAAGAATGTCAGTAACCAAACAGTTGATGGGGCCCCATATTTTTATTTTATTTTATATTTTTCTATGGAAGTTAATGGGGTCCATCAACTGTTTGGTGACCAACATTCTTCAAAATATCTTCCTCTGTGTTCAGCAGATGTATGAAATTCATACATGCTTGGAACAATTTGAGGGTGAGTAAATGATGACATAATTTTCATTTTTGGGTGAACTATCCCTTTAATTTACATTTTTAATAATAATACCAGCTGACAGGTCTCCCTGTATTTACAGCATTAGTAGACAGATTTTTTCCTTGAGAAAAATGTAGCTACTCTACCCGATATCCAAATGAATCGATATTGAATCAAGATTGGAATCGTATTGCAAGCTTATGAATTAAAATCATGAAATTTTGTCAAGCACTAATAAAAACAGCAGTTATTGTACCATGTAAACATTGTAACATGTTGTCACTAAACTTAATTGAAATTCTATTTAGTTACCAAATGTTTTGGCAATAAGAATACACTGATGCAAGGTTTTTGTGTGTTTTTTTTTTTGTTGTTGTTGTTGTTGTTGTTAATTCTCACTCCAAGCTAGACTCAAAAGTTGGCAGCCCTGTTAAAATGTATTATAATTGGAGCAAACTGCTGCATACTCGGATGAATGTACACAGAACTGCAACCGCCGAGGCCAAGATTTTCGCTAAATAATAAATTTTTGGTTGTTTCTCGCCAAACCCTTACATTCAGAACACTCGGAATATACAGCACGAGTTGCATGGGATTATTTTAATACAAGTTTGCATCCACTTTTAAAAAAAGAAAAGACGTTTCGGGGAGAAAAAGGAATTTGGGGAAAATAAAATGGACATTATATGTATTATGTGATATCTTGACCTGATTTTTGCCGTCTTATGTGACAAGATGATTGACAGGGCAGTTTAAAAGGTGACAAGATACACATAACTAAGCGTCAGAGCTGTCAGTTAAAAACACAATTATGACTAAAGTAGTATGTCCCAAAGCTTGCCTACCCTTCTGCTACACACTTAAAAATATGTACTTTTTCTTCACAAAACCAGTACATACTTCTAGGGCATAGTTTAGGCAAATTGGGACACAGCAAAAGTCTTTGGCTGAACGATGTTACTGGAAACTCCCGAGAATTAATAAAGTTGTGTTCACGGCATATTGAAATTATTGTAATTACGAAATTTCAACTTGTAAAAAGCATTCACGTCCTTGTATAACTTTTAATTACAGCTTGTATTACTGGACCGCTGCAGATTAAAGGGCACCTATTATGCCCCTTTTCACAAGATGTAAAATAAGTCTCTGATGTCCCCAGAGTGTGTATGTGAAGTTTTAGCTCAAAATACCCTACAGAATTTTTTTTACAGCATGTTAAAATTGTCATTTTTTGGTGCTCAGAAAAATGTGCCGTTTTAGTGTGTATCCCTTTAAATGCAAATTGACTGCTGCTGCCGGCCCAAAGGGCGGAGCCTCACGAGCTCATGCTCAGAGCCAGGACAATCTCATCCAGTGTTGCCAGATTGGGCGGGTTCCCGCCCAATTGGGCGGTTTTGAATTTGATTGTGCGGGTAAAAAAGGGTTTGGGCGGGTGGACAAAATTTGGGATGGTTTGGGGTCAGTTCGGCTGTTTTCAAACATCTACATTTTAAAGTCTAATTGATTAAAAAACTAAACTAAAGTGTGCATGTAGTCCATAAAATCAGTCATCATGACATTACTGTACACACACGCGCGCCCATGCAGAGTCAGCTGGCGTTAGTGTTGACATCACCGACGAGCACGCACTTTTAGCCAATCAGCGATCAGCAGGCAGATGCGATTGAGCGCGATAAGTTGTAGCTGTATATTCAAGTGATCGCTAATGCCAAAGTGATAGGCTAGCTATAGCCTACTAAACAGTAAGTTGTATCTACACAGTAAAGAGTAAGATAGTGAGCAACTCTAAAAACGTACACCTGGTGGGAGATAGATGGTGAATATAACTCTGAGGAGAGCACAGTTGAATGACTTGAAATGAAATGAAATATGGGACGTGAAATATGTCCATGGCCATGTGCACACTAACCTAACCTTACCAGAGACATCGGCAACTTTTACACCGTCCAGATTGCACTATACTCGACCCTGACAGCTGCTGAAAAAGGTTTGAATCAACGATGAATGAGTTTGACTGCTAAATTCTGCGTTATGTTCTGCAATGTGTACTTCCGAGGGTTAAAGTAATCGGTTCATTTCTTGATTGCCGTTTTGACAGTGTCCATCTGGACATTTTAGTCATATTGGCTAATTATCCTTTATTATTGCCCTGTTTTGATCTGTTTTCCTGGAATTTTATTTTTTATTTTATTTTATCATTGTTTTTCTGTTTTAAGGAGATAAAAATTGTGCTTATCAACCTTGAATGACATGGTAATGAATTTATATCATATTATTTTGGCGGCAGTAAAATTTTGGGCGGTTTTTTCTTGTAGTGGGCGGGTTTTGGTGAGCTTTTGGGCTGGAAATCACCGTCCCAATCTGGCAACACTGATCTCATCTGATAATATCAAAACAGAAACAGAAACAGAGCCAGGGAATGCTGTATGGAGATAGAACAGGTAGGGTACTATACGGTTATCCGGACCACATGAGATGACCTACCCCAACCCCGCCCCTAAACCTACCCGTCACTGGGGTTACGACCAACCAAGAGCGGTTGTGGTCACGTGTGGTCAGGTGTGGTCCGGATAACCAGAGATGTAGTGGTAAAAAAAGAGGTGGGTAAACTATAAATTCTGGTGGACCACGACGTGGTCACCCGGTAAGGTGGGCCACTCCCTACCGGTGTATGTGTGTATCCTGATGACATCGCTATAGGCTTATCATTTGATGGTACTACCAAGGGTATCACTGGTTGTTCCCTCATCATAGGTCACACAATCACTATTCAATTCATACATTAATCTAAGTTCTTGTAAAAGAGACTCAAGAAGGAATAATATGGTTGAAATCTATCAAGTTTACTAAATGACAAAACAGAGAGAACAAAAATATTTAAGAGAGATAGAGAAGGGAGGCTTATATCCAGGGCTTCCAATGCAATGCACTTGTACATAATGATTAGGGATTTGGGATTATTTTCATAGTCGATTAATCTGTTGAATATTTTCTTGATTCATCGATTAGTTGTTTGGTCTATAATATGTCAGAAAAATGTGGATCAGTGTTTCCCTGTAGAGGGAAAAGTCTTTAACCTGGTGCAGGCTTGATTCCCTATGAATCTTTTGTACAGTTGGGTATCGACATGCTCCCTAGTCCCTACATTAAACCAGCTGCCTGTAATGAATAAAAAAAATAAAATAAAAACTTTCCTGTTGCGGCTGCTATTGAAAAGGCCGAAAATATGCCGTCCCGCCCCTCCGTGTTTGGCGATCAGGTTTCATTCTCGCGCAGCTTGTTTAGTAATTTGACGAGCTGTCTTTCCGCTCCGTGTGTGCGCCGTTCTCTTTGTTCCGTGTGTGTGTGTGTGTGTGTGTGTGTGTGTGTGTGTGTGTGTCGGCGCGCTTCGCTCTCTGCTCAATGTTCCGCTCTGTGTTTGCGCAGCGCGTTCTGCTCTGTCGTTAACGGCCCAAATGATCGAATCATGTACCGATCGGCGATCACGCACTGGAAAAGCAAAGTCCGCTCAAATAACGTGAAATTTAGAGGTAGATAAACGCAATTTAGAGGTGGATAAACGCACTTTGGAGGTGGGTAAACGCTATTTCCGAATTTTGGGAGGTGCGTAAACGGCGTTTACGTGCGTTTAGCCTCCACTACATCCCTGCGGATAACCGTATAGTACCACAGGTAGTTTAGTTTAATTACGGTTATAACTTATTTGTCATCTGCTTTTATCCACTATTATAAGCCTGCTGTAGTAGACCCCATCCGAATGATGACCAAAATATACTGATGAGTTCAATGAAGTTTATTGTACATCACACAAAAGATGAAGCGTTAGTTTTACTCCAGAAAATCACTGTGAGACCTGAATAAACACAGTAAAAGAAGTGCGCATTAAAGTCTTATCCATAAACTCTCTCTCTGCCTTTCATTAGCATGGAACATACACAGCGAAGTACACAAAACACTCGTTAAAACAACTAACAGTAAACAAATATATACACACCTTTTCAGTGGGTGCTAAATAAACTGGTAAACTGTATATCCGTAAACCGACTCGATGAGCTGTGATTAAGTGTCTCACTTTCATTTCTGCCGTGATCAGTAACGTTTGGCCTGTCGCTCCGGAGAGTGTAAGCTTGATCACGAACAGTTGGTGAGATCCATCCTCGAGTAACAACGGGAGTAAATGAAGACTGATATGTTCATTCTGACATCCAACAACAAAACTCCTCAATCGCTTAGAAGACATTCTTGTCTACAGCTGCTCCGGCGTGGAAACAATGGCGGGCTGTGTCCAGCTCACTCAGGGTGGGTCTACGCTAAAACTGCAGTGTCAATCAACACTCGTGGGAGGGGCCTGTGCAAAGTGACATCACATTGCCCCAAATCTGAGAACAGCTCGTTCTGAGACGGTGCTTATGATTTATGGAGATTTTTTAAAAAGCACTGGGTGGATTTTTATCATTATAGGGTGGTTGTGTACACACACTGCCAACACACATTTATGTTCAAACACCATGTAAAAGTGAATTTTGCATAATAGGTGCCCTTTAATTTAGGCGTTGATCGTGGTGCCATAGAAATGCAACGGTAATTACGACGTCAACGCAGCATAAGTAGAATGCGGAAAAAGGGTAGAAGGGTAAGTAGGTTTCATGACCCTTTAATTATATATGTATTGTATTTGTTTTATCAGGTACATTAATCGTGTTCATGATCAGACATGCCGCTTTATCACTGTCCTTATTTGCACATTTATTTCATTTGAAGAAGACAAGATGATATATGTTGCGCATACACGGTGCTGGTTCATGTTTGGAGAAGGAGAGTATGTGAAATATGTCCATAAAAACTGAAGCACGCTTGCTGTGCTAGTCTGCTCTGGGAGTGTAGTTAAACTCATCGTGGCGTTCCGGGTTGGAATGTTGTTACATAGGCCTATTAAATATTGTTACAGTCATATTTTTTGTGTTGGTAATCAGACTCCAGCTCTGCATGGGGAGAAAATGCAAACAGCACTTTGTGCTACTGTACTGAGGAAATATACATATACAGTGCTATGCATAAGTTTAGACACCCATGCTAAAGTACCTAGAGATTGGCATGGAGTACTTTCCATAAAATCATTTCTCAATGCAAATCAAACCAGCTATTAGGCTAACTGAAATAAAACCATGCCAATCTCTAGGTATGGTGAAGGCTATGTGATGATGTGGGGCTATTTTAATTCCAAAGGCCAAGGGAACTTTATCAGGATGCATAGTATCCTGGATCCATGAAGTAACTGCCCTTTAAAAATAAAAATCTGCCTGCCTCTATGGGAATTTAACATAGGGGTGTCCAGACATATGCACCCTGCATTTTAAGGAAGAACATTTATTTATTTACGATACATTATTCATTCACAAAGAAAATTGGTGTCCTTAAAGGTTGGATATTTCCTATTTTTTTTTAATTAAGGCATTAAGTTCAATTTCCAAAAGATGATTTTTTATTCCTCTTTTTAGTCAACTTTAGCATGGGTGTCTAAACTTATGCATAGCACTGTACTTATAAGACGTATCTGAATGCAAAGCTGAACAGTGAATGAATACAGCTGAAACAGTCTTTTGTGACATTTGAATTCTAAAGCAATCTCATTCAAAATAAAGAACAGTGTTTGGATTAAATGAGCTCATTCTCATGAATAATGTGGATAAAAGCTCAAAAATGTATGATGTACTCTCCAGCTACAGCAGCCAATCACCCCTCTGAATAAACACATATACCTGTTTTCGTGACGTTGGTTAAACTTTGCTTTTTAAAGAATGAAAATAAGAATGAAATAGCTCAGAAAAACAAAAAAATAACCACTTTTCCCTTAATAATAAACATGTGCGCTATTGTTGTTTACCTGTACATATCTGTTAACACCTCCAAAAATGTGTTTTAGGGTCTCATGACCCTTTCATTATTCATATATTGTATTTGTTTTATCAGGTATTTTATTTATTTTTAATTTATGAATACTTTCATTCATTCATCAATTGATAATAATATGCTGTTTGATGTTTTTTCCAGGTAAATTCGAGCATTTTAACAATTTAGAAGAACAAAGTAATTAAAGACACAAAGAGTATCGTAACATCATTGTTTTGGACAATCTAATTATTGATTTGTATAAATTTACAACACAGAAAACAAAACAACACTTTGCCTGACCTGAAATTTATGAAAAATATCTGAGAACAAAAATAATCTGAGAACAGTTCTACCTTTAAATTAAAATCTATACCTTCCTTATATAAAATCGAAGAATTGAAGGACTGTACACTCAAGTGAAGTAACAGATGTTTGTTAGGGAAAAAGTGTCATAGAGAACATTTGGAATAAAATGAAGTTGTATCCAGCCTATTTGTTATAAAGTTATCTGAACCGTTGGCTTAGTAACCAGACCAACCCTGTATTCACTTATAAACAGGGACAGATGCCAGTTACTGAGTCAACAACTCAGAGAGATATACAGTCATCAGTGAGTTTACAGGCAACCGTTGCCCTATAGGAAAGAAAAAAACTTTTATAGCTGCATACTCTTACTGTATGTCAACAATTGTCATTTGTTTCCATTTTCATTTCTTCTAAGGAATCTTGGTAGCACTTTATTTTACAGTCCTGTTCCCCGTGTACATACGATATATGACAGTGTGGCGAGCAGGACGAGGCCGAGGGCCGTGAGAGAGCAGCACGAGGCCAGTGGCGTGATTCCTGATGAGCAACACCTGCGCGATGCACCTGTCTCGATCTCCACTGTCGTTGCTCACCCTTTATGCTTCCGATCCGCCGTGAGAGATACGAGACCGGTGCGTCGCGCAGGTGTTTCTCATCAGTAATCACGCCACCGGCCTCGTGCTGCTCGCCACAGACAGTAATTACAATAATTGGGTAATAACAAACCCTGAACCTACCCCTCTAAAGCTATCCTTAACCCCTGTAGTTACCTTATATTACCCAGTATTTTCTTAGGTAAGTACACTGTAAGTGCACGCATGTACACACACTGTAAAATAAAGTGCAACTGGAACCTTAGCATCTGAGACAAACATCTGAGACAAAGTTGATACTCAAGTGAGACACTAATTAACTGAGCTTTGAAAGGGAAACCTCTGATCACATGCTTGCAAATCCACATCATAAATGTTTCCCATTATATCTCATAAATGTTTTATATTATATCTCATATCACTCAATAGATAGAGGGTAAGCATTTACCATTCATCCACTCAGCCTTCTCCAGCAAATGTCTGACAATGTCCTGATATGGGTCAGGTTCAACATTCATCTTCTGTCTTCACACAGTGTTGTGCTCTTGCCTGTTATATTCAATGTTTTACTGTACCCCCTCCAGACCCGAGATGGTCCTCACTGCAGAACACGAGATCCAGGGGGCGAGGTTGGATCCAGATCCAACTCCTCCCATTTTATATACTTTGCTCCACTAAATTAAGCATATTTGTGAAGTTGCAGCCTGCAATTTTAAGAGTAAGTTGCAACATTTGAGTGTGTTGTCGTGTGCATGATGTAGTGCAGTGCAGTGTGAAAGGATGAATGAGTGATTTATTGTTTCATTCTATGTGTAAGTTCTAATTTTGAATGTCATGTGGTTTCCCTCTAATGTTGGTGTGTTATTAGTGATTAGTCAGTGTGCTTACAATGTGCTCTCAATGTTGTTTTCCTTATGTTTCGCATTCAAAGTTTCCCTACTGGATTCAGTGTCTGTTTTACCTTGTGTTAATAAATGTTTATTTTCTATTTCATTGTGCTGGTAATGCATTTTGCATGCATTTACGTAAATGTAAGCACTTATTATGTTATATAAATTAAGTCAGATGCCCTTGTGAAGTCATTTTTAAGTATGAAATTGCAGAAGACCTGATAGTGCTGCTATACTTCTTTAGTCACATACAGCTTTATAATAATTATGCATAATCAGTGGTGGAAAAAGCACACATATTTTATACTTCAAGTAGAAAGAGAACTTGATTTAATATTACTCCAATAGTGCCTACTTATTAATCTACTTAAGTATTTGAAGTCAGCCAATCAAAGAATACACTTCTTTTTAAGAAATATTTATTCTTACATGTAACAAGGAACTATGGGCTTTTCAGGGAAGGTAAAAGGTAATTATTTATTTATTTTTGTTATAATGTTTTGGAGTAAAAGCAAACATTTCTCCAAATGAAAATATTCTAATAAAATATTTGGTTATTGCCCACCACTGTATGTAATTATAGGTGCACATTCACACAATGTACAAACTACAGTTTTTGTAACTAACCATTTAAAACGTTATTAAATAAATTTAGTTTTCAATAAGGTTTTTTTTTTTTTTGTCAAAAGAATAACTTACTTTAGTTAATAACTCAATGTGGAAACGGTAGAGCAATATCACAAGAAAGTATGACGTGTCTTGTGGCAAAACTCCAATAGTTGCAGTAGCTCCTGTGTACTGCAGTGAGGAGCTACTGCCAGACCCTCCATTCCCACACAAATAAAACATTAACTGTAGTTTATCTCAATTTCACAGGTGTTTAAATGAGCAGCAGGTTACATGCTCACTACATGCACTGTGAGTGTTTAAATTATAAAAATCTACAATCAGCTGTTATTTGTTGAGCACATTTAAAAACACAAGTTGACCAAAGTGCTTTACATGTCTAAAAATTGCTCAATAAACACACAACAACAACTCAATATACAACACTGATCACTGTCTCAAAAACCAAGGGGCAATGTGTTTTCAGCATAGATTTAAAACATTCTAACCAGTCACAGGATCTGATATGCAGAGGAAGACTATTCTAAAAACGTGGTGCTGCCACAGAGAAGGCACGATTTCCTTTGGTTTTCAACCGTGATTTGCGAACATGTAAGAGCAAACTCTGGGAAGATCTTAGAAGTCTAGCAACACGATGATGCTGTAATTATATATAGATAGATTTACGATGACGTCACATTTCTCCCGCAACTCCTTACGGCGCCATCTTGTGTGTCAAGTGGGTCAAGCGTTTGCATTACGGAGCATGATAATATCCTGAATCGGCATTATTCTGAACATGAAAATCATACGATTATTCTCCATTTGGCTGGAGTCAATGTTCAGTGCAGCTCTTGTGAACATTTAGAGGTTTTGTGCTCTGGAGATGTGACACGTACTTTATCTAATCATTTCCAAGATGGGGTAGCTAAATGCGCTAGCTCTCATTGGCTGTCAAATCGCTGTCTTGACACTGAGTCTAAATGTACCGTATAATAAGGGCTGTGCAGATATCAGCCGCCTGGCTACAGCGATGTGAACCGTCAATGCAGGGCTCCAGACTAACTTTTCCACGAGGGAGAGAGAGCAAGACAGCGCTTAGTTTGGAGACGGTGAAGTCTTGTTTACACTTTCGCCTGGCTCCGAAGAGAGAGGAAGTGCGCACGCACGACCGTCTCTCTCTCCCTCTGCTCGTTCTTTCAGTTAAACATGCGCCCAGTTCATCTACATTACTCACCGATCAAATAAGACTTTGGCGGGCGCTAAAACAAGTTCAATGCAGGAGAATTCATGCGTGAATTTAACTGAGTAGTACATGACCATGCACTCGCACAAATGCGACCACATAAAATTTTTTTTTACTCGCACATTCTAACAAAATAATTGTATGCTTCCAGAGACTTTCTTCCTCTTAATTCGTCAAAAGTGTACGCACTAACGGTGTGGATGAGATACTTGGCAATGTCCATTTCCTGAATATCGGGGTATGCCGCAGGATTAGCCTACATAACCAGTCCTCTTTCGACATTGTGTAAGGATCCTTTCCATCGATATAACTCAATTTCTCATCATATCTTGCCTTGCAAACATCGTCTAATGTGTCCCTGTAAATAACCTTCACCTTGTCGCCAGGTTTGGAGGAATTTGTCATCGTATCTCAACACAAAAGAGTCAAAAATACTTTATATTAACTGGCTTTCTATTAATGCAGCACAGTGAATGAGCCGTGTCTCCCAGTGGCTTACTGACAGCTTTGACACACAACATGGCGGCGCGCCGCAGAGGATAATGGGTAATTCGAGAAACGGAAACCCATCTATACTCAGGAGCAAGACCGAGCAAACCTTTAAAAACCATAATCAAAACTTTATATTGGACTCTAATATCAACAGGATGCCAGTGCAAAGAGGCCAGCGCCGGAGAAATGCTTAGACCATTTACTTGTGCCTGTCAACAGTCTGGCTGCTGCAATGTTGAAAGCAAGTTTCTAGACAACCCCAAATATAACAAGTTGCAATAATTCAATCTGGATTAAATAAACACACAAAAGACAGAAAAGACAGAATTTTCTTCAATTTAGCGATGCTCCACAATTGATAGAAGCTACGTTTAACCACGGCATTGACTTGTTTGTCAAATTTAAGCTCAGAATCAAAAAGTACTCCAAGGTTCCATTGTTGTCATTAGTGGCTAAAGGGCCAAGATGTACAGAAAGCTGTTTGGCTAAATTTGGGGAACCAAACATGTTTCTGTTATTGAATTTTGTGGTTACCATTGTGCTGGTAAGAACCCAGCTAACAGGGAACGTTCTCAGAACATTGGCTAACGTTCTCTGAAAGTTCTCTAAAAGTTATCAAAAACGTTCTTGTTGTAACGTTATTATAACGTTGTGCCAACGTTATATGTCATTGATAAACGTTCTAAAAACGTTAGCATTAAAACGTTATTCTTACATTGTTAGTGGAACGTTTTAAAAACATTATTGTTAAAATATATATTAAGATAAAAGTTCTCTTAAAGTTACCAAAGTAACGTTGTGCCAACATGTCAATGATAAACGTTTTAAAAAACATTATTATGTTAAAAAATATATATTAGTCATTACAAATTAGTTATACAGCTTTTTATTCTGCAAATCAACTTCAGAAACATATCATTTGTAAATCCAGTGACACAACTAATGACACAATGCACTGACATTATTTAACTATTTCATTTAAATATTTTTTATGGTCAGAATAAAAAATCCCAGAATATAAAATAATTATGTTCAGGAAAATAGCAGTATTCATTTAAGTTGAGTGCATTTTGCTTGTTGTATGAATTAGACACTTTTATCATAATGCTGATCTCAAAGTTACCAAAGTAACGTTGTGCCAACATGTCATTGATAAACGTTCTAAAAACGTTAGTATCAAAACGTTATTCTTACTTGTTAGTGGAACATTTTAAAAACGTTACTAAATTAAAACAAATAAACAACTTCAGAAACATAATTTGTATATACAGTGACACAATGCACTGACATTTTTTTGGGAGGTTAAAATATTTTTTCTAATATTATTATTAGTTTAGAAAAAAATCCCAGATATAAAATAATTATCGATTCAACAGGAAATAATTCAAAAAGTACAGTCAATTATAAATTTGGTTTTACCTCTAAAAAAAATAAAATAAACTTTTGCAATTACAGTCAAAGAGAAAACAGGGAATGTGTTATGATAGACTGTAGTTTTATCAGATCATTCCCCACGTCCCAACGACCTATTACCTAAGATGGGCGTGGTTTTGCAGCGCACGGCACGACCCGTCAATCAAACACAGCGTCAGCGGGACAAGATGTCGGACAAGGAGACGACAGCTTTTAGGTAAGTTGAATTTTGCGTGTTGTATGAATCAAATACTTGTATCAGTGCTAATTAACTTAGTTTTGCAGCAGTTGCTACTGTTTTAATAAAGTTGACTAGATCAACAGTTTGCATGAACTGTCTTGAGTAACGTAAACTGATCTTGCAGTCCACAGAGCAGTTAACAACACTACACAAATATGTAGGCAGGGTTGCCAACTCTCACGCATCTCGCGTGACAGTCACGCATTCAGCCTCAATCTCACGCTCTCACGCTCAACAAAGAAATCTCACGCAAAAATAGACATTCTTCTGTGCTCTATTTTTTTTTCACTCATGTGCACTAAATTTCAGAATTACTATAAACAATTCAGGCTCTTAACTACTGGATGGACCACTAGTTATGGCGCAAATTAGTTAAAAATCTCCCAGAACCTAGAGCGAGCACGCATGCGAGACTGTCGTCCAAACCAACCGATAGCGCGCGCACGCACGGCAGAGAGGGAAAGTCTTACAACTGCGCATTTTATCAGTTGCGGCGCCTTCATCTATAGTCTACACTGCAGCACGACGACGTATATTCACATCAAATGTTAACGCAGAGGAACGGGACACTGCAGTTCACAAAAGTTCATTATTTGCATGTGCTTTAAAGCCTTGCCGGTTAAACATGTCATTCGCTGCTGATGCGCTGTTCAAATTATGCGCTTTACTGAGCGCGTACACTCGACGCGCACATGCACTAAAAGCCTGTTACTGGACTAAGTTATCTTGTGAGTCTAATATTGCGCTAATACTGTCAAATACAGACAATGTTTACATAAACAAAGTTGGTTATGTCTAAAGTGAAAGCAAACAGAGAAAATTAATTAAAATCTGCTTGTCATATATATATGCGTGTATATTAGTCGCGTGCAGTTCTTACAGAGACAGTAGCCCTAATAATAAACATGCTGCCGCTTGTTCTTAAAGAGATAGTTCACCCAAAACCAAACAGTTTCTGGTCCCCATTGACATACATAGTAGGAAAAAATATATACTATGGAAGTCACAGGGGTACATCAACTGTTTGGTTACTGACATTCTTTCAAATAACGTTTATTTTCAAGTTCAACAGAAGAAAGAAACTTATTCAGGTTTAAAACAACTTAAGAGAGTAAATTATGACTTTTTGGGGGGAGAACTATGCCGTTAATGTTAATAAAACAACAAAACACACAGAGGAAATCATTCACTGCTCTTGACTGAGAACTTTAAGTCTGTTGTGTTTTATTTTCATATTTGTCCATTTAATTACTTTCTTCAATTCTACTGTTAAATACACCTATAGCTGAAAAAATAAAGCACTGTTTATTTCATTTGTATATTAAGTTGTGTATGTGTAATATGTATCTCTGTTCTTAATTTTTAATAACAAAGAAAATAGTGACAAAGATTTTAGCTTCGCCACTTTGACCTAAATGTCTGCCATTCTTTTTTATTTTATATTTTGTTACCTATATTTTGTTATAAGGCTTTGTTTTTAAAATAGGGACATTAGTTTGGCTGTAATGCTCAGTCACATGCAAAATAGTAAAACCAACCTGAAAAAGAATCATGATAAAATCGTGATTTTTTCTGAAAAACAAAACAAAAATTGTGATATTATTGCCATATCGCCCACCCCAGGTGTAAAAAAGTGCCTAGATGTGCTTAGATGCTAAAAATGTGTTATTATTGATCATTATATCACACTACAATTAAACATAATGAAACATTCATTTGAATTGAAATTGTTTTATTAGCTTAGCTAATATTATTTATTAGCTTTTTCTAGAGATTGCAGTCATGCATGACATGGTGAAAAATGACTTGAAATAATACTGAAAATAGGTTAAGATGAATGTTAAAGGTGTGCCCCCTAAAAGCACAAGTGCCCCCCCCCCCCCCCCCCCCCCCCCCGTCGGAGAAGTCTCACTCCGAACTAAACTGAAAAGTTGGCAACCCTGTGTAGGCCTAGTTAAAACTGAAGAATAAACGCAAAATTACATTGATGTCTTTATTTAGATTCACCTTTTCCAGTTTCCTTGTTCGCCTTTTCAATATAGCTAAACTGATTTTAATTTGAACGGTTCTTGAGATTCAAAAGTTAATCGGCTAACGTTAGCTCAATTAAGTTAGCTTAGCTATGGTCCGGGTATTTCCCCCTCCAGTTATCTGTTTCATGTGTCAAGTTCGTCATCTGAAATCTGTAACTTATTTGTAATTTTATCGTGTAAGTTGTCCACAGTGTTTGCAGTTTTACAGGTTATAACAAGCTCCTATGTGACATTTAAAAAGGAAGGATATCCCCAGGCTCCTCTTAAATTTGATATTTGGATCGAGCACTTGACAACAGTAATGGACCCTTTTCACAGACTGTAATTAACGTTACGCGTTTTAACAACCATCAGTATTGTAAATTGTGCTAATTTATAATTTACAGTGTATGGAAGGCCATATTTTCAATTCCTCCAGGCAGCTTTTTTTTTTTTTTTTTTTTTTTTTGCTCAAATTGCGTTAAAATTTGTATTTTTGGCTTGGTGCAGCAGTTGTAGGTGCGAATTTCTATGGTAACCGGCGCCTCTGGCGTTGCAGTGATGCAGAGCCGCTGAAATATTTTTGATTTAAGCAAAGTTATCATTAGATTGCAGTTTTGGGATGTGGCACGGTTCATTAATGCAATTTAAACTTTAAGAGTGCATTAAAATAGAAACAATGCAAAGTCCTTGAGCATGAAAAGCAATATAAGCTCTGGGCTTAGGGACAAGAGCAGAGAGCTAGTCTCGTATCTTCATGTGTTCTCCCAATATTCCAAAGCAGATTAAACTTTTTGTAAATTGTCAGAAAATTTAATTAGATATTGTGCATGAGCAAGTACAGCATCCCAGTGCTTTTATACTAATCTCACCACACTTTAATACAACACTGTTTTATTTTCTCCCTGCAGTATCTCCGGAGATCCTCTCAGGGTCCAGTCCAGTCCAGTCCGATGTGCCGGAAGTGGAAGCTGATGTGATTGTGGAGAATGTAATTTAAAATGTTTTTGTTTTTTTTAGCTTGCTGATAGGTTAGGGTTAGGTAAAGAGGTTGTTTTAGTTTTGTTTCATGTTTCATTATTTTGAAGTTTAATCAGTTTGTTCTATGTTAGTCCAGGTTTATTTTCATGTTAATTTCATATTTCAATTTAACCCAAGTCGGCTTCAATTGTATCTGTATCTTGAAATAAACTACACTTTGGTTCACTTCAGCTCGTCTTCAGTGGACTACATTACACATATTATAGACATGATTCATGGGTCTTTTTGATTTTAATTATCTTTCTAGATCTTTTGTCTTAATTTTTAAATTTGAAAGCTCTTAATAAGGTGCTTTTATAAAATGATTGTCATATATACATTATTTGCAAAAACATTGAGAATGTTTAAACAAGTGAATGGAATGTTTTAAGAACGTTTTTCATAATCTTAGAAAAACATTAAGAAAACGTTTATATAACAGGAGAATTGAACGTTCTAATAACGTTTTGAATAATGTTCTTATAACTAAGAAATAATGTTAATACAACGTCCAAAAAACTGGACGCTTTGAACGTTCCTAGAACATTCAGAAGTAACGTTTTTATAACTTAATGGGAACGTTATGGAAACGTTCTTATAACCTAAGAATTGAATGTTCCAATAACGTTTGAACAACGTTCTTATAACCAAGCAAGAACGTTAATACAACATTTATATAACGGGAGAATAGAACGTTCTAATAACGTTTTGAATAATGTTCTTATAGCTAAGAAATAACGTTAATACAACGTCTAAAAAACTAGACGCTTTGAACGTTCCTAGAACATTCAGAAATAAAGTTTTTATAACTTAAAGGGAACGTTATGGAAATGTTCTTATAACCTAAGAATTGAATGTTCCAATAACGTTTGAACAACGTTCTTATAACCAAGCAAGAACGTTAATACAACATTTATATAACAGGAGAATAGAACGTTCTAATAACGTTTTGAATAACGTTCTTATAACTAAGAAATAACGTTAATACAACGTCCAAAAAACTGGACGCTTTGAACGTTCCTAGAACATTCAGAAATAAAGTTTTTATAACTGAATGGGAACGTTATGGAAATGTTCTTATAACCTAAGAATTTAATGTTCCAATAACGTTTGAACAACGTTCTTATAACCAAGCAAGAACGTTAATACAACGTTTATATAACAGGAGAATAGAACGTTCTAATAACGTTTTGAATAACGTTCTTATAACTAAGAAATAACGTTAATACAACGTCTAAAAAACTGGACGCTTTGAACGTTTCTAGAACATTCAGAAATAACGTTTTTATAACTTAATGGGAACGTTACGGAAACGTTCTTATAACCTAAAATTGTTAGCTGGGAAGCGCTTGAGCTTAGGCTGTGAGCACTCAGCTTATTATGCTCAGTACTGACACTTGTCTTTACTTAGAGGTTCATTTTATATGTTGTGCATTATGTTGAACAAATCTGTTGAACAAATCTGTTGACCTAACTAAACTGATTAATTATGAATAAATAAAATTGTGTAAAAATGTCTACAATTAAATTAATTAAGATAATCAATTATTTTTTTAGTGTATTTACATCAAGGTAGTGATGGGAGAAATTAAGCTTTTCAAAGTTTGCTGCGCAAAATGATTCACTGTTTCAAAGCGTTCAAAACACCACGCGCTGGTCAAAACAGTGTAAATGCAACAAAAACAGCTTTTACAAACCCATTGCAAATGTTTCATTTAAAGTATAAGTAAAGTAAAGTTTTTCTCCATAATATTGCCATAATTAGAGGGGAGCAACACCCTGCCCTACAAATACAAGACCCAGAGGAAGACCCCATCAACCCTGCAGATTTCCAGGATGGAAGGGTAGTCCGATATATTATATGCCACAATGTATTCTCAGATTAATCCACATGATATCTACCACCACAACCAAGCACAAAATAAACAAAATGAATAAACAATAAAGGTGCCCTAGAATTTGAAATTGAATTTATCTTGGCATAGTTAAATAACAAGAGTTCAGTACATGGACATGACATACAGTGAGTCTCAAACACCATTGTTTTCTCCTTCTTATTTAAATCTCGTTTTTGAAAAACACCCCTGAAAAATAGGCGAATCTCCACATAACACCGACTGTGACGCAACAGTCGGGATCATTAATATGTACGCCTCCAAAAATTTGCATATGCCAGCAAGGTCGAATCATTTTTCTTCGAGAGACATCATGGCTTGCAATTGAGCGAAGCATGGCAGTTGCTCAGTGTTTGGATGTAGGCTACAAATGAACACAAAGGTATTTTTTTAGTTCCTTCATCCGAGCCTCTGAAGAAGCAGTGGGTTATGTGGATTTCTGATGTGTAATTGTTCAAGTTCAGACAGATAATCTTTCTCTCAAAGTCGTTCAATACTGTTTATGTATCAGTAAATCAAGCCAGTGACTAAACGATCAACTTCACGTCGTTTCTTTTAGTAGGATGAAAATAATCTTACTTAAACTGTGATTAATATACAGATAGCGATCAAAGAACAATCCCTTTCCAGTCGCCCAAGCTGTCAATCACACAGCGCGAGTTTATCTGGACACTTGCCAAAACTCGTTATGAAATCAATGACTCTGTTACACTGCACAACGAAGCTCTTACTGTACGTACATCATGTTTGCATTGGCAGTGCTTTAAGTGGCCCAAAAGAGGTGCCGGTACTCTATTAATTTTTTTTTTTTTTTTTTTTTTTTGCTGACTCCCCTCCTCCCCTGAGGTAACAACAACTGAAGGGGTTTTATATACAGCAGTCAACAGACGACCTTATAAAAAATAATAAATCCTTTTATTAGTTTGTGGATTTGTTTGAGCTAGAAAGAGCTACTGAACATAAATAAAATGTGCAAAATGGTATTGAAAAAATACCCTTAGAAAGAGCTACTGTAGAAAGAGCTACTGAATATAAATAACGAGCTCGAACTTCTCACCACACCGGCACCCAGTTTGCAATTGCAAGTCTAAATTAGTTGCTTACATTTAAAAAATGAGCATACAATAGCATAAAAAGTATTTTTAATGAACATAAAGGTCCATGTTTAGTAAAAATCTTCACGAAACTTAATGAAATATTTAGTGAAATTAGAAAATATAAGATATTGTTAATTTATTTTGTATACACATTCTCATATCCATATATTTTGTTTTATTGTCACGAGTAATAATCTCAGGGTTTACTGGGTTTTACACGATTCTGTTTGTAGTGTGTTATTGGTGGTGGTGTACTAAAATAAACATTGTCACGTGTGTATAGCTTTCATCTTCTCACCGCTGATTCCTGATGGTTTAGACAGAGGACAATTACTCGAGTCGCCCCTATCGTTTCAAAGAATAGTTCAACGGCGAGCGCGTCAAGTATAAACACCTTGTCCGGTTGGGGAGGTTCGCGGATTGCGCGCGCAGTCTGCGGAGACTCGCGCTGCGGAGCCAGGCGAAAGTATAAACAACGAGGAAGCGTGCATTGTGAAGTAAAGCGGCAGCGCAGACAAAGGATTAAAACAGATGTGCAAACGAGCGTACCGGTACGCTAAAAGCACGTTCTGGGCCCACGGACAGGTGGCGGTACGCTCAAGAGCTATATTTGGAAGTGGCGGTACTGAGTACCGGCGCGTACCGGCCCACTTAAAGCACTGTGCATTGGTGAAATCATTAGTGAGAGTGCAGAAACTGCGTTGCAATGATAAGATCTTCATTCACTTGATCAACGGGCTTAAAGTCTCACAGCAGCCAATCACAGCAGTGGGCGTTTACACTGAAGTCTCACAGCAGACACGCCCCTTCAAACAGAGTGTTTAAAAATCAGGCTAAAATCAGGCTAGGAAAAATGCCTTTTATTTCTAAATTATAACAATTTTTGATCTTTGATCTATTGACATTATAAGGGCACCCCAGGAAACATTCTAAAAAAAAATAATCCATGCAAGGGCACCTTTAAATCACAACAATTTATATGGTGTTCTTTATTTCCTACAAATTCAAAAACAACTGTTGGATTTTCTACAATTCACCTGTGACCAAACTCACCTCTAGCTTTTGTTTCAGAATCTCGATTTCCAGATCTGCCTTTTGGATCTGGCGGTCCAAGTATATAAGTTCTTTGCTGTTTTTTTTTTCTTCTATTTTTTTAATAAGATTAAGTCTATATAACTCCTTAAAGGGATAGTTCACCCAAAAATGAAAATTCTGTCAGTAATTACTCACCCTCATGTTATTCTGTAAGACCTTCGTTCATCTTCGGAACACAAATTAAGATATTTTTGATTAAATCTGAGAGCTGGATCACTCCTCCATAGGCTTCTAAGGGATTGAAACTTGCCGGCCCAGAAAAGTTATTAAAGACATCGTTAAAATAGTCCAAGTGACTACAGTGGCTCAATCTTAAGTTTATCAAGCAACGAGAATACTTTGTGCGCAAAGTCTCATGTAAATTACTGTGGCGATATGAGAAAAGAATGGTTGAGGGCACGCTCTCAAATACAGAGCTAGAATGAGTCACGACTACGCCACCCCAGCATTAACCCAGCTGGGGAAATACCCATAAAAAAAAAAAGAAAAAAAAAAAAGGCACAAGTTTGTTTCTCCCTCCCACAATCACAAGACACTGAGACGTGAATACGTACAGAAAAATATAATTCTTTATTTAATGATCATAAAGTTATATAAGTTATCTTTCGAGTCTTATTGTGCTAATACTGTCAAATACACACAAGGTTTACATAAACAAAGTCGGTGATGTCTAAAGTGAAAGCAAACTTGAGAAAATTGAGAGAAAATCTGCTTGTCAAATGCATGTATATTAGACGCGTTGCGCGCAGCTCTTAAAGAGACAGTAGTAATAGTAAACACGTTGCAGACTGTCGTTCAGCCGCAGCATTAACGAGTCACATAATGGATTTAGATTGCTAAATAGTAGGTTTTAGAAGGCAGGCAGCAACTGATGATTGAAAATGATTATCTAATTTTCAGTTCATTGACATGGTTTTGTGGAATATTGAATTTGTTTGGTATAGCTCTTTTACTTTAACTTTAGTAATTATAATTTATTTACAGTACACAGACTGTTAAAACCAGCTTCAACTGGAAGTAAAAGTGTTAAATGTTTAAAACCAGACTGTTTTTTGATCATTAAAAAATATATACTTTTGATGTGCAATTGTTTAGTCATTGAGACTGCAATCTAAGGCTTTTTTTAACATAATCCCCTCTGGAAAATGGTTTATACAGCCCACATACATAAAACAGGCAGATATTTTGCTATTGAATGTTGTGTAAGTGCAGTTTATAGGAAATGGGTCTAATATCCAGTTTATTTTAAAAATCAAAATATCGGCTTATAAATCGGCTCTTTTCGAGTTAATATCGGCATCGGCATCGGCCCCCAAAAATCCATATCGGTCGGGCTCTAGTTCAAATATCCGGCAAACCATTCCCTCATCCCATCTACTACACAGAGGAATTCACGCGTCATACATGTGCAAAATAAATACAGTCCCACGCCCGCATATACACAATACAATCGACCTACCGAGCAGAAGAGCAGCAGTCACTCACAGCACGCCGTGTTATACGTGCGATCGAATCTCTTTTATAAACTGGAACTACAGCAGTGTAGAGGAAAAACCCTCGAGCAGTACGATCCGTACCTCCAAATAGACACCAGCTGCGCAGAAAAGTCAGTTAACACACAATCTAGACGCCAAACCATAACTATGGCAAACAAACACATACCTCACACACAGCGCCAGCGAGCACCGGCAACCATAACACCCAGATGAACACAAGGATAACGCAATATCCTACCACTCTGGGGATGCCCTTTATATAGTCCAAATAAGGCCCGGTAAATAATCATGGGGCGGAGTCATGCTTAAAGGAGCACTTCACCACATTACATTTAGCCAAGGCTGCAAAGCCGACTCCGTGTTATAAATATGTTAGACCTATCACTTCTGCCACTAAAGATTGCTTTATCAATAACCTTCCTAATCAGTTTCATCATCTCAGCATCCCAGATAGCTCAGAAGAACTTGATATTGCAACAGAAACTTTTAACTCTCTCTTTTCCAGCACTTTAGACACAGTTGCTCCATTGTGCTTAAAGAAGATTAAAGGAATTAGTCCAACGCTGTGGTACAACGAGCACACTCGGGCCCTTAAGAGAGCAGCCAGAAAAATGGAGCGCAACTGGAAGAAAACAAAATTAGAGGTATTTCGGATTTCATGGATAGAGAGCTCGATTACTTACAGAGAGGTTTTAAAAGCTGCTAGATCTGCTTATTTTTCAACCCTATTAGAAGAAAATAAACATAATCCTAGGTATTTATTTGAAACAGTGGCTAAACTAACTAAAAAGAAAGCTTCAAGCCCAGAAGTTTCCAAGCAACACAGTAGTAATGACTTTATGAACTTCTTCACTTATAAGATTGATAATATCAGGGACAAAATTATAACTATGCAACCGTCTACTACAGAATCACATCAGGCAGTGCATTTTAGTCTCCCTGAGGAAAAATTTGATTCATTTATTGCTATAGGAGAGGAAGAATTCGCTAAACTCGTTAATTCATCTAAATCGACAACATGTATGTTAGACCCTATACCGACTAAGCTACTGAAAGAGATGCTCCCAGAGGTCATAGATCCTCTTCTTACTATCATTAATTCGTCTTTGTCTCTAGGATACATACCAAAAACCTTTAAGCTGGCTATGATTAAACCGCTTGTTAAAAAAACGCAACTTGATCATTAGTCAATTACAGGCCGATCTCGAATCTGCCTTTTCTGTCAAAGATATTAGAAAAAACAGTATCCTCATAACTGTGTTCCTTTCTTGAAAGAAATTATATCTGCGAAGATTTTCAGTCCGGATTTAGACCATACCATAGTACCGAGACTGCTCTCGTTAGAGTCACAAATGATTTACTCTTATCATCCGATCATGGTTGTATCTCTCTATTAGTGTTACTTGAGCTTAGTGCTGCATTTGACACTATTGACCACAACATTCTTTTAAATAGACTCGAACATTATGTTGGCATTAGTGGAATTGCATTAGCATGGTTTAAATCATACTTATCTGACCGTTATCAGTTTGTAGCAGTAAATGAAGAGATGTCTTATCGATCACAAGTTCAGTATGGTGTACCACAAGGCTCAATACTAGGACCGTTACTGTTCACTCTGTACATGCTACCCTTCTCAGCTGTATATTTCTTCAAAAACTAACGAAACTTACCAATTCACAAAATAAACGGAATGCATAGCTGATATAAAAAATTGGATGACTAGTAATTTCCTACTTCTAAATTCGGAAAAAACAGAGATTCTAATTATTGGATAAAAAACTTCCTCACGTAATAACCTAGAATACTGTCTATGTCTCGGTTCGCGGGTTTGCTTGCTCATTCTGTGTGTACTGCGCTGATCTGATTGCCTATCAGCACCAGCTGCGCTGACGAGCGATCAGATCAGTCGCAGGTGTGTCTCGTTTATTAGTCCTATATGTAGAGCTGTGTTACTCATGTTCTGTGTCAGATCGTTTTGGTTGCTGGTTCTTGTGCTGATATCTGTTCTGTGCAGTTCTGGTCCTGCTCTCGGTTTGCACGGATCTCCTGTTTGACGTTCTGCCTGAGCTGTGGTCTGCCTGTGTTGAGGACATTCACGGCGCGTCACTTCTCCTCTACCCTGCTTGGATTCTACTCTGCAGTTCTCGTGTTTCCTAGGACCTGCTGGGTGCCCGTTAATTGCCAGCCAATCTGTTTGTTCCACTGACTGTTTACAATAAACCTTATTTCGACTCGCTACTGGATCCGTTGTATGCTTCCTGATAGTCTAACACTTGATGGCTGCTCTGTCAAGTCGTCGTCGTTGGTTAGGAACCTGGGTGTGCTCTTTGATACCAATCTTTCATTTGAAAGTCACATGTCTAGTATCTATAAAACTGCATTTTACCATCTTAAAAATATATCTAAATTACTCCATATGCTCTCATTGACAAATGCGGAACAATTAGTTCATGCGTTCATGACATCAAGGCTAGATTATTGTAATGCTATACTGGGTGGTTGCCCTGCACGCTTAAAGGCACAATATGTCACTTTTTTGCTTTAAAAATAGCAAAAATCACTATCTATGTTATATATATATTTTTAGTTGTGTACTTACATTATCCCGACTGTTTCCAACAACTTTCAAACCAGGAGAAATTTGTAATTTAATTCGAAGACACATCCCGTTTCTTTATTTCCGCTTTGTCGCTGTCAATGGCGTCATATCCGCGTTGTCCCTGGTTTCCGCTCGTACTGCCATAGCAACCAGAGCCCTCTGATAGTAACCAAGGCGACTGACGTGGACAACTGTGTAGTTCGCAATGTCTATTTGCACGCTGTTGTTGTTTCGTTCAAACATTATGGACCATGGCAAGCAGACTTTGGATAAAAAAGGAGAACTAAAACGAGAATCAATATCAGCGCGGTGTTTTCGAGATGCCTAGAGCTCCCATAGACAGTATATAAACGAGAGCTCCACGTCCGAGACTTCGACCGCTCCTACATGTACTTTATTAAACAGGTGAGCACATTTACATAAAACTAATCAATGTTATATAGTTCAACAATGATAAAATGTTAGAATATGATCTGTATGTTATTCTAATGTTGATCTAGCTTACTGCTAGTCTCATACAGACAAACTAACACATACATTCATTCCAACACATTCAAATGCAGTTTAGTGTGCTAGTGTAATGTTAGACCAAGTGAAACAGCGCTGCGTTACCTCACAAGTTTAATATGTCTAATAAACTGACCTGTGAGTTGTAATTCTGCACTTGCGTGTAGTTCGGTAGAATGAAATGTCCTTATTCCTTTCATATCCGCGGGACTCGCGTCGCGTGTGGAGCTGATAGCTGTCTCTTAGCAATCCCGACCTGCTTCATATCACAGTCATGATAAAAACATTGATGTATTCACTCATCCATAAACATTATTAGATCGGTCGGCTTGACGTTGATGACAAGATCCATTATTCTTAGCAAATGTTGCGTCATCAAACTACGCCTTTGTTATTGTAAGAGGTTAGTGACCCCTAGCGGCGAAAAATTCCATACTCTACGTTTAATAAACAAACTACAGCTAGTTCAAAATGCAGCAGCTCGAGTTCTTACCAGAACCAGGAAGTATGACCATATTAGCCCGGTTCTGTCAACACTGCACTGGCTCCCTATTAAACATCGCATACATTTTAAAATATTGCTGATTACTTACAAAGCACTAAATGGTAGCTCCGCAGTACTTGAGCAAGCTCTTAACGCATTATAGTCCTTCACGTCTATTGCGATCTCAAAATTCCGGCCAGTTGATAATACCTAGAATATCAAAATCGACCGCTGGCGGTAGATCCTTTTCCTATTTAGCACCAAAACTTTGGAACAGTCTTCCTACAATTGTCCGGGATGCAGACACACTCTGTCAGTTCAAAGTGTAACGTAAACGACTCTGGGTCAATGCGAATTAGCTCAAGAATATAGGGAATTTGGGAAATATTACTAATCATAACTTATGGTCATAATTCATAAATCGCATATACATTACTTTATAAATTTTCGGAAATACCTCGTTCTGTAACTGGTCTCGTCATCAGTAATTCGTCCAGCGAAGAAATGTAAGACTATCACAGTTAAGAAGGAGTATCCCTGTTTACAACTCCAAGAAAGTTTTATCTTCTGGCCACGAACATCAAAGTTTCTGAGTTTATGAATTAAAAACTACTCAAGGTAGTCTATAATATCGAGCTTGTAGCTTAGATCTTTGATTTCATTGACTGATAAGGTGGGTTTTCAAACACAGAGACAGTTAAAAGTATAAATGGATTTTAATAAATGTAAAACTAGAGATTATATGAGCTACAAATATAAACGTACGTAAAAATGCAAACAACAAAACAAACAAACATTTAACCAAACAAGAACATAAAACATAGCGTGGTCAGAATAAATGAAATGAAAGAAAGAAAGAAAGAAATAGAGAGAAGAGATAGAGGGTAACTTAATTCACAGACCTAAGAGCTAGACACCTGAAATCAGCTTTTTAGAGAGAGATACTTGCACGATGTTGTACTCTTTCAGTGTGATGCTGAGAAAGGGAACGTGCGTGTGCGCGTGTCCGGCTGGTTTGCGTCTAGCTTCGTCTTCTGGGTCGTTTCGCAAGACGATGTAAAGGCTCACTTGAATTTTAACGTTACCGAGAAAGTTCAGATCATTTCCCTTGTGAAGGGGAAAGGCGAGTAGGAACTTAGTTGCAAAAGAACGGCAGCTTCTACATGACGCGGGGCATGCGTCCCAGAGGTCAAGGCAAGGCCTGTCCAGCTGGTTGCGTTGGGAAGAGAAGCGCTGCACGTGGAGCGAGCGAGGAAGATGAGAGATGAGAGAGTTGAGAGTTGAGAGAGAGCGAGAAGAAGAGGTCTCTTCTTTTTAAAAGACATCTGTTTACGCCCTCTTTTTGGGACAACAGCAAATCAGATCTTCTGATCTGAGGCGGGAAGAAAGTTTCTTTGTTTGTGAAGAAACGCCTACTTTGACTGTCATGTGAGAGATCGAAAATAGCATTCATATTTAGAAATATGGTATTTCCTGGAATAAATGCATATTATTGTACTTTGCAGTCAAGATTCGACTCCGACATGTTTTTCCCATTACATTGACACCTCGAATGACGTTTTTGCATGAAAGAAATACAGGGTTACATAATTTCCTCATAATCACTGGCATAGTGATTTTGATTTACATAATAACGTTGCATAGATACCTCAGACATTATCTGGACAATTATACACACATAAAAATACATATCAAAAACATTGTGTGGAAATGTCTGTTTCAAAGTCCACACGTGTTTGTGTGTGTGTGTGTGTGTGTGGAGTATCTGGAATGTCTGGAATGTGGAGTCTATAAAGTCACGGGGAGTTCACGCTGAACTGGGGGGATCCCAGTCACACCGGCGCTAGTGAATTGCCCCGCAGGGAGTAATAATAACCAGAGCTCGTCTTCCTAAGGACAAAGAAGATGTGTTCGACACCCTCATGATTCACTTAATTTGAAAAGCAGCTGGCCGGATGTCATTGTCGCTACAAAAGCTAGATTAAAGACACATCTCTTTGACCTAGCATTCACATAATACATTATAGACTTCTATAATTCAATGTTAGGCTGCATAGATTAGGTCAGCCGGAACCGGGAACACTTCCCATAAATCCTGATGTACTCGTTACATCATAAGAAGAATGGCATCTACGCTAATTTTAGTGTCTTTGTTTATCCCGAGGTTTTCCCGCAGCCTGCCGGATCCAGGCCGTATCCAGATCTGACGAAGGACCTTCGCCTGGACCCGATGACAACGCAGTGCTGAAGTGCCAACTAGTCTCTCCCTATGGAGCATCCCTTTCCCACTCCAGATAAAGCGTTGTCAAGAAAATTCGTTTCGCGTACCTACCCCGCAGTGACAAAATAAAATTCTGTATCAAAATTTATAAGCAAAGACCAATACTTTGTTTAGGCTTGGTTTGTAGGGAATTACAAACCTGCGCACATATATTCAAACGCAAATAACTTTAGAACCAATTCTTAATGCGCATGTGAACGCCATCAGCGTTTAAAGTCTGTGTAGAGAGAATGGTGTCGTCTTAGCGGCCCCTAATTTAATAACAAATGATCGTTGCGACGGAAGCGAATCAATCAAAACTAACTTTAGCTGGAAAATAACTTTATTAAGAACCGCTATAAAGTCAAAACAATCTCTGTTACCTTAAATTATACGCTTATATATATAAAGATTTATTGCAGACACAGGTCCATATAACACAACATACAGCATAAAAAAGGAGATACAAAAATACATAAAAATTCAATAATAGCCTATAGAATATACAGGCTATTACACCAGTGTCGTCTAAGCCTCGAAGTGTATCTATAACAGCTTTTCAGAGGACTGACTAGGGCTTCGATTATATGGTTCACTGAATTGTCCAGTCGACACATAAAACCAAACATCAGTTGCCTTAAGAGTGCCTCACAGGTTGGCACTCTATTAGACACAAACAAATGACTGGCACTATGCCACCTAGGGACACGGAGCAGCAACCTCATTGCATCATTAGCTGCGTTTACATGGACACTTATAATCGGATTGACGGCTCAATCGGACTAAAAAACCTTCATGTAAACACCTTAATTGATCCGATTGAGCTCGATCCGAATGAAATTTCGATCGGATTGAAAGGGGTGGTTTATCCCTTTTGTAATCCGATCGAGAGAACATGTAAACACTTGATCAGATTGAAAACCGAAACTGAAAGGACTGCGCATGTGCAATGACGTTAAATAGCGTAATGACGTATGACGAGCGGAACGAGCTGTTCTTCCTGTTGAATAAAGTGTCATATTAATAAGTTTCCCGTCATTCTAAAATTCTTATTTCACTCGCGCGTCTGTGAAATGAAGCAGGACAACGTCCCACCAGTCCTTGTTTTGGATTCTCTCTCATCCACAGACGTCTGGTTTTGGCCGCGGGGAGGGGCATTTTTACTGCGTGATCAATAAGCAGCACGGCAAAACGGTTAATGTGCTCTAAATTATGACCAGAGACGAATTAATATTACGTATGCTGTTTAAAACAAATAAAGATCCAATAGAGGAGAATATTTATGCGCGAAAAAGCGGGAAACTCTGTATATTCGTGCAGTGTGCGCATGTCAAAACATCAGATCCGATTTGAAACTTGTGACATATAAACGCACGCATCAACCCGATTACTTTATTTATCATTCATGTAAACACCTTGTTCGGATTCATCAGTCGGATTGATTTCATTCCGATTGTGTCCATGTAAACGCAGCTAGTGTATGCTACCTTTAGCCGCTGCATACTCTTTTTCTTATAGTTAGACCACAATTGAGCAGTATATAGCGGTGTGATGTAGGTTCTAAACAAAGAGCACTTCACAGAGTCAGAACACATATAAAACTTCTTTATGAGCATATTGGCTTGAGCATAAATTTTACAGCGCTGACTGTATAGGTCTTTGTCATCCGTCCAGTCATTAGATATCACATGACCTAAGTATTTAACTTCCTCACACACAGCAAGAGGGCTGTCTGACAAATAAAAAGTCGGAAAAGTTGATTTATTGCCCTCATTGCTTCTAACTACCATTATGTGGCTTTTCTTAGTGTTATATTTAATATCATAATCAAAGCCATATTGCGAGCAGACTTTCAGCATCTGCTGCACCCCAACGCTGTAAGGACAGAGCAGGACAAGATCGTCTGCATACATTAGATGATTAACAACAGTGTTGCCCACAAGACAGCCAGTTTTTAACCTATTTAACTGGTCTGACAGTTCATCCATATAAACATTAAATAAAATAGGAGACATAATTCCTCCTTGTCTCACTCCGTTACTGACATGAAATGGAGCAGATACAACATTGTCCCATTTAACCTGAAACGTTTGATGGGCATACCAAAACACTAAAATTCTCACTAAAATACTTATCTCTGTAAAGCAACAGAGATTTCTGCTTTGAAACAACCTATATTGTTTAAAGAGCTATATAAATGAAGATGACTTGACTAGTGGAATAAAGTCGTTTTTTTTGCGCACAAAAAGTATTCTCGTCGCTTGATAAACTTAAGATTGAGCCACTGTAGTCACTTGGACTATATTAACGATGTCTTTAAAAACTTTTCTGGGCCAGCAAGTTTCAATCCCTTAGAAGCCTATGGAGGAGGGATCCAGCTCTCATATTTAATCAAAAATATCTTAATTTGTGTTCCGAAGATGAACGAAGGTCTTACGGGGTTGGAACAACATGAGGGTGAGTAATTACTGACAGAATTTTCATTTTGGGGTGACCTATCCCTTTAACTGCCAACTGAAAATACAGTAGATTAGAGTTACTGTCACAAAGAGAGTCGAAGATCCAATTGCAAGCAAGCAGTTTATTGACAAACGGGATGAACTGATGGAAACACTCAAAAACACCATGATTAGCAGGCAGGCGACCTGGAAGCAGTTATACAGGAGAGGATGAGTGATATGAATAATCCTTGAGCGGATGTGAAACAGTAACTGGAAGAAGATGACTCCAACGATCTCCAGAAGTCTGGATCGATCCTATTCCATTATTTCTGCGGAAATAACTCCATCAGGAAACTCAGACACCGGAACTGGGAAGAGAGCATACACAAGAGTAACAAGTGTAACGAAGGCAACATGCAATAATCACTCCCGCTAGATATAGGCAGCTAACAAACAGAATTAACTAGCTGCAGCTGCGGACTGATTAAGTGATCAGCTGGTTTCTAAGCAACAAACAAGCAACACCCACACATATCAACAGATACACAAAACCAGACACTGTGACATACATCATGTAGTTCTAAACAAATTCTACAGAATTAAACTGTGGCATTTACTGAAAATCACTGAACTCACTCTCACGTCACCAAGGTCAGATAAATCCCATCACATAGAGACTCTTTCACCTAGATTTCATCATATAGAGACTGTGTCTGTTCCCCGAATTAGGACATACAAAAACCTTTCAAACCCATCTAAGGGTAAAAATGTAATTTATGTTCAACAAATAAAAAACAGATATAATACAAATGAGCAAATGATAAAGCTTGGGTTGCTGAATATTCAATCCCTTATTTCAAAAGCACTTATTGTTAATGATATGATTACAGACTATAACCTAGATGTGCTGTGTTTGACAGAAACCTGGCTAAAACCAAATGATTACATGACTTTAAATGAGTCCACCCCCCAAGATTACTGTTATAAACATGAATCTCGTCTGAAAGTTAAAGGAGGAGGTGTTGCTGTAATTTATAGTAATATTTTCAGAATTACTTAGAAGTCTGGTTTCAAATATAATTATTTTGAATTAAGCTTCATGTAACAATATATAGTGTAAATGATAAATCACGTTTGAGATTTGTGCTGGCTGCTGTATACAGGCCACCAGGGCACCATACAGACTTTATCAAAGAATTTGATTTTAATATACATGTAGATAACAAAAAAGATGCATTGGAATTGGCATTTAAAGACATTCTTAACTCTATTGGAGCTAGACAACACATGTCAGGACCTACTCATTGTCGTAATCATACTCTAGATCTAATATTATCACATGGAATCAATGTTGATGCCGTTGATATTCTGCAGCAGAGTGATGACATCTCAGGTCATTATCTAGTCTTGTGTAAACTTCATTTAGCCAAGGCTGCAAAGCCGACTCTGTGTTACAAATATGTTAGACCTATCACTTCTGCCGCTAAAGATTGCTTTATTAATAATCTTCCTGATCAGTTTCATCATCTCCGCATCCCAGATAGCTTAGAAGAACTCGATATTGCGACAAAAACTTTTAACTGTCTCTTTTCCAGCACTTTAGACACAGTTGCTCCGTTGTGCTTAAAGAAAATTAAAGAAAATAGTCCAACGCCATGGTACAACGAGCACACTCAGGCCCTTAAGAGAGCAGCCAGAAAAATGGAGCGCAACTGGAAGAAAACAAAACTAGAGGTATTTCGCATTTCATGGAAAGAGAGCTCGATTGCATACAGAGAGGCCTTAAAAGCTGCTAGATCTGCTTATTTTTCAACCCTATTAAAAGAAAATAAACAAAACTCTAGGTATTTATTTGAAACAGTGGCTAAACTAACGAAAAATAAAGCTCCAAGCCCAGAAGTTTCCAAGCAGCACAGCAGTAATGACTTTATGAACTTTGTAACGTAAATGCCTCTGGGTTAATGCGAATTAGCTCAAGGATATAGGGAATTTTAGAAATATTAATAATCATAACTCATGGTCATAATTCATAAATCGCATATGCATTTACTTTATCAATTATAAGAAATGCCTCGTTCTGTAACTGGTCTCGTCATCCGTTATTCGTCCAGCGAATAAATGTAAGACTATCACAGTTAAGAAGAAGTATTCCTGTTTACAAAACTCCAAGAAAGTTTATCTTCTGGCCACGAAGATAAAGCCTTTTGGGGTTTATAAATTAAAACTACTCAAGGTAGTCTGATAGCCTAATATAGAGCCTGTAGCTTTATAGATCTTTTAAATTTCATTGACTTCATAAAAAGCGGGTTTTCAAACACAGAGACAGTTAAAAGTATAAATGGGTTTATTAATAAAATGGCACACGCTAGAGATTATAAGCTACAAATATAAACGTACGTAAAATGCAAACAATAAAACAAACAAACATTTAAACAAACATGACGTGATCGGAATGAATGACATGAAAGAAAGAAAGAAAGAAAGAAAGAAAGAAAGAAAGAAAGAAAGAAAGAAAGAAAGAAAGAAAGAAAGAAATATAGAGATAAGAGATAGAGGGTAACTTAATTCACAGACCTACGAGCTAGACACCAGGAATCAGCTGTTAGAGAGATCAAAAGATACTTGCAAGTCTGTTCTCTGTTCGGGTGAGGCTGAGACAGGAAGGAAGCGCGGACAGTGTCCTGTTTCTGCTGCGTCTTCTGGTGTCGCGGGAAGCTTGAAAGGCTCACTGAATGTAACGTTACCGAGAAAATGTAGATCATTTCCCTTGTGGAGGGGAAAGGCCAGTAGGAACTTAGTTGCATAGAACGGCAGCTACGACTCGAACATGTGTTGGTCCGAGGAGAAGGCCTGAGCCTTTCAGATGTTTCTTGAAGCCGGGGAGAAGAGGAGGAGGTCAGGGCGATCGATGAGAGAAGAGCGATCGAAGAGAGAAGAGAGCCATCGATGAGAGAAGAGAGAGAGGAAACTGAAGGTTTGGACTTTTATCAGTGTCCCATGTACAGTCCCCTTCTTTGTGGGGGACGAATCAGATCTTCTGATCTGAGGCAGGAAAGAGTTTCTTTGTGTGGAGAAGACACGCCTACCTTTACCATATGTCTTATGAGAGAAATAATTCATATTTCCTCTTAAGATTGTACACACAGAACAATACATTTTACTGTAATCTCCTATGTGTGACTGGTTGAATTAAAACAGGACGGTCAGACAGATACCAATTATGACAGGTAAATATAAGGGAAACATAACGTTACATTTATATGCATAATTACACACAAATAAAGTTTGATTAAACACACAATAAAATTGTCAGTGTTTCCATTATGGTAAGTGAAGACACCTGGGAAACAAAGGAATACGTATCAAACATTTGAAGGGTTTTCTCTGAAAAGTTCCCTGAAAAGTTCCATGTGTTGGAATGTTGGCTTGCATAGGAACTGGATAAGATGCAGCTTTGGAGTCATAAAGTTTATGACCATGTCGAGGTCGGTTTACAAGACACTATTGAGGAACCTTCTTTCAGTGAACATTTAGAATTCAAAACTATACTCTAGCAAACCAAACCTCTATTATAAGGTAAAACTAATCACACATGCATATAGGAATGTACATACATTATAAAATAAAATAAAAGATATTTCTCTTATTCTCAGTTATACACAAAGAATGTTTGTGTGTGTGTGTGTGTGGAATGTCACGAGGCTGTAAAGTCGTGAGGGGGGAAGGTCATGGGAGTACCAGCCAAACTGGCGCTGGCAAATTGGTCCTCGTGGGGCAATTATTAACCAGCAAGGACAAAGACGATGTGTTTTGCCATCACATGATCCACTTAATGCGAAAAGCAGATGTCATTGTTGCTACAACTTCTTCACTTATAAGATTGATAATATCAGGGAGAAAATTATAACTATGCAACCATCTACTACAGTATTGCATCAGGGAGTGCATTGTAATCTCCCTAAGGAAAAATTCAACTCATTAATTACTATAGGAGAGGAAGAATTTTCTAAACTAGTTAAATCATCTAAATCGACAACATGTATGTTAGACCCTATACCTAAGCTACTGAAAGAGATGCTTCCAGAGGTCATAGATCCTCTTCTTAATATCATTAATTCATCTTTGTCATTAGGATATGTAAGACTGAAAATACTGGTTGAGGCCTGCATGAGGCAAAAGGGCCCTGATGGCTAATTAACATTCGACCTCCCCCACACGGCCTGACTTCCTCTCACAAACTACTAAGAACTCATACAAGAACAATGGTTTAATGTGAATGTTTATCATTGACTGAGACATTTCAAATGACACCAAAAACATAACAAAGTGAGTGGTACAGATATCTCATTTCCAGATAGATAAAATAAAGGTAATAAGGTTTATAGAAGTTTAGAGAAAACTGGTTCAGAGCCATTTGAGGGTGGTCTCCCCCATCCCCCATGTCACCTGCATTTGAGGGTGGTTGCCCCCATCCCCCATGTCACCTGGTCAAACAGGATAAAAGAAGGTGTTCGCGCTCTCTCTGGGCGCTTCTTTGCTGGACGTGAATGGAATAGGTGGTATTCTCTCTCTCTCTCTCTCTCTCTCTCTCTCTCTCTCTCTCTCTCTCTCTCTCTCTCTCTCTCTCTCTCAGGTAGGCTACAAGCTGGGTAAGATTATTTGGTGTAACCAATGTATAACCATGTTCTAGATATTTGAATTGATTGTGGAATTGATCTCTGATATCTGAAATATTAAATTGTTACATGTGATTATTCGAACTGATTTTGACATTGTTCATTTAATGGTTAAAAGGAATAGTCATACATTCGCTCACTTTTAGTGAGGCACAGATGTTATTAAAACCTTTCATTTATGGAGATGAAGTAACGAGTAAATACATATGATCAATGTATTACAAATTTAACCAACCAATACTTTGCATGAGTGAGGACAGAACACGTGATACCTTCCCCGTGTATTGGCGAACCGGCAATTGGACCAATATATCGGGCCTTACAAAATGGTGACCTCGACGTGATCAAAACAGTTTCACGAGAAACGTCCTTTCCAGCAAGTATTTGGGATTCTAAAATCAGCACGAGGTTTGAACATCTTCTCTTTCTTCCGCCGCTATGGTAAGTAAACTTTTTCTGCCCTTTATAGAAGTGTTGAAGAAATGTTTGCATTGTTTACGGGTCGAAATTAAAGCCCTTTGTTTAGAAACGTGATGCGGCAGCCAGATGAAGAATGAAAAACCTTGTGTATTAGATTTGAAAGATCTCCTTGTTTTGCCTAAGCAACAAGAAACGAAACCTAAAGTGAGAACAACATCTTCCAAATAATGAATAACTCGATGAAGAGCTGAAAAAGTAAAGCCTAAAAGTTTTAAAATCAACCGCATGTTTTCCGGCCATTGTTGTATTGGCTTTGTTTAAACACTAGCAACACGTGATGAGAATGAGCAAACAACAGAAAGAAAAATCAAAGTTTCTAAACGATCGGAAAACACGTGATTTTATAAATAAAAAGGCAGATCAATGCATTGTTTATGAAAAGGAATTTTTGGGAAAACAGGATGATATGATTTACAGGCTAAAACTCAAATATCAAGGATAATGCTAAATGCTATTGGCATGCTGTTTTCAAAACACTCAAGGCTAATGCTAAATGCTAAAGCCATGCTGCGTCCAAAACGCTTAACCCTTGTTTTGTGTCACTGGCTGACTGGTAGGCCCAAAAGCCACATTGAAAACATTAGTATCCTATACTAAACCTAAACTAATCTTGACAAACTCTATATTGCATTTAAAAGCTTAAACTTTAACACCGATGGAATTAAATTAAGTAATTCAATTTAATTTGCTGTGAAATCATGTGTACTGATCATGTCCTGTTTACATTATGGGCTGAAAAGGTTGAGCCTACACTGTACAAACTCAGTAGAAAAGGTCTTAACATGGATGCTATTGACAATGAAATTTTCACTTGGTGGAAAACAGTGGGTAGTAAGCAGAAGAAATCAAAACATGGTGAAATAATTGAGGCTTTAAACTTCATAAGTTATAAACGGCTAAATGAGTTAACAAAATTTCTATCTTCGCTTATGGATGCTAAATGTGAAGAAGTGCATTCTAAAAATGCAGAGGCACAAAAGTCTGAGGAAAAGATTCAAGATCTTCAAACACAGCTAGATAAATTACTAGCTGAGCAGTTAGCCCTGACTGAAAAGTGTAAAAATCACAAAGAGACCATTGCAGATCTCAAGGCTAAGCTAAATGCTAAAAGCAAGTCTCCCAAAAAGCTTAACAGCAATTGGGCTAAAAATGTACACTTCTTAGATGAGGCAGCCTGCTCTAATAATCTAGTATCTTTTCAGACAGATGAAGCATGTGATAAAGTTATGAAAAGAGTGCCTGTTTCAGCCCTTAAGGTGATACGGCACCCAAACGGCACAGAGTCAACCATTCGGCGTCCTTTAACAGTGTAACGATAAACTGGACGGAAGCAAATGCAAGTGCAAAGATGTATTTATTAGATAACAAATACTCAATGGTAAAGACAGATCGATGCAACAATATCTCCAGTGCTGAAGGCAGTCTCTCCTTGGGGGAAGCCGATGATCAGGAACACAGGCAGCAGGAGAGCGTCACGCAGGGACTGAGACAGGCAATCCCCAAGTGCAGCGTGAAGGTGATGTTGAATCCGTGGTGAGATCAGAAGTGAAGTAATCCAAAGTCCAGTACACAGAAAACACGAAGGAACAGGAACAGGTACGAGGACGGGAAACTCAAACAACGATCTGACAAACATGAGACGAAAGACAGGGCATTAAATAGGCTGGTGAGAAGGCATACAGCTGCCACTGATTACTGATAATCAGTGGTAACGCCCACATAAAACAATCAACGTAACGAGACAATTAACACACGCACAAACACACAAGACAAGAATGAGACAGCGGATCTACCAACCGTGACAAACAGTAACTGAATGTAGCTTGTTTAAAGCAGAGATCGGACCATTCCCTTTGAAAGGACCATTCGAACCATGGTGGAGACGCATTGTTAGTCTAAAACATGCATTTCAGCTCGAACCAAAAGATATTTGGCAAATTGTTATCAGCTCAATTCCAGATGTTCTGATCTATAAGATACCACAGGTTTTGATGACAGGCACCATTGTGCAGTCAATGCATCAAAATGACCCTGAGAGCGAAATCTTGAATAGACTAAAACAATGCCTTCGCCAGCTGCGTGGTTGTAGTCCTGTTGGATGGGAATTGATTTTCAATCGGAAACAGAGTACTGAAGAATCGTTTGAGACATATGCAGAAAATATGTTTGAACTTTTTGAGGAGTATTCTGGAATTGAAGGTGTTAACCACAACAATGTAATTCTCCTTGAATTCCTGCTTACAAATGCAGGGCCGCGTGTACAGCAATCCCTCGTGTGGTGCTTCTCCAGCACAAAATACATTCGAAGGTATTGTTAGCTGGGCAACAAGAATTGAGTCACGTAAACAAATGCATGGTGAGGTAGCTGTGTTAGAATGTCATGAAGATCTTCCATCTGCAGGAGAATTCAGAAAGCCACACTGTGGCAAACTGAACAGATTCTGTAATTCCTGTCACAAAACAGGCCATACAGAGGAAAAGTGTTGGTCACTGGGCAGAGGCAGACCTCCACCCTATTTCATAAAACGCAGACAATCACAATCTAATGACACAAACCAGCACTCTGCAAGTAACCAAAGCTCAAATGCATTTAAAACTCTTACTGACCTGACAACTTTGGTCACTCAAAGCCTTCAGCTATTAGCGTCATTTGCTAGTCGGGTAGCAGCCCAATAGCAAATAGCTTAATAGTTTAACATCTAAATTCATTGAACCTGTCTGCATTTTCAAATTTGAAATTATGCTTAACACATCGTGCACATAGAACACAATTTGGTTGTTTGTGCTACAACATGCACATAGGCTAATTTAAAGTTTATTCTTTAAACACAGGATTGCTTTACTGTAAGTGTATTTGAAACACTTAAGCAAAGGTGATATAGATATTGTATTCTATTGCTTTGTTGTGGGTGTATTTGGAACACTTAGGTAAAGGTTGTAGATGTTGTATTCTAGGCCATGTGTCCTGTGTAAACTGAATTAAACGTGTGTGTCTGTGCTGAATTTGGTGGCTATAATGGGATTCACAATGAATTTGAAAATCAGAAACAGCGAACGCATCTCATTAATCCTGAAACAAAAACCTTTTCATATTCAACGTTCCAGAGACGCGTCAGAGAACGTAGCAACTCTGAACTTTGAACAAAAATCATAAATTCTTACGTTTGATTTTATTCTGAACGACTCTTGAGACTTGTTTTTCCCAAATAAGATTAACGGATTCGTATATTCCCACAAGGTTGCGTCAGAGATTAGCGACGGCTAATAACTGATATCAGGAAGTGTGCAGGCTACTCGGATGAGAGGATGGGTTAGTTCGACTAGGATCAGCAAGATGCTGATTGATCAACCTAGCTTGAACGCTTCCAATGACTTCTGTTCTAATTTAATGTTACCTTAGGTAAGTGCACGTGAACGATCGCGGGCTTGGCTAATCCAAAGCTATTAAAGAGAAGTAAAGTTGATCTACTGGCGTCTTTAATGGTGGTCAAAACCTACTAAGGTAAAACGGTTAAATTAAGTTCCTGAAGGGCATCCGAGGGGGCTACTGAATATATCTTTGATTGTTGCGCGTGGGAATTACGGCAAAATCCTAGATATTTAGCCATTGCCTCAGCTTCTGAGGCATCCTTAGGAGAAGGACTGCAAAGCGATATAGCTTCCTTATCTATAAACGGAAAAATATAAAGTAAGAGTAAATAGAAGAATCGGTAACACTTTATAATAACGTTCAGTTGTAAGTCATTTATAAGTGGTTAGTTAATGATGAACTAATCATTTACAAAACATTCATAAATGATTAGCAAGTGATATACTAACGTTTTATGTATGTTTTGTAAATTGTGTTACAAGTCATTTACAATTGATTAGTTAATGATTAACTATTCATTTACAAAACATGACTAATCATTCATAAATGATTAATTAGTGATATGTTCATTAATTTATGTATGTTTTGTAAAATCATTTATAAGTCATTTACAATTGATTAGTTAATGATTAACTAATCATTTACAAAACATGACTATGCGTTTCATAAATGTTTAATAAATGATGTTACTTTTTTTTTGTATGTTTTGCTCACATCAGGTGCACAGTGGTTAGACTCCATGTGTTTCAGAGAAGACAGCTGTCTATACCCTCACCAGTCAGCACTTACACTGCTGTACACACTACAGTGTTCAACAACTGTTATAGATGTGTAAACGCATGAATAAATAATTTACAACACTTTCTGCGTCCCCTAATCTAAAGTGTAAACTATTCATCACTTGTAAATGTCTTACACTTCATTTGTAGATTACCACTTCAAGAATCAAAAAGGCATACGATCTACAAATGCTATCTATGAATGTATATGTAACACATTTACAAGTGATGAATAGTTTACGCTTTAGATTAGGGGATGCAGAATGTGTAATAAATCATTTACAACACTTTCTGCATCCCCTAATCTAAAGTGTAAACTATTCATCACTTGTAAATGTGTTACACTTACCTGTTACAAATTATCTGTACGTGTATTCAAGGCATTTACAACACTTTCTGCACCCTCTAATTGCTACATACATACATACATTTTTTTTTAAACATTATTTATGAAACATTTATGAAACGCATATTCATGTTTTGTATATGATTAGTTAATCATTTACTAATCAATTGTAAATGACTTATAACTGAATCTACAAAACATACATACAGTAATTAACATATCACTTATTAATCATTTATGAACGCATAGTCATGTTTCGTAAATAATTAGTTAATCATTTACTAATCACTAGTAAATTACTTGTAACGGAATTTACAAAACATACATAAAATGTTAGTATATCACTTGCTACTCATTTATGAATGTTCTGTAAATGATTAGTTCATCATTAACTAACCACTTATAAATGACTTACAACTGAACGTTATTATAAAGTGTTACCAAAAATGAAAAGAGCGAATGTACATCTTATCAGCCCTGAGCCAAAAAGCCTTTTTATATTCAAATGTATTGACATGATAAATAGTAGAGACTTGACCATGTGTTTAGCATGTGCTGGCGGTTCATTGAGTGTTAACAACGATAGAGTCCCTCATTGGCTTTCAGCCTGACCTGTGTTGCACATACAATGCACTGGCCAGTACGGCTGCGACTACAGGGCCAAATCTAAAATAAATTGTCTTTTGAAAAACGAACACTTTAACAAATAAGCCGTTCCAGAGACTCTTCAGAGACCGAAAACAATATAATTTGACTTGTATTGTTAAAGAATATAATTATATTATAACTTGAATTATAATAAACATTATATTACACTCGCAGAGCAGGACAATAATTGGAGAAGTGTGACTTTTGTCATTAAAATTGAATTTCTGAAACAGAATTTCATTTGTGTGCTACCCAGTGCCAAAAAGGGGAGGGGTATGCCTTTAATTTTCACCGTTAGGAAACACGGCTAGAATTGTGGCACAGGTAATAGCAAACCAAATTGTGCAACAACTAAAATGTAATCTAATCAGAGAAGTAAATTTACGAGGAGGGTGAAATGAAGTAAACTTACGAGGAGGGTGTGAAATGCTAAACAGCAGATAGAAGTACCACAGTTTTTTGCAGGTCGAAAAATATCTGCACTAACTAAAATGTGTGAAAGACACCATAAACAGCAATTGCTAACCAGACAACCCACAGATCTGGCTGTAATGAGAGAAAGCAATGAGCATTGCACATGCAGCGGACTGAAGGCTGAACTGAAAAAGCAGCTTCAGGTGTCACAACACACTGAAACAACAGCAACAATTCAGACTTGGTCAATGAAACTCGGTTTCATGTGACATCTGGAATTAAAATTGCAACTGACATGATAATGGAACAAGTAAAAGAATTCCACACGTCTGAATTTAATGTTTTTGAAATATTGGAATTATCTGTGGTTCGCTCTCCTCTGTTTTCTGTCTCAGGCTTACTTCTGCAAATTCCTCGGAAGACGGATGCCAGGAGGGGCAGGAGCCCACCTGGAGCAAATCCAGGACAGCGGAATTGTTAGAACATAACCTGAGACTCGGGAGATGGGTGAAAAGACATTACAAAAGGCCTTTTCACACGTCACACTATTACATTACTGCATAAATATGGCCTCCCAGTTTAGAACTGGATCAAAATTTGCAACACAATTGTTATAGATTAGATTCAACCCATCTCCTAGACATGAACACTGAACACACACCTCCATCACTATACCCTCACAACATCATCACCTGGAGTAGATAGAGTCTATCCAAGTGTACAGCCTAACAGATCCAGATAGCTTCACACACACCGGATGGAGCTGATCTCATGATCATGGTCTAACAGAGACACAGAGAATAGCATACGCTATTCACAACAAACTGCCAACTAATGTAATACACATGGACAACTGAATGGCTACAGTCACAAATCAAGACAAATTCTAAGGCAGACCTGCCATTAAATTTCAAACTCTATGATTGTTGGTGGGAGTTGGAAAATCAGAGGGCCCCTGATTTGTCAACATACCTACTAATAACAGAAACATAATTAAAATGGATAAATCTGAAGTGTGACCGCTTCAATCAATTACAAAATTTACAATTCAACTCTGTCATCGACTGTGACTTAGCCAGATCAATATACACACACACACACTCTCTCTCACAGACAAAAACACACTCTGACATTCTAAAAAACGCTCACACAAACACTACCATTTATTTGATTATTTGGTTTACACCAACCTTTTGCTGCATTTCTGAAACTTATTTTGATTTCTGCATTTAAACTTATTTTGATTTTAATTTCTGAAACTTATTTTGATTTTAATTTCTGAAACTTATTTTGATTTTAATCCCTGAAACTTATTTTGATTTCCTTTGAGTAATTCAGACAAACATTTCTGAAACTTATTTTGGTTTCTGCATATTTGTATATTGTCCATTTTACTTGCAACAATGTTTTTGGACATCAATTCAATTGAATCTCTATGTTTGGTTACACCAAAATTTTGCTGACACTCTTCATGAAATGTTGTTTTAACCCAGCACTGGTTGTTTTGTTAGAATGCCATTTATTTAAATGTTTCTAGAAACAGGGTAAGAGCTTGTAAGCTTGTAAGCTTGTCCTTTGTCCTTCCTTGCCCCTCTATATGAGTACTATTGGCGTGGTAATTAAAAATCAGGTAATTAATGAGACCAAATGTACCACTCACATGGTATTTTACATTGAATATGACATGATTTTGCTTTATTGCATTATGCGTTCCTATGCATTTCCTTACGACTGTAAGTTCATATGTGCTCAATCGTGAAGCGGACATTTAAGATGCTTTTCAGGTGTCTCACACAAAGCAGTGTGGATCAAAGGAGAACCCCTTCATCCACTGAGGTCTGCCCAGACCACCGTACCGCTGGAGGTGACAGGATTGGTCAAGAAGGGTCAGATCATCATCGTGGAGAAGGTGCCAGGGAAGCGGAAGTTTCTCCATGAAGGAATGACACGTCAACTGAACAAGTGACAAAAGGTCCAGATTGACTCTATGAACTTTGCTCACATCACAGGATTACAGGAAGAGAACCTGAACGCATTCATCCACCTGCTGGACTCAAGCTATACACCTGATGAGAACAGGTGTTCTGCAGGTGATCACAGCCCACTGAGCTTCTACAGATGCCAACATTGCAAAGACAATTTTTGTGCTACATCTTCAAGGATTATAACAAACGTCTTACTGTGACCCCGTAAGTGTTCATCAGAATGTGACCCACGGGATCAAGGATGGAAATCTGTAAGACTGAAAATCCTGGTTGAGGCCTGCATGAGGCAAAAGGGCCCTGATGGCTAATTAACATTCGACCTCCCCCACACAGCCTGACTTCCTCTCACAAACTACTAAGAACTCATACAAGAACAATGGTTTAATGTGAATGTTTATCATTGACTGTTATGTTTTTGGTGTCATTTGAAATGTCTCAAAGTGAGTGGTACAGATATCTCATATCCATATAGATAAAATAAAGGTAATAAGGTTTAGAGAAGTTTAGAGAAAACTGGTTCAGAGCCATTTGAGGGTGGTCTCCCCATCCCCCATGTCACCTGCATTTGAGGGTGGTCGCCCCCATCCCCCATGTCACCTGGTCAAACAGGATAAAAGAAGGTGTTTACGCTCTCTCTGGGCGCTTCTTTGCTGGAAGTGAATGGAATAGGTGGTATCTCTCTCTCTCTCTCTCTCTCTCTCTCTCTCTCTCTCTCTCTCTCTCTCTCTCTCTCTCTCTCTCTCTCTCTCTATCTCAGGTAGGCTACAAGCTGGGTAAGATTATTTGGTGTAACCAATGTATAACCATGTTCTAGATATTTGAATTGATTGTGGAATTGATCTCTGATATCTGAAATATTAAATACAGTTACATGTGATTATTCGAACTGATTTTGACATTGTTCATTTAATGGTTAAAAGGAATAGTCATACATTCGCTCACTTTTAGTGAGGCACAGATGTTATTAAAACCTTTCATTTATGGAGATGAAGTAATGAGTAAATACATATGATCAATGTATTACAAATTGAACCAACCAATACTTTGCATGAGTGAGGACAGAACACGTGATACCTTCCCCGTGTATTGGCGAACCGGCGATTGGACCAATATATCGGGCCTTACAGATACGTACCAAAAACTTTTAAGCTGGCTATGATTAAACCGCTTGTTAAAAAAACCACAACTTGATCCTGCAGAATTAGTCAATTACAGGCCGATCTCGAATCTACCTTTTCAGTCAAAGATACTAGAAAAGGCAGTATATCTTCACAACTATGTTCCTTTTTAGAAAGAAATGATATCTGCAAGGATTTTCAATCAGGATTTAGACCGTAGCATAGTAATGAGACATCTCTCATTAGAGTTACAAATGATTTGCTCTTATCATCCGATCGTGGTTGTTTCTCTCTATTAGTGTTACTCGATCTTAGTGCTACATTTGACACTATCGACCACAACATTCTTTTAAATAGACTCGAAAATTATGTTGGCATTTGTGGAATAGCATTAGCATGGTTTAAATCATACTTATCTGGCTGTTATCAGTTTGTAGCAGTAAATGAAGAGATGTCTTATCGATCACAAGTTCAGTATGGTGTTCACTCTGTACATACTACTCTTGCATTATAGTCCTTCACATCTATTGCGATCTCAAAATTCCGGCCAGTTGATGATACCTAGAATATCAAAATCGACTGCTGGCGGTAGATCCTTTTCCTATTTAGCACAAAACTTTGGAACAATCTTCCTAACATTGTAGCAGACAGCAGACACACTCTGTCAGTTCAAATCTAGACTAAAAACACATCTCTTTGGCCTAGCATACACATAACACATGATAGACTTCTATAATTCAATGTTAGGCTGCATTGTTTAGGTCAGCCGGAACCGGGAACACTCCCCATAAATCCTGATGTACTTGTTACATCATAAGAAGGATGGCGTCTACGCTAATATTAGTCTCTCTGTTTATCCGAGGTTTACCGCAGTACGCTGGATCCAGGCCGTATCCAGATATGATGAAGGACCTGCGCCTGGACACGATGACAACACAGTCCTGAAGTGTCAACCAGTCCCTCCACTGTTTACTGAAGTCAGCCGGATCCCGGCCGTATCCAGATCAGATGGTGTACCTGCGCCTGGACCCACCCATGATGCATCTCTGAAGTGCCAGCCTCATGAAGGCCTCATCGACACGAAGGCCTGTGAAGGCCTCATCGACACGATAGCCATCGGCACTGATCTTCCACAAACTTGTCTCCATACCGGCGTGATGACTCCGACTTCCAACCAGATGGAGCTGGATAAATATTCTGAAGGTTCTGATCCAATCTGACTTCTGACCTGTAATGCTGCCTGGATCATAATCATACACTGTTTGCTCGTTGGCCAGAGGAGAACTGGCCCCCGACTGAGCCTGGGTTCTCCCAAGGTTTTTTTCTCCATTCTGTCACCTGATGGAGTTTTGGTTCCTTGCCACTGTTGCCTTGGCTTTTGGCTTGCTTAGTTGGGGACAATTAATATTCAACAATATTATTGATCTGCCTTACTTAAGGTGGACGATGATGCAATTTTCCTCTAGAAACAAACTTTGTTGTATTATTTTCATGTTATCACTGTGAAGCTGCAATTTTGAGAGCATATGACGTAATTTAGATATATTTTTCAGATGAAAAAATGCGGTTTTACAGATACTAGACACATGACTTTCAAATGAAAGATTGGTATCAAAGAGCACACCCAGGTTCCTAACCGACGACGGAGACTTGACAGAGCAGCCATCAAGTGTTAGACAGTATTCTAGGTTATTACGTGAGGACGTTTTTTGTCCAATAATTAGAATCTCTGTTTTTTTCAGAATTAAGTAGTAGGAAATTGCTAGTCATCCAATTTTTTATATCAGCTATGCATTCCATTAATTTTGTGAATTGGTAAGTTTTGTCAGGGTGTGAAGAAATATAGAGCTGAGTATCATCAGCATAACAATAAAACCTAATGCCATGCTTCCTAATGATATCTCCCAAGGGTGGCATATACAGAGTGAACAGCAACAGTCCTAGTACTGAGCATTGTGGTTCACCATACTGATCTTTTGATCGATAAGACATCTCTTCATTTACTGCTACAAACTGATAATGGTCAGATAAGTATGATTTAAACCCTGCTAATGCAATTCGACTAATGCCAACATAATGTTCTAGTCTATTTAAAAGAATGTTGTGGTCGATAGTGTCAAATGCAGCACTAAGATCGAGTAACACTTATAGAGAGATACAACCACGATCGGATGATAAGAGCAAATCATTTGTGACTCTAATGAGAGCTGTCTATGCTACGGTCTAAATCCTGATTGAAAGTCCTCGCAGATATCATTTCTTTCTAAAAAGGAACATAGTTGTGAAGATGCCTTTTCTAGGGTCTTTGACAGAAAAGGTAGATTCGAGATTGGCCTGTAACTGACTAATTCTGTAGGATCAAGTTGTGTTTTTTTAACAAGTGGTTTAATCATAGTCAGCTTAAAAGTTTTTGGTACGTATCCTAATGACAAAGATTAATTATGATATTAAGAAGAGGATCTATGACCTCTGGAAGCATCTCTTTCAGTAGCTTAGTCGGTATAGGGTCTAATATACATGTTGTCGATTTAGATGATTTAACGAGTTTAGAAAATTATTCCTCTCCTATAGCAATGAATGAATCGAATTTTTCCTTAGGGAGACTACAATGCACTTTCTGATGCGATACTGTATAGACGGTTCAATCTTATAAGTGAAGAAGTTCATAAAGTCATTACTGCTGTGCTGCTTGGAAACTTCTGGGCATGAAGCTTTATTTTTCGTTAGTTTAGCCACTGTTTCAAATTTCTTCTAATAGGGTTGAAAAATAAGCAGATCTAGCAGCTTTTAAGGCCTCTCTGTATGCAATCGTGCTCTCTTTCCATGAAATGCGAAATACCTCTAGTTTTGTTTCCTTCCAGTTGCACTCCATTTTTCTGGCTGCTCTCTTAAGGGCCTGAGTGTGCTCGTTGTACCACGGCGTTGGACTATTTTCTTTAATCTTCTTTAAACGCAACGGAGCAACTGTATCTAAAGTGCTGGAAAAGAGAGAGTTAAAAGTTTCTGTCGCAATATTGAGTTCTTCTAAGCTATCTGGGATGCTGAGATGATGAAACTGATCAGGAAGATTATTAATAAAGCAATCTTTAGTGGAAGAAGTGATAGGTCTAACATATTTGTAACACGGAGCCGGCTTTGCAGCCTTGGCTAAATGAAGTTTACACGAGACTAGATAGTGATCTGAGATGTCATCGCTCTGCTGCAGAATTTCAACGGCATCAACATTGATTCCATGTGATAATATTAGATCTAGAGTATGATTACGACAAAGAGTAGGTCCTGTCACGTGTTATTTAATTGCAATAGAGTTAAGAATGTCTTTAAATGCCAATCCCAATGCATCATTTTCGTTATCTACATGTATATTAAAATCACCAACAATTATGACTCTGACAGAAAGTCAGCAAATTCTTTGATAAAGTCTGTATGGTGCCCTGGTGGCCTGTCTACAGTAGCCAGCACAAATCTCCAATGTGATTTATCATTTACACTATACATTGTTACATTAAGCACCAACACTTCAAAAGAATTACACTATAAAAAAAAGTGTAATTTTACAGGTAATTGTCTGTATTTTTTTTACAGAATTTTACCGTTTTGTCATTATACAGCAAATATAATGAAAATAAAAGCCATTTGCTGTAATTTAAAGGTCCACTGTTAAATTTACAGGTAATTACTTGTATTTTGGTTTTACATCAATTTAACTTTTTTTAAAAGGAACTTGTCTGTATTTTTACAGAGTTATGTGTAATTTTACAGAAATTATAAGTAATATTTTACAGATTTTTTCTGTGAAATTAGAAAACAAAGAAAAGAAGGTATAACTGCGGAAATCTGCATCTATTCAATATGTTTTCCTTACAGATTATTAAGCATGTGGGGGTTAAAGTGAGCTTTTTAAAGGTTAAATAATAGTATTTGTACATACAGTACCCTACATAGGCTACAGTAGGCCTGTATTGAATTATTTTTTATTTCACATTTTATTTTATACTCATTTTGATCATTATTTCATCATTATGTATATTTTATGAATATTTTTCCAAATCTCCGTTGCTGCACATTCAGGGCTTTGTGTGTGTGAGTGCGCGCGCGCGCGATGACGCAGATTCAAATTCGCCGCCATTACTTTTCCGCTGTTTACTCCCGCCCACAACTTTGATTTGAAGATTTGAATTCAGTCTACTCTCGTGAAGTGGATTGTGAGATGATCAACAGTGGTTCAAAGCAGAGCCATAGAGAGAAAGAGTTGCGACACTCCCATAGACCTCCGTTGTAAAAAAATGGCGGCGCTTTTAACCGCCTACTTCCGGGATTTGAAGATCGGAATAGTTCCAAACACTGTCATTTGGGCGTTGGACCCCATTCACTTACATTGCTGCGCGTCGAGTTGTTCCAGAGGCCCTTTGCGATGCTTATACTGGTCTTCATTTGTATATGCACAGCGTAATTATTTATATTTTATCTTGGTTGTTTCAACCAATTTTCTAGCATTGCCTGCTTGCTAGTTAGCTAGCGCGACTTCGCCGGCTGTGAAGGTAGCATCTAATTAGTTTGGTAATGAATCGCTACCACCTTTATAGCAACTTTTATTTAATAAATTTTTTGGGGATATACTAACTTTTCATTATGTGACGTGTTGGCTGTACTTAATTTGTATTAGAGCCCATCTCAGATACTAATTTACTGTGAGGAAAGTTTGTATTGTAATATCCACACTAATTTAATGATAATAATTTAAAAGTATTATTCAAGGTATTATTCAGTAGTCTTAAAACAAATATTATACTACTTGACAGGCTACTCTACAGCAATGAATCAATGATGAGCCTAAAACATGGTCATGCATCCAAAATGGTAATAAGATTTTTTTTAACAAGAATTTTTAACAAAATAAACACTTTTTTTTCAGCCTCATGTCAACCAAGGCTGCTGCTGGTGGCGGCAGCTGACGATGGTGACAGCGGCTGCTGTTGGTGGTGAACGGCACACAAGCACACATTTTTGTTGTCTGTCATTGTTTAATAAAAAATATTTTATTTGAAAACCTTCATTTGTATCAGCCATGCTTAATTTATAAGCAAACTCACGGGAATCAATAGCCTAATACAGCCCAGTTGTGCTAAAATAAATATCATGAGACGAATGATATGATACGAATGATAAACATCATCAAATGAATGATATGGAAAAGTTAAGTTAGAGCCGCTAAAGCCAGTGCTACTACCCATGCGAACATGAACACTAAGCTTTTCCCTCCAAAAATATAGCCTAAAACTTATAGTAATATACAGTATGTCATTGTCACCCTGCCTCTCCAAATGCAAAACTAACATTAACAAAATGCAATAACAGCTGAAAAGGTACTTGGGTGTGTGTTTTATTTTATATTTACCGTTCAATAATGCAATCGCTGCTGTCTGTCCCATAGAAGAACATGACAGCCAGCGTATGTTTTGGAACTATTGGGGCTTACATGAACCACGTGACAGCCATAGCGGCGACATCAAAGAGTGTCGCAACTCTTTCTCTCTATGGCTCTGGTTCAAAGCAATCGTATTCGTCAAGAGCAGCCGTGAGCAGGAGCTCTGTTGTCAGTCAGTCCGTTTGGATTCTTCGGAAATAACGCCCTTTTCAGTGAGCCTTGTTCGTCACAGCGGACATCATGCCAACCGATCACCGGCTGAGGTAAGACTCTCATTATACTAAGTAACATGTGACCGATATTTTATATTACATTTGTGTTACGTTTACAGTTTTCAAGCTAACGTTAGCATTCTTAAATGATGTTCTGTCATAACTGGCGAGAGCTGGAGGGCAAAACACTGAAAATGTAGCATCATGCGTCTTTACATTTTCCATCTGTTTTAAGAAAGATCAGCTGAACCCACATCTCAAAAGACCTAAAACAAGCTTTTGTAGACTTGTTATACATATCAAATTCTGTTTAATTGTTCTGCTTAATACGCGATAGTAGGCTATCTGTCAGTAACGTTAAATCAATCTCTTAAATGGCGGGACATTTTGAAATAGGCCTACTGTTATGATTTGGCAGGAATGAAGCGGAGAGAGAATCCATATGCAAGCATACTTTAATTAAACAAACAGGTAATCCAGGCAGACAACAGAACACGGAACTCAGGACAGGAACAAGGTAACAGCTACAACGACCGACAAGCCACAACTGAAACACAGAGGTATAAATACACAGACAGACAAGCTAAACAAGATAACAAGGGGGTGTGGTTAATCAGAGACACCTGGGGAGACTAATCAACATAACAGGAGACAGCTAAACATAAGACAGGGGAACACATGACAGACAAGAACAAGACAAAACCCACACCGTGACATAGCCCCCCCTCTATGGGCGGCTCCCGACGCCCATCAAAACAACAAAAATAAACAATAGTTCAGGAGGGTGGTGGAGCGGAGGCGGACCCGGGGGCGGGATGGAGGGCCAGGCCCGTGGAACGGCAGAGGGCCTGGAGACTACGGCAGTACGGGAGGCCAGGGCAGATCAGGCTGTGCAGGCGACCGTGGCGGAGCAGGCTGTGCAGGCGACCAGGGCGGAGCAGGCTGTGCAGGCGACCAGGGCGGAGCAGGCTGTGCAGGCGACCAGGGCGGAGACGAACCTTCAGGCGGCCAGGGCGGAGACGACCCCTCAGGCGGCCAGGGCGGAGGCGACCCCTCAGGCGGCCAGGGCGGAGACGAACCTTCAGGCGGCCAGGGCGGAGGCGACCCCTCAGGCGGCCAGGGCGGAGGCGACCCCTCAGACGGTCTGGGCGGAGACGAACCTTCGGGCGGCCACGGTGGAGACGACCCCTCAGGCGGCCAGGGCGGAGACGACCCCTCAGGCGGCCAGGGCGGAGGCGACCCCTCAGGCGGCCAGGGCGGAGGCGAACCTTCAGGCGGCCAGGGCGGAGACGACCCCTCAGGCGGCCAGGGCGGAGACGAACCTTCAAGCGGCCAGGGCGGAGACGAACCTTCGGGTGGCCACGGTGGAGACGACCCTTCGGGTGGCCGTGGCGATGAAGGCTTATTGCCCCCCCCCCAAAATTTTCTTGGGGAGGTTAACGGACTTAGGCGCCGGGTAGGAAGAGTCCGGTGGCGAAGGCGTGTCAGGGCTGGATGAGACAGGCGGTGAAGAGGGCTCTGAGCTGGGCAGGACCAGCGATGAAGAGGGCTTTGAACTGGGCAGGACCAGCGGCGAAGAGGGCTTTGAGCTGGGCAGGACCAGCGGTGAAGAGGGCTTTGAGCTGGGCAGGACCAGCAGCGAAGAGGGCTTTGAGCTGGGCAGGACCAGCGGCAAAGAGGGCTCTGAGCTGGGCAGGACCAGCGGCGAAGAGGGCTCTGAGCTGGACAGGACCAGCAGTGAAGAGGGCTTTGAGCTGGACAGGACCAGCAGTGAAGAGGGCTCTGAACTGTGCAGGACCAGCGATGAAGAGGGCTTTGAGCTGGCGTGAACAGTCTCTGGATCGGCAGAAGTGACGTGAACAGTCTCTAGATCAGCAGAAGCGACGTGAACAGTCTCTGGGTCAGCAGAAGCGACGTGAACAGTCTCTGGATCAGCAGAAGCGACGTGAACAGTCTCTGGGTCAGCAGAAGCGACGTGAACAGTCTCTGGATCAGCAGAAGTGACGTGAACAGTCTCTGGATCAGCAGAAGCGACGTGAACAGTCTCTGGATCAGCCGAAGCGACGCGAACAGTCTCTGGATCAGCAGAAGCGACGTGCACAGTCTCTGGATCAGCAGAAGCGACATGAACAGTCTCTGGATCAGCAGAAGCGACATGAACAGTCTCTGGATCAGCAGAAGCGACATGAACAGTCTCTGGATCAGCAGAAGCGACGTGAACAGTCTCTGGATCAGCCGAAGCGACTTGAACAGTCTCTGGATCAGCAGAAGCCAAACTCACATAAAAGGGTGAAAACAGTTGCAGTGCCAAGACAATATACTGTTTCAGAGTCCAGCTAGGGTCATGCAATGGCATAAGGTTGTTAAGCGGTTCAGAAAGTCCTCCTCGAAAAAATATCATCAAGCATACCTCTTCCATGCAAGTCTGGGGAGCAAGCTCCAAAAAGTCAACCACGTACTTCTCTATGGTTCGATCTCCTTGACGGAGAAGCATAATTTGCGTTGCTGGATTCATCTTTGGTCGGTCGTTCTGTTATGATTTGGCAGGAATGAAGCGGAGAGAGAATCCATATGCAAGCATACTTTAATTAAACAAACAGGTAATCCAGGCAGACAACAGAACACGGAACTCAGGACAGGAACAAGGTAACAGCTACAACGACCGACAAGCCACAACTGAAACACAGAGGTATAAATACACAGACAGACAAGCTAAACAAGATAACAAGGGGGTGTGGTTAATCAGAGACACCTGGGGAGACTAATCAACATAACAGGAGACAGCTAAACATAAGACAGGGGAACACATGACAGACAAGAACAAGACAAAACCCACACCGTGACACCTACCATGTTTGTTTGTTTTCTTTTTTTTTTCTTTGTGGTTAAACCATAGTTAATTTTCGTAAGGGTTAACGTGGCTATCAAGACTGTAAAGAAAACGAGACTAGAATATGAACACCGCATGATAAATTGCATATTCTGGCTGCATCTGCTTGTTAACACATAACGTTAGCTATAGAATGCATACATGTGCATATATTAGGCTTATAAAATAAAAGTTGATAGAATGTTTGTGTTCTGATGAAGAAATTAACTTATCTTTTGAATAAATTGTCACTAAATTTAAATAAAACGAAATTTATGGTATTTAGTAATAAAGAGAAAAATAATGAGATCAGGATCACTATTAACGAAAATGAAATAGAAAGAGTAAATCATATAAAATTTCTGGGAGTTATTATTGATTGTAAAATGACATGGAAACCGCATATTTTAAACGTTCAAAAGAAAGTATCAAAAATAATTGCAATTTTGTATAAGTTGCAATACATTTTGAACAAAAATGCATTATATTTACTTTATAGTTCACTTGTCACACCATACCTAACGTATGGTATCGAAATATGGGGAAATACATATAAAACTAGAACCAATCCAATTTTCCTATTACAAAAGAAGGTTATCAGATTAATTAATTATGTACCTTACAATTCACCAAGTAATTCACTGTTTATTCAATCAAAAATTTTGAAGTTTTATGACTTAGTCGATTTGTACACGGCAAAGTTTATTTACCAAGTTAAACATAATAAAATTCCTAAAAGCTTGCAAATATTGTTTACCCAGCGAGAAAGTAATTATAATCTCAGAGGACTATGTATATTTAATCAACCACAAGTACATTCTACATTAAGAGAACACTGTTTATCAAATAAAGGAGTTAAATTATGGAATAGTTGCTGTAATGAGTTAAAACAAGCCACGTCTCTTTTTCAGTTTAAAAATATTATAAGAGAATAACAATGGAAAAATATTCAATAGAATGAAAATTAATTAAATAGGCTTGCTTCTGGTGTGGACAATGGTTCATTAACGTGTTCATTTTATGAACAAGATGTTGTCATTAATGTGCTGCATTTATGATTCTAAAGTTAAGGGCAGGCACAATAAGCTTTAGCTTCTGCCTGCACCTGGTCATTTATTGTGTTTTATGTTTCGAATGATTTGTTTGAATAATCTGTAAATGACCAAACCGAAATAAATGAAAAAAAAAAAGAAAAATCTACATTTTGGATGACCTGGGATCATCATAGTAGCCTTTTTCATAGGATACTTTTGATCATTGGTTATGAAAATTGCATTGATCCAGATGAACAGACAGTTACACCCCTAACGTTAGGTGTCTCAGCTCAAAACTTCACTGTTAGCCTTTCCTGCTCAGCTTCCAGATCATAGTCAGTTGAGGTTTTGCATTGTCTCAGTGGAACATATTCTTACATGTGTAATAAATTTTTTTTTGTGATTTCAGGTCAAGTGGAAAGCAGAATGATCATGGCAAACAAGGTATGGGAAGAAGTAATTTAAAATATCATAATGGCCGAGTCTTCTGATTCCATATGATTGCACTAAAAGTGGCATAAAATTGTATTTGTTTTATACTGTATTTTCCCATGTGAATATTCATTTGATCCTTGTGAGGCCACTGTAGCTGCACAAGGTTTGGTTTTACTACAGTAAAACCACGATTGTGTTAGATTCCACCCATCTATTTTTTTTTTTTTTTTGGTAGTGTAACTACTAGGCTCTGTCATTTAGAAACATGACTTTTCCTATCACTTAATGACATATCTCTACCTTTCATTCCAGCCAGATGATCTGACGGTTGCTGCTCGCATCTCAGCCTACCTGATGGAAAATTCTTGCTGGATGAATGACCTTCACCTTCAACTCAACCTTGCCAAGACAAAACTGCTTATGGTTTCAGCCAAACCATCCTTGCTGTGTGATCCTGCTGATTTGCCTTATACAACATCAGAAAGATCCGGCCCTTCCTATCGGAGCCACACAACTCCTTGTCTAAGCTCTTGTTCTATCCAGACTGGACTATAATTGTAATGCTCTCCTGGCAGCTCTTCCAGCATCAGTCAAACCTCTGCAACTTATCCAGATGCTGCAGCAAAACCTAAACTCACTGCCTCAGATCTATGTGTCTCCAGAAGCTTGTGTTCTGCAAGTGAACGGCGCCTTGTGGTGCCATCATCCCAGAGAGACACAAAATCACTTTCACTGACCTTTACCTGGACTGTTCCCTGCTGGTGGGATGACCTGCCCAACTCAACACATTTTCAAGAAACAGCTAAAGATCCATCTTTTCATAAACACTTGACCCAATAATACTACATTTTTGTTTTAATGAAAAAAAAAAAAAAAAAAAAAAATTGTGCACTGTGCTACACTAACTGGGACTTGTCACTGCTCTTGTTGCTTCTATTGTTCTCTTAATTTTAAGTCACTTTGGATAAAATGTAATTGTAAATGTTTAAAATAAGTTATATTAGAGTATAAAGGTATACAGCAATTGTCTTTTAATGTGGATATTTTTACATGTTCTAAATTATATACTAAGCTTGTATTTCCTATCATTCACATATCTTGATGTTCAGTGTTTGTTTAATGAGTAATACTGTAAATGTGCAGGTATTCCGTACTTGTACATTTAGTTAATTTAACAGAAATTGACTGTACATTTGCTATTATTAAGTACTTAATTAGAGATTGGTCAAAGTTGTGAAACTGGATCTGCAAAAAATAAAACTGTAAATATACAAACTTTGTATTTGAATTTATGTACTTATTGCATTTTTATACATAACTTCATAGTTATTTTACACAGAAAAACTATATATTAAAAGATAATTACTGTAGATAGACAGAGCATTATTATAAAATAACTTTATAAAACCCTAAATTTACAGTTTAACCTTAAAGTTAAATGTTCTTTTTATGTAATTTGACATCATTTATCCGTTTTTCCACGTTTAATAAGCCATTATCAACAGTAAAATACTGTAATTTAATTCATTTTGACCGTAAAGTCAATTCTGTATTTTTACGGTTTTTGCCTGTAATTTTGTGAAATGGTTATTTGCTGTAATTTAACGGAATCCGTCTGGAAACTTTGCTTCCAGAGATTTAACGTTTTTTTACGGGATTTTTTTTTACAGTGTATATTTGAAACTAGACTTCTTAGTAATTCTGAAAATATTACTATAAATTACAGCAATACCTCCCCCTTTGCCCTTCAGACGAGGTTCATGTTTATAACAGTAATCTTGGGGGGTTGACGCATTTAAAGTCATGTAATTGTTTGGTTTTAGCCAGGTTTCTGTCAAACACTGCACATCTAGGTTATAGTCTGTAATCATATCATTAACAATAAGTGCTTTTGAAATAAGGGATCGAATATTCAGCAACCCAAGCTTTATCATTTGCTCATTTATATTATATCTGTTTTTTATTTGTTGAACATCAATTAAATTTTTACCATTAGATGGGTTTGGAAGTTTTTTGTATTTCCTAATTCGGGGAACAGACACAAGCTGTGTCCTAATGTGAAGACTGCATCCTTCGAAGGTCACATTTAAAGGCCGATTGCGTCACCGCGGCGCGATGAAGGCTGTCCCAATTAAATTCTGCATCCTTCAAAGGCCGTATTCGAAGGCAGGTTGCGTCATCGTGGCGTGACGAAGGCTACCCTGATTCAAAAGCGATACCAAATGCATCCTTCTTTTCCCCGTGAAATGAAGGATACATAAAAGGATCCTTAGCGGCCTATCCTACCCCATAAGACATTGCGCGCCAGTGATGACAGCATTTTTTTTTTTTTTTTTAAAGGCGGCCGAGACTAGAGTTCGGTGGTGGACAGCAAATTCACATTTAAATGTAAGTATTATGTTTTCATTTACTCAAATAGCTAGCGAAACCAGAGTTAAAAGCCACACGTTTTTCTTTCTTATAAACTTCATCTTAACTCCTTCGTCACCATTGCGTGGCTTCATTTGTCAGGTGGTTTGAGGCAAAACTTGTGCTAATATTAGTTTAACGACCTATTTGTAATATTTGCACTAGTCTATCTCACTTGTGTATTATAAGAAATATCACTCACCCTATAAAGCCCACAACAATAAGAAAAGCAGTAGATAAGGCAATGGGGTTTCACTTTTATGTGTTTTTGTAGTGCTGTCATGCAAGCTATGTCTACAAAGGTTTTAACCAAATTTGAGTATCCAGAAATATGTTTTCTGAAGTTTTTTGTATGCATGTCCTAATGTGTCATATTTTGCAGTTTTAACAATGCACTAATGTTAAGATTGCACCCTTGTGTTAATATTTTTCATAAGTACCCTTTTCTGCTTTTTTAGAGCAATTCTGGAGAAAATGGGTCTGCTGGGGAAGGTAACTCTCATACAGGCAAAAAAAAAATAAAAAAAATAAAAATAATAATAATAATAATAATAATAATAATGGGACAACTTCAAAAAAAAAAAAAATACAAAGGAAGTTAATACACACATCTGTTGTTGTTAACATGGTTCATTTTCTCTGCCTTTAGGATTGCAATTGTCCTGGGACAGGTGAGGGTGTGAGTGGGAAACCCACTGCTGAAACTTGGACCTGGTTTGTCCTCATGGATGAGGTGTTGGGACAGAGGCATTGCACCAACCCCCCGTCCTCATTGCCTCAATCCCTGAGGACACACCAGGGCCGAGTGGGTGCCCACGGTGAGGAAGAGCCAGGGGCAGCAGCACCAGCACCAGCACCAGCAGCACGAAGGCGGCGAGACAGAGAGGACGATTTTTTGGACTTGATCAGAGAAGAGATGCAACTACAGAGAGAGGCAGAGGCGAGGAGAGCACAGGAAAGTAGGGAGAGGATGGACAGGCTGTTTTCTCTTCTTGAGAGAATGATTGAAAAATATATATTTTTTCTACATATTCTTGTTTAACTTTTTTCCACTTTTATTTTTTAAAAGGAAAGAAAAAATCTGTACTGTAGCTTTTGTGCTATCAAAAATACACAGAGGCAGGATTGCAGTGTCAGAACAACACCAGCTGTGTCTTTTTTTAATTGAACTAATGCGTCAGAAAGACGCGCATTAACCATAGACTGTAAAGGCATTAACCCACCCCCAAACTCTCATGAACGTCTTCTTAAAGGGGAAATGTCCAATATACATGCGTGTCGGTGATGAGTGAATTATGTCAGCAGATCAGTGATGTGTGAGCTTGTATCTGCCCCTAAAGTACATTATTTATTTTTATGCAACTTTAAATGTGTAAATAAAAGAGAATGAATTGTTCTGGACATTGCTGATTTTAGTAATGACAGTCATAATTTCTACATGAAACAAATTCTTCTATACCTTTATTCTATTTTATAAAATTGGTAAATGAAAATCATTTGTTTTTAGGCTACATAAAAGTACTTTTTCCAACATACATTAAACATACAAATCAACATAAACATTTAAATATACAATTCATAAAATAAGAAAAAATGATGTAGACTTTTATTGAGCTGAGCAGGGAGACCCTGGTGGTGCTGCTGGACCGGGATGGGCTGCAACAATAGAGACCCTGGAGGCCTCCTGTTGGTGGGACATCATCTGGGATGGTCTCCAGAGTGTTTGAGTGCATATTTACACTATCCAATAAGTTGTCTACCAACAGGTTTGCAGGGCTGACTCAATCGACGGCTGCCATGTCACAGATTTTTTTTCAGAAAGAGTATATTTCTGAAAAAAGTACTTTTCATAACTACTAATACTGCATTGGGGAAAAGCTACAGCTACTAGTCATATATTTCAAACCTTAGTCAGGCAAAATTATCTTGCATACTCTAATGTACTTAAGGTATCAAGAGTAAAACTAAAGGAATGTATTCTGCAGGAAAAACAAACAAACTCCTTGTCAGGGTTTTTATGATGGTTTTGCATTTATATTTGGCTACTACTGCATTACTGTATATGTTGCATTTTACTTCTGAATATTTTCAAGGTTGTTACATATGCACTTTTGTGTAGTTTAATGTAAAACAATGCATCATATTGTAAAAGAACATAATTTTGTAGTGTTGCTGTCCTGTGAGGGAAAAAAAGTACTACAGAAGGTTACTTCACATTTGTACGTGAATACTTAACGATGTAGATCCGAAAATTTAAATAACAAAATGTAGGCCTATTGTCACAATATTAACAAATTGTTGCTAACTACAGCTGCGTGACTGCGTCCCATATCCCATATCCCATGGGCGTATCAGAAGCGCTCGGACCGGTCTAGCCTACGAGGATTGTTCTTGTCGCCTGGCAACTGAAAGCTGCCGATGACCAGCGGGAGTAACGTTTGTACTGGACTTTTATACATTCAACGGGGTTTTATATTCAAAGGATCCATTAGGATCCATACCACTGGCTGTCATGTCGATATGGCCTTGATATGTTTGACTATGCGCCATATTCCTAGAAAGAAGAGCAGCACCATCCCAGGAGGGATGAAAACCATCTCTTTTAAACAGGTCAGGTCTGCCCAAAACCATTTCCAATTGTCTATGAATTCTATATTATTTTGTGGACACTGCCAGCCAACAGGAAGAATAGGAAGGGGGCCAGAGCAAATTACAGTGCCTGACATTGTACTTGCAAGTTCACACACCTCTTTAACGTTAATTTTAGTGATCTCAGACCGGCAGAGTCGAACATCATTAGTGCCGACGTGAATAATAATCTTATGGCTCGTTTCCACTGAGCGGTACGGTACGGTACGGTACGGTACGGTACGGTACGATACGATACGATACGATACAGAACAGTACAGTACGATTTGGGACGGTAAACCCTGATCCGACTTCCGTTTCCACCGCCAAGAGTACCCTTACTTGATAGGCATGGTGTAGCCTATGCCGGAAAGAAGCGATCAGCGTAATTTTCTCGCAAAGAAGAAAGCGACATAGTAAACAACAATGTATGACATACAGCAGATCTTGTTATTGCTTCTTGGCATGTGGCTGTTTGTCACAAGAAGACAAGCGCCGACATTAGGAATTTCTAATACCAAGTACGCAAATTTCGGACTTGCCAATGACTCCCGAGGACGCGAGTCCGGTAATTTTTTTAAATAAAAATAAATAAAATAAATATTAAATATTATAGCCACACAAATGTGGTTATATTCACTGCATGCATAACGTAAGCCTATTTATAACAAAATTCAACCCTGCCTCTTTTCGTTTAATTTTTTTTAAATATTAAACATAATAATATGGTCCAGGCAATATGTGGCATTTGTAGTAAACAAGAAATGTTGCAGTAAACAACATTAGTGATCATCTTCACTGTAATAAAATTAAAAATGACAAAACTCAGCCCAGTCTCTTTTTGTTAAATTTCAGTTTGATCAATAATAGCCATTTTAAAAGTATAAGTAAAAGGTATAAGAAGCTATACAATAAGAAATAAAGCAAACAATCCAGTCAAACATACAAAGTCAGCGCTCTAGTCTAACCTTACAACGGTAAAGTTAAATAGCCTAAATATATTAAGTTATGAAACTTTACTTAGCCCTCAGCCAAAACGAATTACATTATAATTACGGGAACAAATTATAGATTCACGAGACCAAAGATCGCCGTTAGGTCTACACAAGACGAATTACAGTATATCTCATGTTTAACCACTACAGAGACGTCAGAGTCAGCTGCAAATGTCAGAACGACTAGCCGAGGAAAGGCTGTTCCAGGTGGAGTACATGAGCGCCGAGCGCCCGGTGATCGCCTGGAATGGATCTCACAACCTGGATAAAATTTTCATAAATCTTTATAAATAAACCACAGATTTGAGCTTTAAACAACTACATTCTCGCCTGAAAAACTCTTAAAACTACATTTCGTGACACAATAACAGTAATATTATATTTCAACTGTATATTGAAAAATGGCGCTTCTTATGTTGTCATTCTCTTTGTAGCACGCGCAAGTGACGATTCTCTGTCAACCAATCAACATTCTGCAGTGAGTATAGCTCCACCCTTTAGTACCGTACCACTGTGCTAGGTACCCCAATGGAAGGATACCGAAAAAGTGGTACAGTTCGCCATTTTGGTACCATTCACAACTTTTGACAGTGGAAACAGAAATAATTGTGTACCGTACTGTACTGTACCGTACCACTCGGTGGAAACGAGCCATTAGAGAATTTACGATTAGCATTAGTCATCACTTTTAAATTTGCTTTGATGTCAGGCGCTCTGGCTCCCGGCAAACATGTTACTATGGTGGCTGGTGTCTCTAGTTTTGTCCAGCTAGTCGCTGGACAAAACACCGCTCTTCCGGTCCGATTACCATAACGAATAGATTCTCCCCACTCAGTGAAACACCCACTTTGAATCCTGTTGAATGTGCCCTAGTTATTGGCGATTCTATAACACGGAACGTGAAAATTGCACAGCGTCTGACACAGCGTCTCACCGTCACCCAATTGCCCTGCTGCACGGGCTCTACTACGGCCGGAACCTAACAATGTACAGAGTTCACTAAGCTAGTCACATCCAAAGCAGTATCTAAAGCCCTTGCCCTCTTACAATTAACCTCGATTAAAATTTGGATGCGTGTCTCTAGTTCCGAAATCTTCTCCGTCAGTCTAACTATCTCCCTGCATTTATCACATGTAAATCCTGTGCTGACAGAGAAGACTATGCTATACATGTTACATGAAGTGCAAGGGACATGAGAAGAGAAGATGACATGACTCACAGTGTTTGACGTAAGAGGAGAAGATGACATGACTCACCGTGTTTGACGTAACGAACAGTGTATGATTATGATTCAGGCAGCATTACAGGTCAGAAGTCAGATTGGATTGGAATGGAACATTCAGAATATTTAGTTTAAGATCAGAGTCATCACGCCGGTATGGAGATTGGTTTGTTGAGGATCCATACCACTGGCTGTCATGTCGATATGGCCTTCACAGGGGAGAGACAACTGAGTCTAGTTGAGACAGTCTCTGCTGACACTTCAGGGATGTGATGTGGTCGTGTCTAGGGACAGGTCCACCATCTGATCTGGATACGGCCCAGGAAACATCAATATTCATGATGATTCATGCCCTCCTCGCATACAGCTTTCTTACACAAAACATGTCTTACAAATTTTAAATCAATATACACTCACCTAAAGGATTATTAGGAACACCATTCTAATACTGTGTTTGACCCCCTTTCGCCTTCAGAACTGCCTTAATTCTTCGTGGCATTGATTCAACAAGGTGCTGAAAGCATTCTTTAGAAATGTTGGCCCATATTGATAGGATAGCATCTTGCAGTTGATGGAGATTTGTGGGATGCACATCCAGGGCACGAAGCTCCCATTCCACCACATCCCAAAGATGCTCTATTGGGTTGAGATCTGGTGACTGTGGGGGCCATTTTAGTACAGTGAACTCATTGTCATGTTCAAGAAACCAATTTGAAATGATTCGAGCTTTGTGACATGGTGCATTATCCTGCTGGAAGTAGCCATCAGAGGATGGGTACATGGTGGTCATAAAGGGATGGACATGGTCAGAAACAATGCTCAGGTAGGCCGTGGGATTTAAACGATGCCCAATTGGCACTAAGGGGCCTAAAGTGTGCCAAGAAAACATCCCCCACACCATTACACCACCACCACCAGCCTGCACAGTGGTAACAAGGCATGATGGATCCATGTTCTCATTCTGTTTACGCCAAATTCTGACTCTACCATCTGAATGTCTCAATAGAAATCGAGACTCATCAGACCAGGCAACATTTTTCCAGTCTTCAACTGTCCAATTTTGGTGAGTTCGTGCAAATTGTAGCCTCTTTTTCCTATTTGTAGTGGAGATGAGTGGTACCCGGTGGGGTCTTCTGCTGTTGTAGCCCATCCGCCTCAAGGTTGTGCGTGTTGTGGCTTCACAAATGCTTTGCTGCATACCTCGGTTGTAACGAGTGGTTATTTCAGTCAAAGTTGCTCTTCTATCAGCTTGAATCAGTCGGCCCATTCTCCTCTGACCTCTAGCATCAACAAGGCCTTTTCGCCCACAGGACTGCCGCATACTGGATGTTTTTCCCTTTTCACACCATTCTTTGTAAACCCTAGAAATGGTTGTGCGTGAAAATCCCAGTAACTGAGCAGATTGTGAAATACTCAGACCGGCCCGTCTGGCACCAACAACCATGCCACGCTCAAAATTGCTTAAATCACCTTTCTTTCCCATTCTGACATTCAGTTTGGAGTTCAGGAGATTGTCTTGACCAGGACCACACCCCTAAATGCATTGAAGCAACTGCCATGTGATTGGTTGATTAGATAATTGCATTAATGAGAAATTGAACAGGTGTTCCTAATAATCCTTTAGGTGAGTGTATTGTTTTATGTGAATGAGTGGGCAGTATGATTTCACATTGTTTGGAAAAAAAAAATTCTAGGTTACATGATACAATTTTCAAAAGTCTTGCAAACAAATATCCTGTATGGGTTTTTTGGCCTTATTTCAGTGACTTAATTTGTTTTTTTCTTCACAAACCACACATAAATGTAATTTTCTCTTTAGCCATGAAAATGTTACAAGTAACAGAAATAAGCACAAATGTAAGGGCATGTCAAAACATCTCCAGGGCCCAGAAAACACCTCAGACCCCAGAGGGTTAATTCCTAAAAAGTAAATGGAGCCAAAGAACAGCCAGACAAGATAATACAAGTATCTAACTTCTCAAATCTGATGAGTATTAAATAATTTCTCAGAATTAAATGCAGCCAAATATTAACCAGACAAGTGAAAACAGTCTGGATGAAAGGCTGAATATAGTCTGAATAACATACTGTACATAGCGGACCTGTAATCGGTGCATTGCCTCGGCAGAGGCGAGATCCGAGCCACTAGATTCTTTATTTACAAGAGAACCTACGTCCTCAGCCCGCTCTAAAGAAGCACCGAGGCACACTTCAGCAGCAGACAGGAATACAACGTGATCCGAAGATAAAACAAAAGAACCCATATCCCGTTCCTCGGCCGGATCGAAGCACTTTAATGAGCTACTCACAATGCTTGCACTCACCATTCTCTTGACATGATTCACTTTTTTTTTTTTTTTTACTTTTCTTTTCGTTGAAGAGAAGGAGAAAGAGAGTGAGAAAAGCTTTATTCCTGCCTAACAAAACTAACTCCTAACAAAAGGGATAGTTTTCAGGAAGTAGAAACACACAGCACACAGTGCAGTTCTGAAGACAATGGAACCTGATGAGCACACCTGTCGCACATCTATTTATAGCCTCTGAAGTGCACATTCCGATGATGTCATCAGAGGTTATTTAAGCCAAATTTTTGCCATGTTTGCCACACGTTCACAACTGGTCAAACAAAGTTGTTTTCCCATAGCGCTTAAATCAAGAGCAGAATTGAGAGTAGCTTGCATTGAGAGTCAATGAGCATGCATAAAAAAGTTCAAGATTGAAGACTCGTTGGCCAGAAATATGTTCAGTAGGTACAATTTTGGAATACTGAATGGCTCTTGTAACATCAGAGGGACTCAATGAGTATGTATAGAAATTCAAGTTCATAGATTCATCAGCCAAAACCATGTTCAATAGATAAAATATGGACTACTGCCTGGCTGATGAAACATCAGGAAGAGACTATAAGGAAGGGATAATGTACATCCAGCTAGTTGTTATCTTAGAATAAACCCCAGACAGGGTGATGAAGACCCCGAAGCGAAGTGGAGGAATATTGAGTTGAAATATTTTATTAGGTTTTTAAAAGTAAAGCTTCCGCGGAGAAGCACGGCAAGTTCAAACTAGACGGACATTTAAGAGATAAGGTATAGAGTCATACCACTTACAGTATTACACAGCATTTCACCACATAAATAATTATGGAGATAATGATTTCAGATTAAACTGTTTTAAAATCGTGTATGTTTGCATTTTATAATCCAACAGTGTACAAAACAATAGTCACAAAATGGCAGCAGCTGCGTTTTTATGAAACAAGAGAGTCCACGATACTGGATGGCATAATCAAATAACTTTTGATTGAGTTTTAATATTTTATTAGCTCACCAAAAGAAAAAACTTTCCTGCAAGCGTATAGCGCTGCTGACTTCAGTAACCCGGATGAGCCTGCAAACAGAGTTATCTGTTTTCAGCGGTTGTTATCTGGGAATAACATACCGCTGGATGGCGTATGTGTAATAGTGTAATAGCGTGTGAATGTGGCGACGTGGTGGTTACTCTCAGGGTTTAGAGAGAACAATTTAAAGTTTAAACCAGGGAGGGAATTGCTTATACCAGCAATCCACCCCCAGAGGGCAGACTTAAAAATCTACGCCACCCTGGAGGCTAATTTACCGGGGAATCGCCTTTTATAAGCATCACTAAAGCACACAGGTTCGATTACGGCTGAGTCAGGACTCGAAACAGAGATGAAATACAAAAACCCTCAGTTTTATTGGAAAGCATTAAATCACATGTACGAAAATCCAAATATAAAGATATAATACATTGTGATGATGTTCAGTTCAGTAATAATAAGGAAGGAAGAAGACAGGGGTCGGCTTGAGCTGGGACGCTCGCTTTATTCACGTTTCTCTCAAAATAAAACAAAAAGTGCGCACAGAGCGCGTTCACCGTGCATGAGCACAGCCACAAAACACAATAACTCAGAATATTCTCTCGATGACTCTTGACAGGTTTCCAGCATCAGCCACGAGGTCCCAGCTCGTCTCTCTCTCTGTCTCACTCCGGCTTATATCCGGTCTCTCCACGCCAATTTCTGAAATCAGACACAGGTGTTCATCATCTGCACTTGACCTACTTACGCTCCGCTCTGTTCCGTCCTCTCTCTCCCGCTACAGACTCAGCAAAACCACGCCCCCCTCGCCACATACATACACACACACACACAACTCTGCCTCCACTCCAGGGCTGGGGCCTGCTCGCCTACTCTCTGAAAAACACAGCAAACACACGTGAACTCACACTTCACCCCCAAATGTGGAACACTGCACACGGAAGAGACCGCCACCAAACAGAGAGAAAGGGCTCGTCCACACACACACACGAACCCTGGTCACCCCAACTTCTGGAGAGGAAACAAAAACTACAATTTAGACATACAAACATATACACACATGCATCCATATAAAATCTGGTAATCAAATAAAAAAATAAAAAAATAAAAATATTGTAAATAACAAATTCACAAAAAAAAAACTGATCAAGACAAAAATTTGGATTTTAAGTAGTAATGGATTCACAGAAACAACACTCGGTTACTATCGTAACCTCGGTTCTCTCTAGAGAGGGAACGAGTGTTGCGTAAGTTTAGCTTACGCTACGGGAAAACTCCTTTACTCGAGAATACAGAAGCAAAAAATTATCCTTAATTTTTAGAATGTAAAACGCATTTGCTGCAGCAGGCAGACCTAGGCGAGACAGCTCGCGCGCCTATTGGCTGCTCTGCGGCAACTGCTGCAACCTATCAGTGCGTCAGACATGACGTCAGCGCCAATGAGAGGCTCGCCTCGTGCTGTCGTCATGGCCCGCCAAGATGGGTGTGGCCTTAGCCTATAAATACCCATCGCCCAGGTTGCACAATGATTTCAGTCGACTGGAAGCGAAACCATAGCGCAGCACAAGCACGGCAGGCTACGCAACACTCGTTCTCTTAAGAGAGTACTCTCGTGTTGCGTAAGTTTAGCTTACGCTACGGGAACCCTATGTAAAGCGCAGTGCGTGCTGAGGTTCCAACACTTATGTCCCAATGGCAGTAGCCCGGGGCTCATGTATAAGTGAAGCGATCGCAACGGCAGAACAGGTCGGGTCGACTCGGTATTATGAGATAGGTGCATACACATATATACAGTTAAGGCAGTATATCAACCTTGAAACTGCATAAGCCCACAGGACGTTGCAGCATATCAACAGTCTAATCAAACCGAGTTGGGTAGACAATGTTAATATGGCATAATCAGACTGAGAACAGCCTGGCCTGTAGGGCGGGTACTTCCAGGTTATAGAACCTTACAAATGTAGACAGTGAGGCCCAGCCTGCTGCCATACAAATGTCATGAAGTGAGACCCCACTTGTCCAGGCCCACGACGAGGCCATGCCTCTAGTCGAGTGGGCCCTAACCCCCAAAGGGCAATCCAGGCCCTTGGACGCATAAGCCGACGCAATAGCGTCTATTATCCATCTGGACAGGGTCTGTTTCGAGATGGCTAGCCCTTTGACGTGGCTACTGAACGAAACGAAAAGCTGCTCCGTTTGCCTAAAGGCAGCAGAGCGCTCCACATAAATCCTTAAAGCCCTTACTGGGCAAAGGAAGTTAACCCCAGCCTCACTGTCAGACGCAGGGAGGGCTGAAAGTGAAATAACTTGCGCTCTAAAAGGGGTCGCAAGCACCTTTGGGACGTAACCATGCCTTGGTTTGAGGATGACCTTAGAGTCATTAGGCCTAAATTCCAGGCACGTAGCGCTCACCGAGAGCACGTGTGTAACGTCTCAAGGTTGAAGAAGATGAAGTTCCAGGCAAAAGATCCAAAATACTCAATATTTATTTAAACTGAAGAATATACGAAACAGTGTGCGTGCACAGACAACAGAGTGCTAACACAAACATTGACCGACCCTGAAGACTGAAACAGAGGAACTTAAATACACAGGGAAATGACAGAAACAACAGGTGACAGTGATGATGATGATGAAGGTGATGATGACTGAGGACTCTGGGAAGTGTAGTGCAGACAGGACGATGACAGACGGTGAATGTGACAGCGTGTAGGTCGCCCACCTGTTTTACTGAGGCTAGTGCCAACAGAAAAGCGGTTTTGAAGGACAGGTACTTTAGCTCCACCGCGTGTAATGGTTCGAATGATCCACCTTTCATGGCCTCTAGGACCGTGGAAAGGTCCCAAGCTGGAACCGAGGGTGGCCGAGGAGGGTTCAGCCTCCTAGCTCTTACCATAAGAAAGGCACCAACGTTGGGACATTTTAAACGGTTGATTAAGACACATTTATTTAAGGCTGTTTTTTTTTATTATTGTTGTATTGCCCTTGCTGTATTTGTTTATTTTATTGTAGCGCTTTGGGTTTAGGAAAAGTGCTTTACAAATAAAATGTATTATTAGTATTATTAAGGCTAGATTATTGAAATGCTATCATGGGTGGTTGCACTGCACGCTTAATAATCAAACTACAGTTGGTCCAAAACGCAGCAGGTAGAGTTCTTACTAGAACCAGGAAGTATAACCATATTAGCCCGGTTCTGTCAAAACTGCATAGGCTCAATATTAAACATTGTATACATTTTAAAATATTGCTGATCACTTACAAAGCACTAAATGGTTTAGCTCCCCAGTACTTGAGCGAGCTCTTAATGCATTATAGTTCTTCACGTCTATTGCGATCTCAAAATTGCCAGTTGATAATACCTAGAATATTAAAATCGACTGCTGGCGGTAGATCCTTCTCCTATTTAGTACCAAAACTTTGGAACAATCTTCCTAACATTGTCCGGGAAGCAGACACACTCTGTCAGTTCAAATCTAGACTAAAAACACATCTCTTTGGTCTAGCATACACATAACACATTATAGACTTTCTATAATTCAATGTTAGGCTGCATAGTTTAGGTCAGCCGGAACCGGGAACACTTCCCATAAATCCTGATGTACTCGTTACATCATAAGAAGGATGGCATCTACGCCAATATTAGTCTCTCTGTTTATCCGAGGTTTACCGCAGTCCGCCGGATCCAGGCCATATCCAGATCTGATGAAGGACCTGCGCCTGGACGCGACGACAGCGCAGTCCTGGCATGTCAACTAGGCTCTTCCCTGTGAAGGCCTCCCTCCCCTCCCTTTACCTATCTACAGATAAAGCATTGTCGGATAATTCCGGTTCGCGTGGCTACATGGAAGCGATAAAAATTCTGTATTATTAATTTTAAGGCCAGACAAGTAGTATGTTGAGGGTTGATTTGTAGGAAGGACTACACGCCTGCGCACATGTATTGAAACGCACATACCTATAGACTGAACTCATAATGTGCATGTGCACGCCATCGGCATTCTCACTGGTTCGCGCTTTTGAAGTTTGCGCAGAAAGAACTTAAGAGTTTTCTATTAAAACAGAGTCGTGTTAATAGCTAAGTTAATAGCTAATGATCGTTGCGACGGAAGTGAATCAATCGGTTGGAAAAGGAAAAGACGGTTAAGTCCCGCCACGTCCGGACCACATGTCCGTCAAAGCTTTCCGCTCTGTCAGTCCCCGTAGTCATGGCTACTGCAGATGTGTATTACGCAGCCAACGAGCCGGTGATACTACCCGCTAGCCTGCATACAACCGCCGTTGTCACGGCGACCCAGAGAAATCTCAAAAAGAGCATAATGTCTGGTTGTCCGGCTCACGCCGCATGTGTTTTAAATGCAGAAAATGTGCCCACATTTCAGTGTTCACCCCTGCACACAAGCACTATACCCCCTGTGTCTCTCACAGAGCCCACTCTCATAAAGCTGGCGAAAGATGATGAAACATCAGAACGAATTTATGAGTATGTAAAGAAAGTTCAAGATCGAGGACTTTTTGGTCAGAAATAAGGTCAATAGGAGACAAATATGGAGTACTGTATAGATGATGTAACATCAGAAGTCATTAAGTATGTATAAAAAGGTTCAAGATCGACAACTCTTTGAATATACAGTATATATAGAATATATAATAAGTTAACTAGACTAAAGACTTAGACTAATTTAACACATTATCACATTCACACATACATGCATACAGTCTAGCAATGGAAAGAGAACTGAAACAGAATACAGGAGATCAAGAAGTTATAGCATTGTTTGATATTCAGCACATCAACAGCCTTAAACAAACCATCAGTCTTTAGTTCTAACACACCCTTATTTAAAAGGGGTTGGGATACTTAATGTACCAAATAATGAGAGTAAGTTTGATACTTGCATGTCTTGCCCCTGTTGCTCAAGTTGTAGTCCCTCCTGCTCTCAAACGTGACATTCTTTTGCAGCTCCACAGGGCCCCAAACGTTGCTAATTTTTCTCCGGAGTGAGTGTGGGAACGGGTGAGGCGTTTTTGCCACTGGCTGTCTATGATTAAGGAGATCAAAACATGGTGCGAACAGTGCACGGCATGCCAAACTCGTTGTAAGCATGTCCCTATTCATCAAGCACCCATGGGTTGGCCCCTAGCAATGCAGCCCTTTGAGAGAGTTGTCATGGACATTTTAAAACCGCCAATGACAACCAAAGGAAATCGGTATGTACTGGTAGTTGAGGATTATTTAACAAAGTTTGTTAATCTCTATGCTTTGCCTAATCAATCTGCCTAGACTGTCGCACTTTGCCTGTTTGAGGACTACATTTGCATACATGGCATTCCTGAAACTTTGAAGTGCAGGTCACCTCAAAAGGATTCTGATCCGGTATGAGTAGGTCTGGGAGGAGGTTAAAATTGCCTGGTTGCTTGAAAGATTTTGTACTATACTTATGTACCTGTTCATTGTTATGAATTTTTTTTTTTACAAAGTGAAAACTATGTATAAGTGTGTGGAGAGCAGGACGAGGCTGAGGGCCGTGAGTGAACGGCGCGAGGCCAGTGGCGTGATTGATGACACCTGCGCGACGCATCGGTCTCATGTCTCTCAAGGAGCGGAGGCATAAGAGGAGGAGCGACGATCGTGAATGACGAGAGAGGACCAGGCCTGGACTGTTTTATTTGATGTTTTGTTTTATTATGTGTGGTGGCAGTCGTCCGTGAGGGGCTGTCGTCTTTACTTTCATTTTGTGTTTATTTATTTATTAAAGTCTTTAAACGTTTACCGGTTCCCACCTGTCACGTTGTGGGTTGTTCCTTGTTCCTGTTTCATGTATGTCATGTGATCCCTTGTTCAAGTCATGTGATCCTGCCATGTGTTCCCTTGTCTGATGTGTCATGTTGCCATTGGTTCATTGTTCACAGGTGTCCCTTGTCTAGTCGTTAGTCAATCAAGACGAATCAAGCTCCGATACACTGCTTCATTGTGTGATGTTTTTTTTTTTTTATACAAGCTTCGAAGCCTCGGTGCCGAACGTCACATCACTATTGTTTTATGTTTGATCATTAAAGTTGCACTTGGGTTCGCTACATCTTGCCTCCAGTAGAATCATTCATAACAGAATACTAGACCAAACATGGACCCAGCAATTCGCCTGTTCCGTCTCAGCCAAGATAGCCGTCCAATGGATGAGTATGTGGAGGAATTTTGCAGGCTTTGCCATGGGGTGGAATTTAGTGATGGTGTTTTGAAAGATATGTTTCGCCATGGTATGGACGAGCCTATTTATTCGCTGATGCCTGCCAATACCCCTCACTTCACACTGGTGCAATATATGGACATCGCCCTTTTGTTGAGCGGTTCGTTGTTTACTGTGGGATCCAGAGACTGTTCACGTCACGCCTGCCGAGCCTATTTATTCGCTGATGCCTGCCAATACCCCTCACTGCACACTGGTGCAATATATGGACATCGCCCTTTTGTTGAGCGGTTCGTTGTTTACTGTGGGATCCAGAGACTGTTCACGTCACGCCTGCCGAGCCTATTTATTCGCTGATGCCTGCCAATACCCCTCACTGCACACTGGTGCAATATATGGACATCGCCCTTTTGTTGAGCGGTTCGTTGTTTACTGTGGGATCCAGAGACTGTTTACGTCACGCCTGCCGAGCCTATTTATTCGCTGATGCCTGCCAATACCCCTCACTGCACACTGGTGCAATATATGGACATCGCCCTTTTGTTGAGCGGTTCGTTGTTTACTGTGGGATCCAGAGACTGTTCACGTCACGCCTGCCGAGCCTATTTATTCGCTGATGCCTGCCAATACCCCTCACTGCACACTGGTGCAATATATGGACATCGCCCTTTTGTTGAGCGGTTCGTTGTTTACTGTGGGATCCAGAGACTGTTCACGTCACGCCTGCCGAGCCTATTTATTCGCTGATGCCTGCCAATACCCCTCACTGCACACTGGTGCAATATATGGACATCGCCCTTTTGTTGAGCGGTTCGTTGTTTACTCTGGGATCCAGAGACTGTTCACGTCACGCCTGCCGAGCCAGAGACTGTTCACGTCACGTCTGCCAAGCCAGAGACTGTTCACGTCACGTCTGCCAAGCCAGTGTCTCCGGACAAGATGGCCGCTGACAAGCCAGTGTCTCCGGACAAGATGGCCGCCGCCGAGCCAGTATCTCCGGACAAGATGGCTGCCGCCGAGCCAGTGTCTCTGGACAAGATGGCCGCCGCCACGCTGTCTGTTTCTGAGCCGGTGTCTGTTCCTGAGCCGGTGCCTGTTCCTGAGCCGGTGGCTCCAGTGTGTCCCTTGATAGGGCCATGGAGGCCGCGCCTCCGCCATGGCCGCCCGAAGTGTCGTCTCCGCCATGGCCGCCCGAAGGGTCGTCTCCGCCATGGCCGCCTGAAGGGTCGTCTCCGCCCTGGACGCCTGCACTGCCTGCTCTGCTCTGGACGCCTGCACTGCCCGCTCCGCCCTTGACGCCTACACTGCCCGCCTGCACTGCCCGCTCCGCACTGGACATCTGCACTGGCCACCTGCACTGCTCTGGACGCCTGCACTGCCCGCTCCACCCTGGACATCTGCACTGCCCGCTCCGCCCTGGACGCCTGCACTGCCCGCTCCACCCTGGACGGCTGCACTGCCTTCTTCGCCTGGTCCGCCCTGGCCCCCTGAACTGTCTGGTCCGCCCTGGAGACTTCATAGCCTCCCAGATCCGCCCACGCTCCACGGCTCAGCCCCACCGTTGCCATGTCCTGGTCCCGTTCCCCTGCATGGGCCTGGCCCTCCAACCCTTCCCCCAAGACTGCCTCCGCTCCACCACCATCCTGAACTATTGTTTTTTTTTTGGTTTTGATGGGCGTCGAGAGCCACCCATACGGGGGGGGCTATGTCACGTTGTGGGTTATTCCTTGTTCCTGTTTCATGTATGTCATGTGATCCCTTGTTCAAGTCATGTGATCCTGCCATGTGTTCCCTTGTCTGATGTGTCATGTTGCCATTGGTTCATTGTTCACAGGTGTCCCTTGTCTAGTCGTTAGTCTTGTGTATTTAAAGCCCTCATGTTTGCCCTGTGTCTTTGTCTAGTATTGAATGTTTCTAGTTGTGAATGTTTCTTGTCCAGGTTTTTTGTTCTTGTTTTGAGTTTCCAGTTTTCAGCCTTTGTTTTATGTTTGATAATTAAAGTTGCACTTGGGTTCGCGACATCTTGCCTCCAGTGGAATCATTCATAACACCACCTCCTTCTTCCCACAACAATGTACTAAGTTACAAAGTGATAATTGTACTAGTGTTTCATATGGTACAAACTGTTTTATGGTTGGACACAGGTTCAGGTATTATACATGTTAATGTGTGTTATTCTTATTTCTGTTTTCTATTCTATCCCTCACTGTTTGGTAGATAAACGGGGACGTTTATTTTAGCAAGATGGGATGTACTGTATGTAACATTAAATTCTGAGTTGAAGTTAAAGCTATAGGGATGTTGCATTTATACGTGTGTAATACATGTCCTTTGGGGCTTGCCATAGGCAAGAGAGGAATGGGCATGCACATTACAGTAGGTGTTCCTGCTGGCCATGAATTGAACAGGTGGTTGACATGAGAGAATAAAAGTGTGCACTGTTCTTGGAACTTCTGAGTCTTGTTTTCATTATTTTATTATTCAAAAGTGTTTAGGCAAACCCTGATAAAGAAGCTCAGTTACACTGGTGATCATCTTGAGACAAAACAATGGCTCTGACATATTTTAAGACATGTCAATACAAGTTCAGTTAAAGCTGCTCAAACATACATTTAGTCTGGGACTAGGCTTAAAGGTGAACTAAGTAACTTTTTTTACCTTAACCAAACAGCTTCGGAGTCATTGGAATAGTTATATGACTTTTTTCGGGTTGAATGGTGGTCATCTCGCACCCCCCAAGCGCCTGTGAGCCGAAAAACCACCCTTGCAACTTTGAAGAAGACGTTTTAAAGAATTTCCCATCTGCTTTGATGTCGTTGATCTATAGCCTCTGGTATCTGAGAGTCGCCAACAAGTTTTTCAACAGCGTTGTCAAATATCTATTCCGAAGCTGTAGGGGGAGCTCTATAGAGAAATCTGCGAGCAAAAAGCGAGAATACAGCAATTAAGGTAAAAACAGTTACTTAGTTCACCTTTAAGCCTTGTCTTTGAAACAGGGGGATAGAGTCTTTAAACGCTATGCATCTGAATGTGAGCTTCAGTCAGTGAAAGGTAAAACCGGTTCCGAGGTCCACATTATTGCTCGATCCCACACACTCCACACAGAACCCTAGTCTGTGCTGATGAGTGAAAGAATTTAACATAACCCACTGGAATCCCCTGACTGTAAGTCATGCTTTTGAACACAGACCAGCTTACAACTTCACGATACATCAATAAATTATACAGGTAGGCTACTGATGATTTACTAATGGTTTGTTCATCATTTGTTCATGATCAACCAATGTTTCTCAAAAATCTCACTATATTATTACAATTAATGGCAAATGGAATGTTTGGAAATGTAAACTGGTATTTCCTACTGACACACTACAGCAACATATATAAATAACTGGCTTAAAAAAAAAATTCTTTGGTGAAATGTTGTATTCTACATCTCTTCAGTGGGTTGTACTGTTATTTAAAGTGTTTTTGGATTGTTCTGCTGAAGAAACACTGCAAAAATATCTTTCCAAGAAACTTAGTAGACAAAGAACTCCAGACAACATAAGTTGTAGAAAATGATAAGTGATTAGGAGCTTTATAGAGCTTTTTATAGCAGATGCCATCGCTTTCATACCTGTCATGGCGCTGTATTACTTTTAATTACTGTATTACAGTGATTAAAAGAACAAATATGAAATCAGAAGGTAAACATTATGCATTATGCAGTAGTTAGAATGTTTTTAATGTCCTAAATTGTCAAAAAGATGTTTAAAAATATAAATATCCTCAAAGGTTATTTTTCTGAGCAGAGCTGTTGTGATTATTGCAATCATATTATACTATATAACTTAATTAATGGCATTTTCAACTACCCTGGAAATCCAGAGTTCTCGCGAGAGCACAAGTTGAATTTGCTCAGCGAGTTTACTCTGGCGTCAAGTAATGATGCTCATTAAATATGCCCTTGTATCCGAGCTGCACCAATCACATCGGGTTATCTGATATAGGCGGGCCAGAGATGACGACAGCGCTGTGACATCGAAGTCTTTAGTAAACATTGCAAGATGGCTATGGATGAACACCAGTTGATTGAAATGGCTTTGGCCACTACAATGAACAAGTTAGACTTGGCTTTTTATCTAAAAGAGGAACAGAAGACAGCGCTCGAATCGTTCCTTTGCAAGATGCTGTTTTGCTGACCGGATACGGCAAGAGTCTAATTTACCAGTTAGCTCCGCTGGTAGCTAAGTGTATGGGGCTTGCTGTGATTGGTCGTAGTGTTATCCAATTGCGTGCAGTGAGATTTTCAAATGCATGCTTGGTGCCGCCCCTCGAGCTGGCCGATTTTCATTAGTCAATGCCAGACCATTAATCTTTCAAATTTAGGTCTGGATTTCCAGGCTAATTTTCAACAGCTTCATCATTAATAACATTATGAAATAAGGCAATGTGTTTTTTCCATATAGCACCTTTATTTAGATTACAAAAATTATACATAAAAAAAAGCAATGTCAATAAGTTGGTAGAAATGCATCCATTTCAGGTCTAACGTATAAACCTATACTGTAACCCTACACAATGATATTGATACAATCTACCAGTAATAGGAGTGTAAAAATGACCCTGGTATGGTTCATGGCAACCACTGATTGTTAGACAAGAACATAAATGCAAATAAAAACAAAATCTGTCAGAAGAAAGTTTTATGTTCTATAATTTTGAGTTTGGCACATCCCAAAACGTATCAGTCAAAAAGAAAAAATGGGGACACACACACAACAACAACCAACTGCTCTTTAAACCAGCATCAAGTGGCTTTTCGAAATTTCCCCTCATTTTCTTAACCCTGCTGTGTTGAAAACCCTATAACACATGTGGGTGTTCCCAGCCTGCAAAAATTAGCTTATAAATCTCTCGTTATGCTACCTTATCACCAAATATGGGATTCAATCTTTTTGTCAGCTTGTTTTCTTTCAATTAGGACAGGTTTTGTATTTATTTTTGGAACTGATAAATTGTAGGCCTTATTTATCCAAGCTTATGTACCTCAGTTTTTGAGTGAAAAAAGTGTTATTTGTCGATAATTTTGTCAATTTTACATAAAATATGAAAAAAAAATATTGCACTGTTTATCACACTAGTGTGCTTAAATGTTTAACCAGTAAATTAGGTTTGAAATGTTTTTTTTTTGTTTGTTTTGGTTTTGTACAAAATGGCACAAAGACACACTTGTGGTGTTCCCGGTCAAAAATGACCGGCCTACAAAAAAATTGCGTAATGAGAGATTTATAAGCTATTTTATCATGAAATATTGGATTCAATCTTTTTGTAAACTTGTTTTCTTTCAGTTTTGAAACTGATTGATCGTAGGCCTCATTGATCTGAGCCTCACAACACTAGTGTGATAAACAGTGCAAATCTTTTCCATATTTTATGTAAAATTTACAAAATGATCCACAAATAATGTTTTTTTCACTCAAAAACGGAGGTACGTAAGCTCGGATTAATAAGGCCTATGATTTATCAGTTCCAAAAATAAATATAAAACCTGTCCTAATTGAAAGAAAACAAGTTGACAAAAAGATTGAATCCAATATTTTGTGATACGGTAGCATAATGAGAGATTTATAAGCAATTTTTTGTAGGCCAGTCATTTTTAACTGGGATCACCATAAGTGTTACAATGTGGAAAAAAACCCACAAAAATGAAAAAAATTTGTCCAATGCAATAACATTAACTAGCATTTTCGGGTATGGGAAAATCCTCTCTGGGCCAAAATGACCCGAACAAAGCATAAGTAGAAAAATGCCAGTTGATGTGTTCCAGCTGAGGCTGTTTGCTCCAAGGTGCCTGCAATTTAACACCAGTCCGTCCTACCTTTCTGAATTCTATCCATCATAAACAACACAACTGGTCTCAGATTAGTAGAACATGTATATTAACTTTGGCCCTGAACTAAAACACATACTAAACAAAGAATGTGAGCCAACTGAGAAACAAACACAGGGGACATGCTTAAATAAACAATGTTTAACAAATGTTGTACATGGAGAAACAACTGACTGTCAAGCAAAAGATACTTGGACTTAGTTTATTCAGCTACAGAATAAAAATTGTAAAGCAATTACACAGCTTATTATGATATAATATTCTCCTTAGTTTGCCAGTTGAGCGATTTAACAAACTCAAATGTTATAAAAAATAAAATAAAAAAAAACAACATACACATTGAAAACCATCAGTGCCTTAGAAAACACCCGACCAAAAGAATCTAGGTCAGGTTGTGAAATAACTACGGTCTACACACACTGGCAACATTCTTATTTCATAAATCTCAGAGCAAAGATGAAAATTATCTTCTTTTGTTCTATAAAATAATGTACCACAGACCCTGTCTGAACAATACCTGTGAGTAAAGTCGACATAAAAATCCTTGTGAAATGTTCTTTACTGTACAACTACTCTAAAACCACTACTAACAAAACGCTATTTTGCTAAATGCACTGCTGTATTGGTCATTACTTTTCATTGTACTCAACTGAAAATGCTAACATGCACTGCATATCACTACTCAGAAAAAAAGCAGATTTCTTTTTTTAACTTTGTAGTGACTGAATTTTAATATTCCAGACAATGATCTATATACAATTTGAGCAAAAGTCACTCCCTATCAGCGTACCGCCACTGTACCTTGTATCTGACTGTAAGGAAATATAGCCTTGAATTTTATTCAGTTCACATCAATGGTGTTTGCTATATTACCAGTACCAGTGAATGCTTAATTATATAAGCACTGGGCACACAAGAAGAATCAAAGAGAGTGGAACATTAATCATGGGACAAGCAGAAAGAAATGGCTGTTTTAGATTTTCCGAAATGAACAAAGCGTCCTCTTAGGAGAATTTGAAAGATACTTGATTTATAAATTCTTTTGGATTTGTGCCCCCTCCGATTCATTTCATGTTTCTCACCTTCACTCAACTACATAACATCCACAAAGAACTCACTGGGGTTGCCCATAGCCAGATGGAAGGACTGCCTGGATGCAGTGAGCTCAGGAGGAACGGATCCCAGATCCCTGGTGGGAGGAGCTCCAGGAGGGCCACCAGGTGTAAAAGTGGGCGGCAAAGATGGAAGAGGTGGAGTTGGGAGGGTGGTTATAGGGCTGCCCATGGCCGGATGGGGGTGGGGGTGCTGTGGCAACATCATGACCATCATGGAATTATATGAGATTGGGATTCCAGGGGGATATGGAGCCAGGTGAGAGGGCGGAACTCTGTGATGCGACCGCTGGCTCAGACTGAGGCTGTGCTCACTTGGTGTGGTGGAACCGTTGTCTCTTGTCCGGCTACTGCGAATAGAGTATTCCGATTCGCTGCCGCTGCCAGAGCGGGAGTCGGCTCCACCTCCTCCTACAGGGGATTTTTCATCTCGTCCACTGGTGCTCCCACCTCCTTTACTGCCGCGTCTTCGCTCACCCTCACTTCGTGTTGAACCACTGCTACGACTTCCTGCGAGAGAGAGAAATAAACAAAGGAAAAGTTGTGTGTATATTCAAGACTGAAAAGGAACATGGAAATAATTTTGACTCAGTTTTTAAGAATATATTGATTCAAAATATATTATTATATATTATATATGTCATAACGTGTCCCGTAGAGATCAAGGGGAGGTGGTAGATAGGCTCAGGACTCAGATATCATCCAAAGAGGATTTTTATTTAATGCCAGTGGAGAAGGAGTGTACAGATTCACAGTGAGGTGTCAAAGAAAAAAAAAACGATATTAAATAAAAATAAAATGAATATACACTTGACTCTGCAAACTCTGATGTATCAACAACCGCAAGAAAACAAATTGCTACAGGCAGCAAAATCTACAATGGATACATTCAGCCATATGACCCAGTCTTTACCTTCCCAAGGTTCAGTTTAGACTGGCTTATATAGCCTAGGACAAGCTCATTACACCCAAGACCATACCAACTGCAGGGGCATCAATACCAAAACCTTTTTTGTAGCCTAAACATATGACCATTTAACCATTTAACTTTCAAAAATAAATAAAATAAACTCATTCAGCAATTTAAACAACATGTAAACACTATAGGACATTTATCCATGCCTACATCACCAAGAGTTAAGTTCCCTTCCCTACTAATAGAAATGGTTTAACCCAACACAAGAAAAAGGGAAGCTGTGGTCCCGCCCGCTCCTTTAAGGAGTCACAGGAACAGGATATGGTGAGTATACAGCATGTGGGGCAACTGTTTGCAATGTGGGAATAAATACAGATTTGAAATAATAAATAACAAAATGCATAACTACCACTTGTCTCTGTGTGGTTAATGGGAAAAATACATCAAAGGAAACCTACAGTAGACATAACACGTTGTGATGACCGCTGATATGTGCACTTATCTGCAATCAACTCAAACAGCATATCTTAAACTTATTATAATTGAACGTTATAGAATAAGAAACCAGATTAAACAATTGTATCATAAACCTAATAGACTGCATCATAGTCAACAGAAACACAAAACCATAAATAACAAATGTAAAGAAACATAAGTCCATAAACAGTATGTGAAGTAAAGACTTCACATACTGCCATAATCGCAGTAGAGATGATGTCATTTTAGCACCCGTCATCACAATATAGTATACAAGATTATAATAATAACGTATTAATTCTAGATATTCAAGTGAATGAAGTTAATCCTTTGCTCTCTCTCACCTTCACTGTGTTGACTGCCAGCACTTCCTGGTGCATAGCAATAGCTAGAGAGCTCATGGTATGGAGGGGGTTGGCTGGGGTAAGTTTGTGGGTATTGATAAGGGAAAGTGTGCATCAGGGGCCAGGGTGTGGCCCCTGGCAAAGGCAAGGGTGCCAGTGTGTCCTGGTCTGAAGCTCCACTGGAACCATCATTGTCATTTAGCGAGAGATTTGCCATATCTGTGGGGAAAGGCAGAGGCGGACAGAGAGAAACAGAGGAAAAATCTATTAACATAAGACAGACCAGCCTACCATGGGAAAATATTTTGAGTGCCACAGGGATGACATAAAAATTCAGAAGACTAATTCTTATGGGGTTTTATAATGGGGTTTTTCAAATTAGTGAAGTGAAGTGACGTGAAGGCTAAGTATGGCAACCCATACTTGTAATTTGTCCTCTGCATTTAACCCATCCATGTTAGTGAACACACATTAGGAGCAGTAAGTTGTGTCATCTAAAACAAAGTATTTTACTTTATTTTTTAATAAAAAACATTATAAAACCCCATGGGAAAATCTCAAGGGAGCCAGTGACAAATTAGTCTTCAAGGCAGTGTCGTAGCTAGATTTTTAAAATGACAGGGCCACAATATTTATATCATTTTCATTACTTACCATTCGTGGACTTGCTAATTAACATTAACACTATAAATTACTATAAATTCATTTGTTTGCGGTGCACCATTAAGCTTACAAGATAAAATGTTGCCAATACATATGTAACTCTCCATCATTTATTTATTTGCCAAATGATGGAAATTTTCTTCAAAATTGCCATTTACGGAGTGCTTCGGGTAAGCGGATCCACAGCAGCTTTAGCGCCTATGCTCTGTTATTATGTATCGTTATCCTTCTCCCGCTTTCTCATTGGTTTGCTTGGCATATGGGGGATTTCATGCACAGGGAAAGCTGTCCGCTGATCACTCGCCCAAGTGGAGAAATGTGCTGTTGCTCCCAGATTTCGATCAACGAAAATCACATTGTATTTGATACAAAACTAACTAGACTAAATCAAGTAAAAAACTAAATAAAAAAAAATCGTTACTATTTTCATAGTACTTCATTTTCTCCATAAAGAAATACATTTTTTACGAAAATGTATAAACTGTTAAAGACAGATCTACTGTAACTATCTGAGGTTGTTAATCGATTGTCTATGTATTTGTTAAAGTCATCAATTTGCATTATCTCAACTTATTTTTAAAGAACATTTGGTTACACTTTATTTTAAAGTGTCATTGTTACAGTGTAATTATACATTTAAGTACTGAGTAATATTAATTAACAAAATGTACTTACAATAGGGTAGGATTTCATTAGGGTAGGATTAGGATTTGGTTGAGGGTTAGTTGCATGTAATTATGCGTAATTTACTTTATGGTAAGTACATGTAATGTATGTAACAATGACACTAAAATAAAGTGTTACCCAATATTTATATTTTTATTATACTTACATTTATTCTAATTATATTTTACTTATATTTGATTTATAATAGGCTACTAATATTTATTATATTATACTTATTTTTAATTCTTAAAAGAAAAACACTTCTGGCATACATTTAAATTGACACCTGCCATGGTGTTTCTTACTGTAAATCAAATGTACTGTACTAAACATTTTTTCTTTTATATAAAATATGTATTTTACAAAATATAGTTTACTCTAAAATAACTATAAAATCAAAGACACACACACACACACACACACACACACACACAATATGGAAAATAATAGTAAAAAGGAAATAGCAATACGAAAAAGTGGTATCGATACTTCTATTTTTAATTTTTTTAAATAATAAAATAAATAATAATAATAAATTAAATAATAAATGCTCTATCATATTTTATCTTTTATTTAACAGCACAGTGAATATTTAGAGCTGCTCCAGCAGGGTTCGACAAGTCAAGAGCAGTGAGTGATTTTCTTTTGTTGTTAGATTAACATTGAGGACAAAGACATCAGTAGGTTTATTAGGTTGCTGCCACTTTAAGAGCAGCACATATCCAACATACTGTTACACACGCGTTGTCTTTTCAACTGTTTACGTTCACTTAAGATATAACCAACTATTTTCAAGGATACTTGCCTGTACAGGCATTTTGAAAAAAAAATTGTGTGAATTTGTCCGTTCAAGCACGCAAGAAGACAAAGAGAACTCGATTATTCACGCACTGTCTGAGGCAGCTCTCTGGGCACGTGCTTCGGATGTTTGTGCACAAAAAATTAGAAATCTGGGGGGTGGGACATGTAAATGAGGGGGCCTAGGCCCTCCCAGGCCCCCTCGTGGCTATGCTACTGCTTCCAGGTTTTGACATCATCCCTGGGCCACTCTATAGTGTAATGCTTGGTTCACACACTTTCGCACCACTTCCATTTAAATGCGGTCATTTCCCAACAAACTGCAAATCAGCGATGCAGAAAACAACACAATCACATATTCTAGAAGCAAACTTATTAGGGGTGAAAAAGGTGACAAAGATTCCCCCAAGGGATAAATGTTTTTTTTAAATATCAGCTTTACAATGGATGCACATAAAATTTTATCATGAGGACATTTGGGAAAAACTTGTTTTCTTCTTCTCTACTTCAGTTGTCTTAAACCACAATCATAAAATGTTTACAGGTTGGCAGGTCTGACAAAAGAGCTACAACACCAATGCCACATTATATGATCCATTCGAACATTGATCACACTTACAGTTTTCACAGTCGCTGAAGTCTCCAAACACATAGTAGCACTGCTCTGAAAAGGTGATCTTGTTCACTGTGTGTCTGATAAAACCAGCTTTCAGGAGGTTACTGGCATATTTACGAGCCTCTCGTCTATCCTGGAAGCCCTCAATGTGATGATAAAGCCACTCTACCACATCAGAACCTGTACAAACAGAACGAATGATAACAATGTCAAAGAAAATATCCTGCATTTGGTCCAAACTGATAATTACTACCTGATTTTTGACTCTAAAAAGCTCTCAAAAGATTCAGCAAACACTACAAAATTTTGTGTCTGGTCATTTTTCTTAAATCCTGTCAATTCAGAAACACAGAGCAAAGTAAGAATAAATAAATAAAGAAGAATGCTTTTCATTTAAAAGCTTGTTGGACAAAAACGTAGGGTGTAGATCTTTGGGTTTGGACACATTTAAGCTATACGTATATATGATACATACATTATACATATATATATATATACACACACACACACACACACACACACACACACACACACACACACACACACACACACTATATATATGACACAAATTCCACTTTCTATTTGATTAAGCATGAGCTAAATGAGCTAATATTCTCCTTGTCTTCTCATATTACCTAAAGTCTCATTTCCTCAGGCAACCTTCTATACATAAATTAATAATAATAATTTTCTCTATACTTTCATTGTTTCTTACTTTCATTTGTATTCTTGCCTGTACACCTTTGAACAGTCTTGGAAAATTGTATCAACATAACATAACATAACATAACATAACATAACATAACATAACATAACATAACATAACATAACATAACATAACATAACTTCTCATGTTACTTACTCCTTAATCTCTTATTTCTTTTATTTCTCATTTGTAAACCACTTTGGATTAAGTATCTGCTAAATGCTTAAATGTATATGTAATTATAAATCTCCCTCTCTTGGTCTTTGGTTAGACTCACCCAGGAATGCATTCGGGATGGTGATCTTTAGCCACATCCTGTCTCTGACTTCCAGGCCAGAGTCAGGAGAGGCCATGGCTTTAGCAATCGACGTCATATCAGAATGCAAGGAGAGCGAGAACTCATCAAACCCTACAGGAAAAGATAAAGATTGTAAAGGCTGAGAAGTGATGCCACATCCTTCTAGATTCTGACTGTAATAGGAGAAAACATGGTGAAAATGGAGATTTAAAAGGGATATGAAAACTAATTAGATCTTTTAAAAATTTCAAAAAGACCATTTATTTAAACTAAGCAGCAAAAACAACTAATTCTGAAATCTGTGCTTTTCATGATGTTAAAATGAGATTTGTTGGGTCGCCGGTGGATGAGACAAATCATTATAATTTGTTGATTGTAATAAAGACACGGAACTCTAATTTTACAGTAAAACTGTACAGAATGTGAGTCACACTTTTAATTTTGTTTTCAACAACAGCGTATTTCTCTTCAGAAAAAAAAAAACAATCAAGGAAAACATATGCCTAGAGCACCAAGACATCATTATATAAAACTAAGGGGGAAAAAAACCTACAAAAGATCAGCTTTAAACTGCTTTAACTAAAAATCCACAAGCTTAACAGATTTTTTTCTGATAATTGTGTTTTCCAACATAATAATGGAATATTAACGTCATTGAAGCTTAACTTTTCATCAGGCACTTATTTGCAGACTCTAAGCTACACAGTTGTGGGGTTGCAGCAATGGAGGCAAAACAGTTCAGAGAGGAATTTCAAAAAGTAGAATTAAAGACAAAACAAAAGGAAGGAAAGAAAAGTACTGTACATTGTGGGAGCATTTTAGTGAAGTAGTGGTAACACTTTACAATAAGGTTCATTAGTTAACATTAGTTAATGTATTAACTAACATGAACAAACCATGAGCAATACATGTGTTACTGTATTTGTATTGTGTTAATGTTAGTTGATAAAAATAAAGCTGTTCATTGTTTGTTCATGTTAGTTCACAGTGCATTAACTAACAAGATTTTAATAAAGGATTAGTAAATGTTGAAATTAACATTAACAAAGATTAATAAATGCTGTATAAGTGCAGTTCATTATTAGTTCATGCTAACTAATGCAGTTATCTAATGTTTACTAATGAACCTTATTGTAAAGTGTTACCGAAGTAGTTAACCAGGATGAATCAAGTGCTGGGTATGTGATATCTCACGGCTGTGAAGCACTGTATGTATAGGACAAACTAATAACAGCCTATATCCAGCCTTTGCTTGGGATAAACATGTTTAATTTATTATGTGTATGTTCGGGAAGTTGCAGTGACGAAACAGTGACATTCCAATTTAAGTTTGAAGGGAGTAAAGCCTGTGTTTAGGCTATTAAACAAATGCAATTTTGCCAAAGAACTTTTCCTTTAAATAAATGTTTAAAAGATGCCTATTCAGGGTAATATGATACCATATCACCATTAACACTGAGAATTAGGACATCTGTAACGTGACGAGTAATGTGATCAGGTGCAGATATCTAAATCAGAGAAAAACAGAGATTTGTGTGGGTGGCGGGTTGATGATTTATTTTTAACAGTGGATTCAGGTGACGTTAGAGCTGATCTCTAGTAGCTATGTAAAGATACAGTAAACCCGCAGCCCAGGAATTAGAGCAGCAAATTGCGGTTGCTCATTTTACAGGCGATGAGGTGTTCTCTTACGAGAGGTCTCTCGTACTGCGTAAGTATCTTACGCTAGGGGAAAATCCCTTTTCCGCGAGATATTGAAGCCAAAAAATGATCCTTAATTTTGTATTATTGTAAAACGCGTTGCGGCAGCATACAGACATAGGCAAGACGGCTCGTGTGCCTATTAGCTGATCTGTGGCAACTGCAGCAGCCTATCGAGCGAGGCCTAGCGTGACGTCAGACCCAATGAGGGTGCTTCGCGCCCGCTGCGTCATGTCCCGCCGAAACGGGCGTGGCTTAGGCCTATAAATCCAGCTCGCAGGCAGCTGATATCAGATTTTTCATCTCTTCAGCGAAGAGCTGGATCCGGAGAGAAGCCGCGCCGTCTGAGGAAGCCTTTGCAGCGGGACGAGTCGTCACTGAAGCCGCTGGCCGCGCCGCCTTCTATCGCCTTCCCGCTGCGCTATCCGGCGCTTATATCCTTTACACTCTCTGCTGTGTGTGTGTTCGCCGCCGCGACACTGTCTAAAAGAGCTTGCGTCTTTTTAAAGATGCCTTCCTGCGGCTCGTGCAGAGCCACACTCAGCGACGGGGACCGCCATGTTATCTGCGTTTCCTGCCTGGGTGAGGATCATGCAGCTCTCGCGCTCGCTGACGGCGGCTGCCCTCATTGCGAGCTACTGCCTATGGCGACTCTGAGGACTCGCCTGGCATTTTTCGCTGAGATTGCACCTCCGCCCGCTGTAGTGCCGCGCCGTAAAAAGCGCTGTGCTCAGCGGGTTCCGGAACCTTCCCCCACCCGTCCAAGCTCGCCGGTTCGCCCACCAGCTTCGCCGGCTTCGTCAGTGTCTCTTCCTGACGGACAGCGGCCGCCGTCTGCCGCCGCTTCCGTTGATGACGCTGATGAAAAAGCTGCGTCGGGGGAGGACGATTCCTGCTCTCCTGGCATCGGGCAGTGAGGATTGGGCGAGCTCTGTTGATCTCGCGCCCTCTGCTTGCGCTTCGTCAGGCAAAAGGGCTAGCATCGAGTCAGAGCTGATGCGTGTACTCGCACAAGCCGCGGCGAGCCTCGGCCTCGAGTGGTCTACACCTGAACAGCCTGCTCACAACCGGCTGGATGGATATTTTCTCCCTGGGGAGCGCACTTCGCCTGCGTCCAGACCAGCGCCTTTTCTTCCTGAGCTACACGAAGAAGTCGCTAAGTCTTGGAGCGCCCCCTATTCAGCTAGAATGCGCTCTTCTGTTTCACTAGCATTCTCCGCTGTTGACGATGCTAAAAACAGAGGGTACCATTCGCTGCCGCCGGTCGAAGAAGTGATAGCTAACCACTTATGCCCGCCCTCCGCTGGACGGCGCGCTAAGCTGGCGCTACCTTCAAAAGCTTGCCGCATGACGTCAAACCTGCTCGGTCGCGCTTTCTCCGCCGCTGGGCAGGCTGCGTCAGCGCTGCATACTATGGCCACACTGCAAATTTTCCAGGCCGATCTCCTCCGAAAGCTGGATGAGAAAGGGCCAGATGCAATTTGCGTGCCAGACTTGAGAAGTGCTACGGACCTCGCTCTCCGCGCTACTAAGTCTGCTGCACAGGCCATAGGACGGAGCATGGCCTCTCTCACTGTGGCTGAGAGACACCTGTGGCTAACGCTCTCCGAGATGTCTGAGTCTGAGGCTTCCTCGCGTTCCTCGACGCTCCGCTTTCTCCTGCTGGCCTCTTCGGAACTTCCGTCAAAGATTTAGCAGAAAGATTCGCCGAGGTACAGAAAGCGTCACAGGCTATGAAGCACTTCCTTCCGAAGCGCTCCAGTTCTGCAGCAGGCCGTGCGAAACCGTCTGCTCAGAGCTCACAGCCTCAGCCTCCGCCCACCGCCGCCACTTCGCAGCGCCGACAGGCCCGAAGCGCGAGACCGCGCTCTCGCTCATCTGGCCGCCGCCCCGCCCCGCGTGGGCCGCGGCCCAGGATTGCGGTAAAGCCCGAGGTCCCGAAGTCGTCCTAGCACGCTTAGGGAAACGACGGTGTTCAAGTCCCGCCGCGGCCGGGCTACCACCAAAACTCATTGCTCGTCCAGTTCCAAGAAATGTAACTGTTCCAGTGTATTTTGCAGTCAACAAGCCGGTTCCACTGCCCGCTTGCCTGCACACAAATGCCGTTTTCACGGCTACCCAGATAAATCCCACAAAGAGTGTATTTTCTGGTGTCCCGGCCACCTCCAATGGTGTTATGAGTGTAGACAAAATGCCCACTGCCCAGTGCTCATTCCTACACACAAGCACAGCCCGTCACATAGGGCTCGCGCATATAAAATCGACCCAGTTCGATTGCGCATTAAACGTAGCAGATGTGCCCACTGCCCAGTGCCCACAATCACTACGTTTTGCATGTCTCAAGATTTCTGTAAAAACGAAACCAACGTGCATTCGCTCTGCTCAGGCAGACAATGCTCTCAGTGTGGTAAATGTGCCCGCTATCCCACGCCCACATCCACACATAGACATGACAAATCCTACGGGATTCGCCCAGCCCTCCCCCTCTCGGTTGACCACCGCAGAGGAGTCGAGCGCGGGCAATGTGCCCGCTGTTATCAGCGCGCCCTCTGCCTCAAATGTCACAAGCGCGACGCTTATGTTGCAGCACACCGAAGCCCCTCTGTCGCTGAGCAACCAGTGCGCGCTTCGCATTCAACCCCTAGCCATTCGTGTAGATGCATGGGCAAGGCTACCCGGGGTTTCGAAGTGGGTGCTAAACATTATAGAAAGAGGCTATTCGCTACAGTTTCGCCGACACCCGCGCCGCTATGCGACGCGCGTCGAGACCACGGTAAAAACAGAAGTAGCACACCTACTTCGAGCCAAAATTTTGAAACTATTGAGCAAAGGGGCCATAGAGCCGTTATCTCAAGCTCAGAGCGAAGGGGGGCTATACAGCAGATACTTCCTGGTACGGAAAAAAGACGGGGGTCTCAGACCCATACTAGATCTAAGGCAACTGAACAGCGTGCTTGCAAAGCGACAGTTCAGGATGCTCACGACCAGAAAAATCCTCGCGCAGATTCGCCGAGGAGATTGGTTTGTGTCAATAGATCTGAAAGACGCGTTTTTTCAAATACAGATAGCGTCACGTCACAGGCGATATTTGAGATTCGCCTTCGAGGGCCAGGCATATCAGTACACAGTCCTACCGTTCGGCTTGTCCCTAGCACCCCGTACATTTACGATGTGCATGGACGCAGCGCTCGCACCCCTCAGACTGCAGGGCATGCGAGTATTGAACTACTTGGACGATTGTCTGATTCTAGCTCAATCTCACTCGGTGCTCATAGAGCACAGGACCATTTTGCTCGACCACCTCGAGAATCTGGGTCTCAGAGTCAATTGGGCGAAGAGTTCTCTGTCCCCCAGACAGATAATATCTTTTCTGGGCACAGAACTGGACTCGCTGTCTATGATAGCGCGACTGTCACCACAGCGCGTACTAGACATTCAGCGTGCAGCGAGCTCTTTCCGCTGCGGCGCATCTGTCCCGCTCAAGAAATTTCAGAGGATGCTAGGTCTCATGGCCTCAGCATCGTCAGTACTTCAGCTGGGCTTGCTTCGCATGCGCCCGCTACAGTTCTGGCTGAAAGCGCGAGTACCGCGCCGAGCGTGGGCTTCCGGTCTGCTTCGTCTCAAGGTCAATCAGAAATGCATCGCAGCTCTGAAACCTTGGAAAGCAAACGACTGGTACCAATCAGGTGTAAGCCTGGGGACTTCCTCGAGTGTGAAGGTAGTGTCCACGGACGCATCCACCTCGGGATGGGGAGCGCTGCTCGAGGGCAGACCGTTCTTCGGCCAATGGTCAGAACGGGAGAAGCTTCTTCACATAAACTGCCTCGAAATGTTGGCAGTAGACAACGCGCTGACGCGTTTTTGTCCCCAAATACGAGGACACCACGTCTTGGTCCGCTCGGACAACATGTCAGTGGTGTCCTACATAAATCGCCAGGGCGGCCTCAGGTCCCGAAACCTGCACAGGCTGGCAGAACGCCTCCTGGTGTGGGCTCAGCGCAACCTGCTCTCGCTGAGAGCAGCGCACGTGCCAGGGCTCCTAAACGTAGGACCAGACAGACTGTTCAGGAACAATGTTCCGACAGGCGTGTGGTCTCTACACCCACAGACAGTCCAGCTGCTGTGGAAGAAATTCGGCAGAGCGGAAATAGACCTGTTCGCGTCTCAAGAAAACGCTCACTGTCTGGAATTTTTCTCCAAGAGCAGGGACGCGCTGGCTCATGTATGGCCCCGCCGCCCGCTCTATGCCTTCCCTCCCGTCTCTCTCCTGCCTCAGGTGATAGAACGGATCAGGGAAGAAGGATGCTCAGTGCTACTCGTAGCTCCGTTCTGGAAAAACCAACCCTGGTTCCCAGTTCTGATGCAGCTAGTGAGCACTGCCCCATGGCCAGTGCCAGTGAGGAGGGACCTCCTCTCTCAGGCCAAGGGCTCGATTTGGCATCAGCGCCCAGAGCTGTGGTCCCTCCATGTTTGGGCCATCAACGGGTACCCGCTGACCTCCCAAGCGGAGTGTTAAACACGATCACGCAGGCTAGAGCTCCGTCTACGCGACGTCTCTATTCCTCGAAATGGTCAGTGTTCTCCAGCTGGTGCACAGCTCGTGGCGTGTCGCCCCTAGACTGTGGGGTGACGGAGGTTCCACGCTCAAAGTGTATGTGGCGGCCATAGCAGCGTTCTCAAAAACAACGCTTGGTCAGTCAATAGGAAGGAACGATTTAGTCATCCGCTTCCTTAGAGGAGCTATGAGACTGAATCCTCCCAGACCTCCCTCAGTCCCTGTATGGGACCTTTCCATGGGGCTGGAAGCCATGAAAGGTGACCCATTCGAGCCTTTACAGACTATTGATCTTAAACACCTGTCTTTCAAGACAGTGTTTCTCCTGGCTCTCGCTTCAGTGAAGCGCATAGGGGACTTACACGCACTCTCAGTAAGCGCGACGTGCATGGAGTTTGGGCCTAATGACTCTAAAGTTATACTCAAACCTAAGCACGGTTATGTTCCAAAATCCCTCAACACACCGTTTAGGGCGCAGGTCATTTCCCTGTCAGCCCTACCGGTCTCTGACGAGGAAGGAGGCGCGAGCTTCCTTTGTCCAGTCAGGGCATTAAGAGCTTATGTGTCTCGCTCATCTGTCTTCAGACAGACGGAGCAACTCTTTGTTTCGTTCAGCGGACGTTCCAAGGGACTAGCCGCGTCGAAACAGAGCCTATCCAGATGGATAGTTGACGCCATTGCGCTGGCGTACACTTCCAGGGGCATGCAGTGCCCGTTGGGTGTCAGAGCGCACTCCACGAGAAGCATGGCTTCATCGTGGGCTTGGTCGAGTGGGATTGCCTTGCAAGATATATGTATGGCGGCAGGCTGGGCCTCCCCGTCTACATTTATAAGGTTTTATAACCTAGAGGTTCCCGCCTTACAGGCCAGGCTGTTGTCGGTCTAGATGTACCAGTACTGTCTGTTCTGATGCTATCGGTTCAGAATACCGTGTCTGCTGAGCACTGCTCGATGAGAACTGCTCGCTGATCGACCTCAAAATGCTATGGGCAACGAATAAGACCCACAATTTTCCATCAGTTCAGGCCGTACTCCGCCCTGTCTGTATGATGTAGTTTGCGTCTGGGGACGCTACTTTATGTGGAAGAGCGTGGCTCCGCCCCTCCCTCTTCCCGGACTCCCTGTGAGGTCCCCTGGTGATTATGCACTATATGTACCCCGGGTTTTCGCCCTTGGGTCTTTGGTGTTAGATCCCAGCACGCACGGCGTTTTACATTGGGTCCCCTAGCGTAAGATACTTACGCAGTACGAGAGACCTCTCTTAAGAGAACGTACTCGGTTACTAACGTAACCTCGGTTCTCTCTAGAAGAGGGAACGAGTACTGCGTATCTTGCTGTGCATGCTCACGCTCTGGTAAGCTTCGGCGATGAAAAACCAGATATCAGCTGCCTGCGAGCTGGATTTATAGGCCTAAGCCACGCCCGTTTCGGTGGGACGTGACGCAGCGGGCGCGAAGCACCCTCATTGGGTCTGACGTCACGCTAGGCCCCGCTCGAAAGGCTGCTGCGCTGCAGTTGCCGCAGATCAGCCAATAGGCACACGAGCCGTCTTGCCTATGTCTGTATGCTGCCGCAGCGCGTTTTACAATAATACAAAATTAAGGATAATTTTTTGGCTTCAATATCTCGTGGAAAAGGGATTTTCCCCTAGCGTAAGATACTTACGCAGTACTCGGTCCCTCTTCTAGAGAGAACCGAGGTTACGTTAGTAACCGAGTACGTTTTCAAACATGTCTTAAAGGCACAACAGCAAAAACAGCCCATTTAATTTAATAATTTAATTAAAAGGTCACAATAAAGGTGGAAAAACTCTAGTACATTAGAAACTGTTGTACTGATCAGATTAAAATGGGTTAGAGAGAAAAGTAATGCACCATGGTACAACAGTGCTACACACGCTATCAAGAGAGAAACTAGTAATCAAGAGCGTAATTGAATTATTGTGTAATTGAGAAACAAACTCATTAAAAGGTCTTTAGAATCGCATGGAAAGACAGCACTTCCGTTATAAAAAGGCTCTAAAAGCATCCAGGGCCAAGCATCTCCGCAAACTAATAGAAAATAACCAAAAATATTTTTTTTTATTTAGTACAGTGGCTAGATTAACAATAAACAGACATCACCTGAACAAATGATTCCATTACAGTTTAGTAGTAATGTCTTTATGAATTTCTTCACAGAGAAAATCGAAAGCATCAGAAATATGTACTACCTTTGACAGCGTCTAATGATTCAGCCTCAATTATCACCCCTCAAGAACAATTGCAGTGCTTTACAACTATAGGACAGGAAGAGCTAAATAAACTTATCATTGCATCTAAACCAGGGGTGTCCAAACTCAGTCCTGGAGGGCCACTGTCCTGCAGAGTTTAGCTCCAACCCCAATTAAACACACCTGAACCAGATAATCAAGGTCTGATTATCTGGTTCAGGTGTGTTTAATTGGGGTTGGAGCTAAACTCTGCAGGACAGTGGCCCTCCAGGACTGAGTTTGGACACCCCTGATCTAAACTAACGAAATTTTTATCAGATCCAATAGGGGTGGGCGATATCTCGATATTTAAAATATATCGAGATATTTTTTAAACACGATATGGATTTTGACATATCGTATATATCGATATATTGTTTATATTTATAAAAATTGTGTTATTTCAAATGTAGGCACGTTGCGCGTGGCAAGCGCGCTCATAATGTAAGAGACGCCGGCGCGACCACAACATTGCCCAACATCAAATGGCAAACGTAATGCAAGCGGAATGAAACTGCTCGTTATTGTGTGGTTGAAGGACCGTTTATCAGTTTGGACCAAAGCAGCGCGAGCCGATCGTGATCATGCGACACTGACTACACAGCGCTAATGATCCAGTAAAGAAAGCATTTGAATTCGCCACAGAAGTATTAACATCGCTGCGAGATCTAGTGAGAAACATTCACATTTCTCCGTTATTAACGGATCAAACAGCGCTGACGTGGAAACCAGGAAGAAACATTGTGCCATGAATGAACTATCCAGTGTCCACAGATCAGCAACATTCACCATGGATTTACTGTAGTAACACTACAAGTAACATTACGTCGGTTTAATTTTGACATTATGAATACAATTGCCTCAAATGTTAATCTGAACTAAAAAATAAACCTTTGTTTATAACTACTACAATATTACATTTAATTTTTTCCAAGGAGCTGTTTTGTTTTATATGCTCCTAGAGTCAATTATAGCTCCAGAATTGCTCAAAGTAAAAAAATATCATGATGTTTATGATGTTAGTTTTAATTATAAAAAAAGAATAAAAAAATATATTATTTAAAAATGTCGCAGAAGCACTTGTTCCTACATGAACTGCCTACCTCTTTGCACTTCAATAAAAAATACTTGGTGGTATTTGGCATATTTGTTTTTGCAGTAGTTTTTGGGGGGTTCTTTTTCCTGTAAAGATATCGAGATATATATCGTATATCGAGATATAGCAAAATATATCGAGATATATTTTTTGCTCTATATCGCCCAGCCCTAAGATCCAATACCCACTAAATTACTGAAAGAGTTGTTACCTGTAGCAGAAGAGCCTCTTCTCAATATTATTAACTCGTCTTTATCTCTAGGTCATGTTCCAAGATCGTTCAAGCTGGCAGTTACTAAGCCTCTCATTAAAGAAATCACAATTAGTTCCAAATGAATTAGCAAATTACAGACCCATTTCAAATCTTCCATTTATGACTAAAATACTAGCAAAAGTTGTGTCTGCTCAGTTGTGCTCTTTTTTGCAAAATAATGATATGTATGAAAATTTTTAGTCTGGATTCAGGCCCCGTCATAGCACAGACAGCACTGCGCTCATTAAAATGACAAATTATTTACTTCTAGCTTCTGACTAAGGCTGTATCTTAATACTAGTTTTACTTGATCTTGGTGCTGCGTTCAACACTATAGATCGACTACAAAATTAGACTGGTATTCAGGGACAGAGATTAAAGGTGCTCTAAGCGATGTCACGCGTTTTTTAGGCCAAAACATTTTTTGTCACATACAGCAAACATCTCCTCACCATCCGCTAGCTGCCTGTTCCCTGAACACACTGTAAAAAAACATGGTCTCTGTAGACACCCCAGGCTCCACAAACGCAAGAAAAACAAACTGGGCTCACCCGCACCACGAAACATATCAAACTGTTCCAGCCAATAACCGACAAGAAGGATTTGGGGTGTGGTTTGGAGGGTTTGTGCGTGGATGAGGAGGAGGGAGGGACGAGCTAGCCTCTGTTTTGTTTGACAGTACTTTAAACGTCAACAAGAAGTGACGTCACCCAACATCACTTAGAGCACCTTTAAGGTGGTTTAGATTGTGCCTATCAGACTGTTTCCATTTTGTCTATTTAAATGGGGAAAAATCTAAGATAATGTCAGTTAATTATGGAGTGCCGCAAGGATCTGTGTTAGGCCCTCTGCTATTTTCAATATATATGCTGCCACATGGTAATATTATAAGAAAAAATGGAATTAGTTTCCTCTGTTATGCCGATGATACTCAGTTATATATTTCATCACGACCAGATGAAATCTCTAAATTATCTAAGTTGACAGAGTGTATTAAAGATATAAAATATTTGATGACCTGTAATTTTCTTCTATTAAATTCAGCTAAGACTCAACTCAACTCAACTCAACTTTATTTATAAAGCACTTTCAACACCACAAGTGGAACCAAAGTGCTGTACAGAAGGTATAAAAAGAGAAAATAAAAACAAAAACAAAAACAATACAAACAAATGACACACTTACAAAGCATTATCAAATGCTAAAGAAAACAAATAAGTTTTGAGCGCACTCTGAAAAACACCCAATGAAGGACACGTTTTTACAGACAGAGGAAGGTCATTCCAGAGCCTAGGAGCTGCAACAGAAAATGCCCGATCACCTTTACATTTTAAACGGGATCGCGGAACCATGAGAAGCAATTGATCATTTGAGCGCAGAGATCTACTAGATTGACAGCGGCTGATTAAATCAGTAACATACTCAGGCGCTATACCATGCAGAGACTTAAAAACATACAACAACGCTTTGTATTGAATTCTGTAGCGTATAGGTAACCAATGTAGTTTAATTAACACTGGAGTAATGTGCTCTCTCTTCTTAGTACCGGTTAAAAGTCTAGCAGCTGAGTTCTGAACGAGTTGCAAACGGGAGAGAGAAGCCTGACTCACACCCAAATACAACACATTGCAATAATCCAAACGGGATGACACAAAGGCATGAACAACCTTCTCCATATCGTCAAAAGAAAGGATAGATTTCAATTTAGATATTGATCTAAGATGGAAGAAACTATTCTTAACGACAGCATTGATTTGCCGGTCAAATTTAAGTTCCGAGTCAAAAATGACACCAAGGTTCCTCACGCTAGACATTTTTTTCCCAGGAAACAACCCCAGGCAGTCATCATCCACACACCCCTTATTTCCAAATAAAATCATCTCTGTCTTATCCTCATTTAATTGGAGAAAGTTATTCGCAAGCCAACACTTAACTTCGGCAAGACATGCCTGAAGAGACTGAATGGCAAATTTATGCCCATGTTTAAGTGGTAAATAAATTTGAGAATCATCCGCATACAGATGATACTGAATCCCAAATTTCTCAAAAATCAAGCCTAAAGGGAGCATATAAAGGGAAAATAAAATTGGTCCCAGTATAGAGCCCTGTGGAACCCCACACACAAGAGGTGCAACGGAAGAAAAATAATCCCCTAAATTGACTGAAAAAGTCCTATTCTTCAAATAGGAAGAGAACCATTTCAGGGCTAAGCCCTGAATACCAACCTGATCCCTAAGGCGATCAATGAGAATGTTATGATCAACTGTATCGAATGCCGCTGTAAGATCTAACAAGAGCAAAACAACACGGTTTCCAGAGTCAACACCTCGCAGGATATCATTAGAGACCCTCAAAAGAGCAGATTCTGTACTATGGCCAGCTCTAAAACCTGACTGGAATCTATCGGAAATGTTATTTCTCGTTAAAAAGTCATTAAGCTGTGCATTCACAATTTTTTCTAGTATCTTAGAAATAAAAGGCAATTTTGAAATCGGACGATAACTACTCAAGTCAAAGGGATCTAAGCCGTTTTTTTTTAAAAGGGGCTGAATAACCGCATGCTTAAAACTAACCGGAACAACACCAGATGACAAACTAGTATTCATAATAAACAGAATACTTGGGCCAATTGAATCAAGTACTTTCTTAAACAGAGAAGAAGGGAGCACATCACCAGGAGACCTGGTGGGCTTCATATGAGCAGTAATATCATTAAGCTGCTGCAAAGAAACAGGCATAAAACTGGTTAATTGGTTCGGAAGGTCAACAGAAGCAATACAATTATTGCCAACAGATGAAATCTGAGATCTAATTCCATCAACCTTACCAATAAAAAAGTTTAAGAGCTCTTCACACATGTCAGCAGAAGGAGTGAGTGAAGGAGTAACAGTAGGGTGAAGAACAGAATTTACAGTAGAGAAAAGTACTCTAGAATTATTACAGTTTCTGGAAATGATGACAGAGAAATAATTTGATCTAGCCAATTTAACAGCTCTTTGATACTCGTTCAAATGGTTCTTCAAAATCTCATAAGAGATTTGTAATTTATCTTTAACCCATTTGCGTTCAGCTCTCCTACACTCCTGCCTAAGAGCACGGGTAGTACTGTTTAACCAGGGCTGCGATTTAACTTTTTTCCCCCTGACTTTGACAGGAGCCACAACATCTAAAATCTCTAAACAAGAAGAGTTAAACTGATCGACCAACTCTTCTAAACCCATACAGGGAGAGGGAGACTCGATCAATGAAAAAAAAGGAGAGACATTAAAAACAGCTGAAAAACTACTAGCTGTGCATGGATTGAGTATGCGAGATGAAACCGAGGCAGAAACAATATTATCCGGCACACCACAAGGAAAGTTAGGATTTAAGATAACAGTCTTATGGTCAGAAAAAACAGTATCAACAATCTTTATGCTATCAACAGAGAAACCCCGAGATAATGCAAGGTCAAGCGTATGACCACGTTCATGAGTTGGACCCGAAACACATTGTAAAAAATCAAATGACTCTAATAAATTAAAAAATTCTTTGACCAGGGGCTTTGAAGGGCAGCACACATGGATATTAAAATCCCCCAAAATTAGAATATTGTCAAAAGAAGGGACAATACCAGATAAAAATTCAGAAAACTCCTGAATAAAATCCCCATGAAAGTTTGGGGGTCTATAAATCAAAACACATAACACAGATTTAAAAGAATTCAGCGTAATTAACTGAGATTCAAAAGTGCAAAAAGACGCAGAAGGTGAAAGTCTACACTTAAATTTGTCTTTAAAAACGACTGCAAGACCCCCGCCACGACCAACAGACCTCGGGGTACTAAAAAAACTACAACCAGGAGGAGAAAGTTCAGAGAGAGAAGACATTTCACCAGCATTAAGCCAAGTCTCAGTAATAAATAAAAAATCAATTTCATAAGAAAGAAAAAGATCGTTTAAAATAAAGGTCTTATTTGCCAGAGATCTCGCGTTAATCAACGCCATTGTTACTGGAGTGGGAGTGGTATCGGAGGAGGATTGCAGAGAGGAATCATAGAATGTTACCGGACTCCCGTCACGTAAAGAGCGAAGATTCCGATGATTAACTCCTCGATCTGCAGACTGTCGCCTTACGTGAACCATCCGTGAAGACCGAGGCATCAACGCCGAAGACGGAAAGACAGGCACAATGTATGAACATCTCAGGTTCACGACCACGGCCTCCGCCATCGAAGAAGCTGGTCCGATGACTGGAAACTTCCCGATCTTCTTCGATCTCACAAGGACTCCAGCACGCTTCCCACGCTTCCTTCGCCGTTTCCTCCACATGCACAGACATCCCGGCAGGTAACACATTTTCCTCAATGCGACTGGCACATAATGCGAGTGCAGATGCCAATCATCTCTGGGATCGCGAAATAAACAATCGGACACAGCCGATCGAATATTAAATAGCGTCATGCGATCATATACCAGAGGGGAGCAAACAGAGCGCGTGATAAAACAAACAAGAAACATTACAAATAAAAGAGACAAGGACAGACTGTGGCAAGCCGGCAAACATCCTGGCGCCATCTTGACTGTCAGACTCGACCTGACTTACAGATTCAGTTAATTTCCACAAATGAATAAGCGAGTTTAACTGTCTCATTGGACCAAAATCATGTACACAGAATCTCTAAGAATACAATTTGCATTTAGAAGGATGTACTGTTACTTCATCCTTCACGACCTGGGAGTATGGCGGAAAATCAATGACAAATTTAACGGAGCACACAACTGATGCTGGCGCGCGCAGTAAATGACATTCGTGAGAGGATAACAGATCTACACGCGTGGAAACGGGAACTCGCGAGCTCATTCAAACCGCATGCTCATTCCCCACGCTCTCGCACTTGATCTCCTCTCACCTGCTGCTTTTGCTCGCTCGAACACTTTTATTTTTGGCAGTCGAGGGGCGGGACTTACTGTTTTAATAACCTCAAATGTCATTGGTTACAATGTCATTGGACGCCTGTCCTTGACTTCAGACATGAGACATCACTTAATTTGTTTTATTTATTTATATTAATGTGTAATGTGATTTAATGCATTGTTAATATAGAATAGATTCTTACCAGATACTTTATTAACAGGAAGTCTTACTAGTGATTGCATTGTGTTGTTAAGAGATAGTTACAGACTGTAATGACGCATTTCCATGGTTATTAGCATTCAATATGCTCATAAGGAAGTTTTATATGTGTTCTGACTTTGTGAAGTGCTCTTTGTTTAGAACCTACATCACACCGCTATATACTGCTCAATTGTGGTCTAACTATAAGAAAAAGAGTATGCAGCGGCTAAAGGTAGCATACAATGATGCAATGAGGTTGCTGCTCCGTGTCCCTAGGTGGCAGTCATTTGTTTTGTGTCTAATAGACTGCGACTGCCCTCACTGCGAGCTAGTTACTGCCTATGGTGACTCTTAGGACTCACCTGGCATCCTTCTCCGAGACTGCTCCTCCGCCCCCCGCCCCCCGCCCCCCCAACCCGCAAAGCTCGCCGGTTCGCCCGCTTGCCTTGCCTGCTTGGGGGACGATACCTGTTCTCCCTCTGTTCGAGCCGCGCAAACCGCGCTGCTCACAGGGGATGTCAGGAGCGGACGGTCACGGGGCTAGCTTTCTCTCTCCCTCTGTTCAAGCCGCGCAAACTGCGCCGTTCACAAGGGAGGCTGGAAGCGGACGGTCGGGGTTAGTTTTTCTTTACGTTATAAGAAAGCTACCCTGCCCCTGCGCCCCATTCATGCGTCACTCACCGGCGAAAGGAGAAAGGAGTTGTTTTTAGTCCCACCGAGGATGGACTGACCTCAATTTCTCATACATTTCTCAGTTCCCTGATCAGGCAACTGGAAATATCAATATTGCAGCAAACGAGCTTGTTTTAATACAAGCACGCCTGCAAGCAAACGCCGAAGAAAACATGTTGACGCTCTCTTATGTGCTCGTGCATCTAAAGCCTCTGTGTTCCCCCCTGTGGCTCAGTGGTGGAATCTTAGGTTTTTCGCACGAGAGACCGGTGTTCGAATCCCGGTCTAGCGGCAGATAAATTATGCCGCCAATGCTTCGCTCTGTCAGTTCCCTGAAAGGCGACTGCAGATGTGCATTTTGCAGCCAACGAGCGCGTTGTACAACCCGCTCACCTGCACCCAAACACCGTTTCTATGGTTTCCGTGCGTCACTGGCGTAAGGAGAAAAGAGAGTGTTTCATTTCTCATACATTTCTCATTCCCCTCTGAAGTTCGGGCGACTGGAAATGTCAGAATTGCAGTGAGCAAGCCTGTTGTAATACACACATGCCTGCAAACAAACGCCAGCACGTTGACGCTCTCTGATAATACTCGTGCTAACTGAATGACAATGTGTCTCCCCCTGTGGCCCAGTGGCAGACTCTCATGTTTTTGCGCGCGAGAGACCCGTGTTCGATCCCGGGTCTACCGGCAGATAAAATTATGCCGTCAATGCTCGCTCTGTCAGTTCCCTGAAAAGGCGACTGCAGATGTGTATTTTGCAGCCAACGAGCGCGTTGTACAACCCGCTCGCCTGCACCCAAACACCGTTTCTATGGTTTTCCGTGCGTCACTGGCGTAAGGAGAAAAGAGAGGTTTTCTGGTCCCGCTGCGGACGGACCGACCTCCATTTCTCATACATTTCTCATTCCCCTCTGAAATTCAGGCGACTGGAAATGTCAATATTGCAGTGAACGAGCCTGTTGTAATGCACGCAGGCCTGCAAATAAACGGCAGCATGTTGACGCTCTCTGTTTCTATGGCAACTTCTCGCTCGTTCAGTTCCAGTAAATGTGACTGTTCCAGTGTATTCTGCAGTAAACAAGTCGGCGACGCAGCACGCTTGCCTGCACACAAACGCCGCTTTTACGGCTACCCAGATAAATCCCATAAGAGTGAATTTTCTGGTGTCCCGGCCACGGCCGATGGTGTTTTATGTGTAGAAAGAATGCCCACTGCCCAGTGCCCATCTCTACACACAAGCACAGCCCGTCACACAGGGCTCGCGCACAAAAAATCGACTCAGATCGATTGCGCATCAAACGTGGTAAATGTGCCCACTACCCAGTGCCCACAAACACTACGTTATGCATGTTTCACGGTTTCTGTAAAAACGAAACCAACGTGCATTCGCTTCACTCAAGCGAACAATGCTTTCGGTGTGGTAAATGTGCCCGCTATCCCGCGCCCACATCCACGCACAGACATGACAGTTCCTACGGGACTCGCCCAGCCCTCCCCCTCTCGGTTGACCGCCGCAGAGGAGTCGAGCGCGGGCAATCTGCCCGCTGTTATCAGCGCGCCCCTGCCTCAAATGTCACGAGCGCGACGCTTGTGTTACAGCACACCGAAGCCTCTCCATCGCTGAGCGAACGGAGCACGCTTCGTATTCAATCCCTAGCTATTCATGCAGATGCATGGGCAAAGCTGCCTGGGGTTTCGAAGTGGGTGCTAAACATTATAAAAGAGGCTATTCGCTGCAGTTTCGCCGACGCCCTCGCCGCTATACGGCGCGCGTCGAGACCACGGTAAAAACAGAAGTAGCACATTTACTTCGAGCCGAAGTGGCGAAACTATTGAGCAAAGGGGCCATAGAGCCTCTCTCTCAAGTTCAGAGCAAAGGAGGGCTATACAGCAGATACTTCCTGGTACCGAAAAAAGACGGGGGTCTCAGACCCATACTAGATTTAAGGCAACTGAACAGAGTGCTTGTGAAGCGACAGTTCAGGATGCTCACGACCAGAAAAATCCTCGCGCAGATTCGCCGAGGAGATTGGTTCGTGTCAATAGATCTGAAAGACGCGTATTTTCAAATACAGATAGCGTCACGTCACAGGTGATTTTTGAGATTCGCCTTCGAGGGCCAGGCATATCAGTACACAGTCCTGCCGTTCGGTTTATCCCTGGCACCCCGTACATTTACGAAGTGCACGGATGCGGCGCTCGCACCCCTCAGAATGAGGGGCGTGCGAGTACTGAACTATTTGGACGATTGGCTGATTCTAGCGCAATCTCGCTCAGTGCTCATAGAGCACACGACCATTTTACTCGATCACCTCGAGAATTTGGGTCACAGAGTCAATTGGGCGAAGAGCTCTCTGTCCCCCAGTCAGACGATATCTTTCCTGGGCACAGAGCTGGACTCGCTGTCCATGATAGCGCGACTATCACCACAGCGCGCGGTAGACATTCAGCATGCAGCGAACTCTTTCCGCTGCGGCGCATCTGTCCCGCTCAAGAAATTTCAGAAGATGCTGGGTCTCATGGCCTCAGCATCATCAGTGCTCCAGCTGGGCCTGCTCCGCATGCGCCCACTGCAGTTCTGGCTGAAAGCGCGAGTCCCACGCCGAGCGTGGACATCCGGTCTGCTTCGTCTCAAGGTCAATCAGAAGTGCGTCACAGCTCTGAAACCTTGGAAAGCGGACGACTGGTACCAATCAGGTGTAAGCCTGGGGACTTCCTCGAGGGTGAGGGTGGTGTCTACGTACGCATCCACCTCGGGATGGGGAGCGCTGCTCGAGGGCAGACCGTTCTTCGGCCAGTGGTCAGAACGGGAGAAGCTTCTGCACATAAACTGCCTCGAAATGTTGGCAGTAGACAACGCGCTGACGCGTTTTTTGTCCCCGAATAAAAGGACGCCACGTCCTGGTCCGCTCGGACAACATGTCTGTGGTGTCCTACATAAATCGCCAGGGCGGCCTCAGGTCCAGGAACCTGCACAGGCTAGCAGAACGCCTCCTGGTATGGGCTCAGCGCAACCTGCGCTCGCTGAGAGCAGCGCACGTGCCAGGGCTCCCAAACATAGGACCAGACAGACTGTCCAGGAACAATGTTCCGGCAGGTGAATGGTCTCTACACCCACAGACAGTCCAACTGCTGTGGAAGAAATTCGGCAGAGCGGAAGTAGACCTGTTCGCGTCTCAAGGAAACGCTCACTGTCCGGAATTTTTCTCCAAGAGCAGGGTTCATGTATGGCCCCGCCGCCCGCTCTATGCTCTTCCTCCCGTCTCTCTCCTGCCTCAGGTGATAGAGCGGATCAGGGAAGAAGGATGCTCAGTACTGCTTGTAGCACCGTTCTGGGAAAACCAACCTTGGTTCCCAGTTGTGATGCAGCTAGCGAGCACTGCCCCGTGGCCAGTGCCAGTGAGGGGAGACCTCCTCTCTCAGGCCCACGGCTCGATCTGGCATCCTCACCCGGAATTGTGGTCCCTTCATGTCTGGGCCATCAACGGGTACATGTTGAACTCCCTAAGGGAGTATTAAACACGATCACGCAGGCTAGAGCTCCGTCTACAAGACGTCTCTACTCCTCGAAATGGTCAGTGTTTTCGGGCTGGTGCACAGCCCGTGGCGTGTCACCCACAGACTGTGGAGTGACGGAGGTGCTTCCTTCCTACAAGAGCTGTTGGATAAGGGCAGGACCCCTTCCACGCTCAAAGTTTATGTGGCGGCTATAGCAGCGTTCTCGAGAACAACGCTTGGTCAGTCAATAGGAAGGAACGATTTAGTCATCCGCTTCCGTAGAGGGGCTAAGAGACTGAATCCTTCCAGACCTCCCTCAGTCCCCGTATGGGACCTTTCTACGGTGCTGGAAGCCATGAAAGGTGGACCATTCGAGCCTTTACAGACGATTGATCTGAAACATCTGTCTTTCAAGACTGTGCTTCTGCTGGCTCTCGCTTCAAGTGAAGCGGATAGGGGACTTACACGCGCTCTCTGTGAGCGCGACGTGCATGGAATTTGGGCCTAATGACTCGAAGGTTATACTCAAACCTAAGCACGGTTATGTTCCAAAATCCCTCAACACACCGTTTAGGGCGCAGGTCATCTCCCTGTCAGCCCTACCGGTCCCTGATGAGGAAAGAGACGCGAGCCTCCTTTGCCCAGTCAGGGCATTACGAGCTTATGTGTCTCGCTCGTCTGTTTTCAGACAGACAGAGCAGCTCTTTGTTTCGTTTAGCGGGCGTTCTAAGGGACTAGCCGCGTCGAAACAGAGCCTATCCAGATGGATAGTTGATGCTATAGCGCTAGCATACGCCTCCAAGGGCATGCAGTGCCCGTTGGGTGTCAGAGCGCACTCCACGAGAGGCATGGCCTCTTCGTGGGCCTGGTCGAGTGGGATTGCCTTGCAAGATATTTGTACGGCGGCGGGCTGGGCCTCCCCGTCTACATTTATAAGGTTTTACAACCTAGAGGTTCCCGCTCTGCAGGCCAGGCTGCTGTCGGTCTAGTTAACCAGTATTATCTGACCTGATGCTATCAGCTCAGAATGCTGCGTCTACTGAGCACAGCTCGATGATCAACAGTGAAAAGCAGTAGCACAAAGATGTGCCTGGGCAAACTGTGTAAGACCCACATTTCCCCATCAGTTCAGGCCGTACCCCGCCCTGTCTGTATGATGAAATTCGCGTCTAAGCGACGCTGCCATATGTGGAAGAGTGCGGCTTCGCCCCTCCCTCTTCCCGGACTCCCTGTGAGTTCCCTGGGTGATTGTGCACTATATGAACCCCGGGCTTTCGCCCTTGGGTCTTTGGTGTCAGATCCCAGCGTTTTGCATTGGGTCCCCCTAGCGTAAGATATCTTACGCAGTACGAGAGACCTCTCGTAAGAGAACATACTCGGTTACTAACGTAACCTCGGTTCTATCTAGTAGAGGGAACGAGTACTGCGTATCTTGCCGTGCATGCACACGCTCTGGTTGCTTCGATGATGAAAAACCAGATAATAGCTGCCTGCGAGCGGTATTTATAGGCCTAGACCACGCCCGTTTCGGCGGGATGTGACGCAGCGGGCGCGAAGCACCCTCATTAGGTCTGGCGTCACGCCAGGCCTCGCTCGATAGGCTGCTGCAGTTGCCGCAGAACAGCCAATAGGCGCGCGAGCTGCCTCGCCTATGTCTGTATGCTGCCGCAACGCGTTTTGCATTATTACAAAATTAAGGATAATTTTTGGCTTCAATATCTTGCGGAAAAAGGATTTCCCCCTAGCGTAAGATATCTTACGCAGTACTCGTTCCCTCTACTAGAGAGAACCGAGGTTACGTTAGTAACCGAGTACGTTTTATGTGTCGATTGGACAATTCAGTGAACCATATAATTGAAGCCCTAGTCAGTCCTCTGAAAAGCTGTTATAGATACACTTCGAGGCTTAGACGACACTGGTGTAATAGCCTGTATATTCTATAGGCTATTATGGAATTTTTTATGTATTTTTGTATCTCCTTTTTTATGCTGTATGTTGTGCTATATGGACCTGTGTCTGCAATAAAGCTTTATATATTGTAAATCTACCAAAATTTGTATAAATTTTTACGTAATATAAATGGTTCATTATATTTTCTATTAAACGTAAAAGTGGTTCTGGCTTCTCAAGTTAAGATACAGTACACAGCATTAATTGTAGCTTACAAATGCCTTTTCAGAATTTGCTACAGAATACAGAGGAACAAAATGAAACCCAGCAAATTATTAAACCCAGCTTAAACCCAGCAAAGTAGATATTACAACATTATATAGTGATCTTAATCATCTAACTTTTTGTAAGCAAATAACCTAATAAGAGAAAGTATGAGGCAAGTACAGTACACAGCATGAATGATTACACCCCATCTGAACATAAAAAAAAAATATATATATATATATACATATATATATATATATATATATATATATAAATGCATTCATGCTGCCAAAACCCCTTTTACATTTAATAGAAAATATAATGAACCACTCAAATTTGACATAATAGTAATACACAGGATGATAACGAAAAGCTTGCACAAAAACTCTTGCTTATTGATATAAACAAGTAATTTATCTTTCATCCAAAGCCCTTGTTATATTTACAACTATTTAATGGACACTTTTTACATTTCTGAGGTTCTCTGATCCAATATAATTTTGGTTGAGTAAACGTTAATAGTGGTGAATGGGAGTATAGTGGTAATGTAGTGGTGAACTACAGCAAATATGACTTTGCATTCCCATTTTTCTTCAGTTTCTTTTAGATATTTTAATGCCAATAACACAACTAATCATATTTGTCATAAATCATAATCATAAATCATAGTGTTATAAATATAAAATGTAAAAATGTATACGAATTTTGGTAGATTTACAATGCTAATAACCATGGAAATGCGTCATTACAGTCAGTAAATATCTCTAAACAGCACAATGCAATCACTAGAATGACTTTCTGTTAATAAAGTATCTGGTAAGAATCTATTCTATATTACCAATGCATTAAATCACATTACACATTAACATAAATAAAACAAATATCATGTCTGAAGTCAAGTGAATTATGGGTCATTGGACAGGCGTCCAATCACTTCCGGAAAATGGGAAGTAACCAATGACATTTGAGGTTATTAAAACAGTAAGTCCCGCCCCTTGACTGCCAAAAATAAAAGTGTTTGAGCAAGCAAAAGCAGCAGGCGAGAGACAGCAACTTGTCTTTCGAAAATCATATTTCATATGTTACAAAAACAGACTGTCCTGAACATGCTATCTGTTTCTGATGCAGAAAAGCTAGTTCATGCATTCATGACCTCTAGACAAGATTACTGTAATGCATTACTAGCTGGTTGTCCTTCATCCTCAATAAACAAGCTACAATTAATAAAAAATGCAGCTGCAAGAGTTCTTACCAGGTCAAGAAAATATGATCAAATAACACCAATTTTATCATCTCTACACTGGTCACTTATTAAGTTACGTATCAATTACAAAGTATTGCTACTGACCTATAAGCCTAAACGGCTTCGCTCCTGTGTATTTAACTGATCTTCTATCGCCTTACATCAGGCTCGTTAAGGTAAAAAAAAACTCTGGGCTTCTGGTAGTACCTAGGATATCTAAATCCACTAAAGGTGGGAGAGCGTTTTCACATTTGGCTCCTAAACTCTGGATTAGGGCTCAGATTCGCTCTCAGATTCGTGAATTGAATTGAATTAAATGAATGAATGAATGAATGAATGAATGAATGAGGCATTTATATAGCGCTTTCATATGTACTACTGTTCTCCCAAAGTGCTTTACAATCATATCAGGGGATCTCTCCTCAACCACCACCAGTGTGCAGCATCCACTTGGATGTATAGTTTTTAATTGAAAAACTACAACAGCTAACATGGCTAACACAGCTAACAACTGAATCAACACTGAACTGACTTTAGCTGAACAACAGCCGAAATGCATCACTTTCCTGTTATCACTGTAAAGCTGCTTTGAAACAATCTATTGTATAAAGCGCTATATAAATAAAGGTGACTTGACTAGTGCACGTAAACACAAACGCCGCTTTTGTCTTAAACAGCTCTCTCACAATAAGGGGTGTTTATTTGGGTATTATTTTATTGTGTGTTTGTAAACGCAGTCAACGACTTTCATAGGTCAAAGAAAGAAGTGGTTGATGTAATGGATATTAAAGATAAGGATTTAGAGAAAAAGTGAGAAAGAGAGTGAAAGACAAGGGATTACTATCAGTCTCTGTAACAGATGAGCTGGAAGTGATGGTGCTGGGAGGGTAAGGAGGGTATGCTCCACCACTCATGGCCACAGAGTGAGTAACCCACACAGCAGGGTCAATGGGTCGGATCGGCTCATCTAAAAATAACAGAAGAAAAGTTTAGTTCAAGAAAGAAGTTTAGATCTCTATTACATCTCAATCAGTACTTTTATAATTCAGAGTTTCTCACTGCGGGGCAGTGTGAAGTATCCCTGAGGTGAAGGGTCCCAGCACTTAGCAACAGTCAGGATGATGGGTCTGCAGCCAAACACACATAAACAAATTCAATGCAATGTTTAAACATGATGTTATACCACAAAACATTTAGGACATAACTCAAGAGACGCACCCAGGTTTGTGTACAATGTCTCTTAGCACCTTCACAGCATCATCATTACTCATGTTCTCAAAGTTTATATCATTCACCTGTAGATGGAAAAAGACTTTATAATGAACATCAAAATGACAAACATCAGAATGAACAGATAAGTGGAGAGAAAGTACAGCACCTGCAGCAACATGTCTCCAGGCTCTATTCGCCCATCCGCCGCCACAGCTCCTCCCTTCATAATGGAGCCGATGTAGATGCCTCCATCTCCCCTCTCATTACTCTGACCAACAATACTGATGCCCAAGAAATTATATTTATCTTGTAGAAACAGAGAGCGAGAAAATTACATAAAATCCATGCTAGATACAGCTAGTTTATTTATATTTTATTACATTATGAAAAGTTTTAGATAAAAACTAAGACACATAAGTATTTTTGAAATACCAAACATTGTTACACATTGAACTCACCCATGTTGAGAGTAACAGTGATGATGTTGAGTGACATTGTGGAGTCAGTCACACTGCTGAATGATGATGCCTAAAATAAAATCAATTTGAGGCAGCAAATGACAATATAATGTAATGATATTACATTCTTGAATATACAAGTAACCTGAATTAGCACTATAACAGTTAAGTAACAGAGTGCATACATTTTCTGTTTATTATATTTATATACTGACAAATACAACTGAGAACCTCAGAGAAAAAAAAAGAAAAAAAAAAAGAAAAGAAAACACTGTTAATATTTCACAAAACAGTAAACAGTGAAGACTTTAAGAGTTGATGCTGCTTTACCCGTTCTAGTCTCGGTGGCCGCTGTTTCCTACGCCTGCGGTGTCTCTTTAACAATCTGGAGGCTGTACTCTGTTCTGTAGAACTACTAAACCTGCATAGAAAATTGAACAAGACATTAAAACATGTAAAAGATGAAAAACAAACAAACAAAAAAACTAGTGATATGTTCCACACCATTCATTTATAAAATCATGCCAATATCATGTAGTTGGCAGACATTATTATATCCTTTGAAGAAGATAGAGACTGTGCACAAACCTAAATATCAAATCCAATTCAACATTTATGAGCATAAACTCTAACTGTTAATGTTTTCAAACTAACACAAATCCTAAAATAAATTTGTACGAGATCACTTTTTAGGTGTCTTTTTCAGGCGTGACAGAAAGCTGCTGTCAATATCTGAATTCTAAATCCTCTTGAAAACAGATCGTAGGTACTACTTTTTCCAGTTACACAATGTGTACCTGCTCATGGTGTCATCCTCATCTGAGTCACAGAAGCTGGTGGTGTCCAGTTCACTGCTCATCATGGTGGAGGAGCTTTCATAGCCGGCCATGTGCCGTTCTAACCGTGTTTGACCATTCACACGAGACCCTGGAGAATCAATAAAGCAACAACCAGGTAATTTCTAAAACAACAATTTGGTTATATCTAGATTTATTAGCACATTTATATTGCACATTATACCCAGTGTCATCAGAACTCATTCACTGCATTTCCTTGGCATTATGTAAATGAATCATGAATTCATTATGAATGAAATAAATGTACACATTTACAGTGGGTATAAAAAACTATACACATTCCCAGTTACTGAAACCAAAAAAATGATTGTAAAAAAAATTGCATTAGTGTGCACACCCAGGGCATTGTGCACACCAGGGTGGCGAGTGCACTCTTGCTCATTGCCTTGAACGATTGCTCCTGTCTGCCTTGCTGCTGGTCAGTGTCTGTAAGCTCTGTATAGCCTTCTGTTTTGAATCTCTATTTAATATCATTCCTTGTTGTTCTTATTTGCTAAATTTAACTAGCTCATCAACATATGTTAGATATTGTCTAATATTGCCTATCACATTAATCTGACATCGCTAGCTTTTATCTAAATCGTTATCACTAGCACAACACGCTAGTATCTCGCTAGCCTGTTAACCTGCCATCCGTGCTTGCCGTCTTTTCTCTTGCGTGTGCCCGTACCTTTTATAATTAAAACAACTGTGGTGAGTAGGATCAGTCAACAAACACGGTGAGTAATGTCTTCTCCTGTTATTGTCACTTGCACTTCATGTTACATGTATAGTATAGCATTCTCTGTCACATGATTTACATGTGATAAATGCAGGGAGACAGTCAGGCTGACGGAGAAGATTTCAGAACTAGAGACACGCATCCAAAGTTTAATTAAGGTTAATAGTGAGAGTGCAAAACTAGAGTTTTTTTTTTTTGCAAAAAAAACCTACAGCTGGTCCACAACTAGGGTTGCCAACCGTTCCGTATAATACGGAATCGTCCCGTATTTGACACATAAAAGTCTTGTTCCGTATTGAACTGATACGGAACGCACTTTGTTCCGTATTTTTGAGAATCAATTCAGTGCAAATCCATGACAGACACATATCAGACTATGAACGAAGACATTTGTAGGCTATGATAAGAAAAAAAAAACCCTACGGTGCGGTAGATACTAATTTCTCCCTCTGTTTGTCTTTGATCAGCGTAGTGTTTTTAACATCTTGGAACGTCATCAGAGAATGCCCTTTTAATTGGTCGTTTCAGTCATTGTGAGTCACGTATCGTAGCAACGATGACAACAAGTGACAACAGCGGGAAATGTAAAAATGACTCTTACCTCCGAGCAGCTGGCGAAAAAGAAGAGAGCACAAAAATATACATACAGGTGTTGTATTGCTTGAATGCAGTATTTGAGTGCAATATTTTATATTTTCTTTATTAGCTGTTTTTTAATGTATTATTGTTTTGCACTGGAAAGAAAATTAACTATAATGGAAGTATAATTATATAAAGATATTTGCACTACACTTCCTTAAAATGTTGTCTAATTAAATAAAAAATATTTTTTTTTTGCACTGGAAAGAACATTCGAGAAGTCTAATTCTAGTGCATAAGTTCGCACAAGGCTACAGAAAACTGTTGTGTTTATTTTTCTTCAAATGCAGTCTAAGCCGATGAGTTTTGAATTATATATTTTGTATTTGTTTAAGTTAAAAATAAAACGTATTATAAACTAAACAAATCCATGGTTCATTGTTGGCAAAATGACCATGATAGCCTTTATATTTCACATCTATGTGGTTCAGTCTTGTATATTGATTAGGCCTACTTGCTATTCTATAAATATAGGCTAGGCCTAATAAGTTGTAGGCCTATTATAATATGCTATAATGTATGAAATATATTTATCTAAATATCAATTAGTTTCCACAATATTCACCAAAAGTCATCATTTCAGGGGTTATTTAAAAAAAAAATATTCCGTGGGGGCATGTCATTAGCCCCCCCCCCCGTTCCTTATTTCTATTTTGGCAACCCTATCCACAACGCAGCTGCTAGAGTTCTCACCAGAACCAGGAAGTATGACCATATTAGCCCTGTTCTGTCAACACTGCATTGGCTCCCTATTAAAATTTTTATATATTTTTAATTATTGCTCATTACTTACAAAGCACTAAATGGTTTAGCTCCGCAGTACTTGAGTGAGCTCTTAACGCATTATAGTCCTTCACGTCTATTGCAATCTCAAAATTCCGGCCAGTTGATAATACCTAGAATATCAAAATGGACTGCTGGTGGTAGATCCTTATCTTATTTAGCAACAAAACTTTGGAACAGTCTTCCTAACATCCGGGAAGCAGACACACTGTCAGTTCAAATCTAGACTAAAAACACATCTCTTTGACCTAGCATACACATAACACATTATAGACTTCTTTAATTCAATGTTAGGCTGCATAGATTAGGTCAGCCGGAACCAGGAACACTTCCCATAAATCCTGATGTACTTGTTACATCATAAGAAGAATGGCATCTAAGCTAATATTAGTCTCTCTGTTTATCCCAAGGTTTACCGCAGTCCGCCGGATCCAGGCCGTATCTAGATCTGATGAAGGACCTGCGCCTGGACACGGTCGTCGTAAGTGTCCTGAAGTGTCAACTAGTCTCTCCCCTGTGAAGGCCTCCTTCACCCTTTACCTCTGTACAGATAAAACGTTGTCAGGATAATTCCATTTCACGTGGATACTCGGAAGTGATAAAAATTCTGTATTATAAATTTTAAGGCCAGACAAGTAGTTTATTGAGGGTTGGTTTATAAAGAAGGACTACATGCCTGCACACATATATATTCAAACACGCATACCTATAGACTAAACACGTAATACGCATGTGCACGCCATCAGCGTTCTTACAGGTTCGTGTTTTTAAAGTTTGCGCAGAGAGAACTTAAGGGTTTTCTGTTAGAACGGTGTCGTGTAAGCGGCCCCTAAGTTAATAACTAATGTTCGTTGCGACGGAAGTGAATCAATCAAAACTAACTTTAGCTGGACAATAACTTTATTCCAGAGCTACTGTAAAGCCAAAACAATCTCTGTTACTTTAATTTCCTATTATCACTGTAAAGTTGCTTTGAAACGAACTATATTGTTAAAAGCGCTATATAAATGAAAGTGACATTATGGGGCAAGGTACTCGGTTTGGAATAAACCAATCACATTCACATTCAACTTTTACTGAAAAGTAATCATAATACTTCGATCATCATCATTTTAATGATGCTGATTAACTCTGAATTAAAATCAGCTTTTTCTGTGATTTTAGCATCTTAGCATCTTCTTAGTCTTCACTTCCTGCTCTTCACTCTTCACTTCCTGCTCAGCTACTGTTCGGACGCTCTTGCTTACTGCTCCACGCTTTGCTCTATCGCTTTTATATTTTTATATTTTATCTCCTTTTATCACCTAATTTTAACTTCAGCAAATCAACACAGTGCTCAAACGACAAAGCTTGGATTACTACAAAAAGCAGGATTCTTTTATAACTGTTTAACTGCCTACATTCAAAAGGACAAGAGAGAAAATGCCTCTTCTGGTTCAAGAATCTATTTGCTGCACAAACTGCCACAGACTTTTACAAAGGATTGCAGTTCTTGAAACAAAGTTACTTACATCACCAAACCAGACGGAACACACAACAGAGCTTCGTCATGGATGCCCTCAGCATACAGCCGGTGAGTCAGGCCATTCTGAGTGTAGAGAAACAAGCCTTAACTGATCGACATACAAATCGATGGCGCAAACAGGGAGCGAGACCCAAAGGCACTTGAGACATCAGATTGTCACGAGCATCACATATTGCAGCAGTAGCATCCTCTACCCCAGAAACGACTCTGACAAGGATTGCAAACACTTGTTTCCTACCACTGCCTATACATATTGAGAACAGATTTGAAGTATTAATGGATGTAGATGAGGAATAACACTAACACTGATGCAAACTGGCGCTCAAGGTCGAGCAGACAGCGGCACTAGGCTCAGAGTGCAGCCGAGCACAGGACTCTGATAGTGGGTGACTCTATAATCAGAAACATTAGCAGCAGATATACAACTACGTGCTGCCTTCCAAGAGCAACAACTTCTGATGTAAACAGGGATCTTCAGAGCAGTCAGAACTCCTTAAGAAGGATTTCAATTAACTTTTTGAAACACTTAAAAGACTGAAAGTTCAGACATTCATCAGTGGACCACTCCCAGCAAGAGGAACAAACAGGTTTTCATGGTTGCTTGGGCTTAATACATGACTGCAAAAAACCTGCAATATAAAAGGAGTGAAGTCCATTGACAACTTCAATCTTTTCTGGAGTCAGAGACAACTGTTTCAACAGGATGGCCACCACCCAAACAAACTTGGTTCAAGATTCAGCACCCAAGGACGACTTTCTGGAAAACAGCCAGGGAAGCCAGGACAACATATCACAGCAACAGCCCCTCTCACCAGACATGTTATTCCTCTCTCCAGCATCTCCACTTCTGTACTTCTCAGAGAAAATGGAAGAACTGGTGTATGCTTGAACCAAACTATCCCACTCTATTGCTGCGAGCCCCCAGATATCAATCAAAAAACGTCAGGCCCCGCAACCACCAAAGCCTGCGGGTCCAGGTTGCCCTCCCCCACCTCCTGTGAGAGCTCTTCGGCCTCTGCCACAACGTCAGGGCCCACACCCTCCTCCCTCTGCTCGAGGTGAACCAAAAACAACTGATACCAGCTCTCAGTGATATGTTCCGGGTCCCCGCTATGATAACAGTAACTTTCTCAAATGCACTTTTAACCCCCTGGGGTCGGCGGTATCGCCGGCGATACCAGCTCGCTTTTTTTTTATCAGTGTAAAAGAAACTCATAAATACTCTGTTGACTTTGATTTTCCATAGGAGTTTCATACATCAATCGATCCTGTTAAATGTGTATTATTTTTATGTATACTCACAATAAAAACAAAGTGTTGTGCTTTTCGCCAAATAAAGAAAAATAAACACGAAGCGAGTTCTGCCTTCTCTGTGTCAGTTAAGTCCATTCTGAAACGCGTCCGAAAATGAACCATAACTCAGCGAATACTTCTCACACAGACACGTGAGATATGTCTTTATGAAGCTTGAAATCTCTTCTTTTAAATGAAGTAATTTATATAAAAAAACAAATATTCTCAGCTTATGTAGTCCCTTTAAAAGCAAGGAGAGGTACCGTTTTTTCGTTCTCCCTTCATTATCTCTGATGAGCTGAGGCAGCCCCGCCCCCGGCACTATTCACATGGTAAATAGTTTAGGTGATCTATGCATCGCACACGCCCCCCGATCAATGCCATACAAACACAGTTTCTTCATCAGACTCACTGATAGTTTATCGCGTTTTGAGTATGGCACGCTTCTCCGGTAAAGACGCTCTTCAGATGATTCTGGACAGCGAGGAAGAATTCACCTTTTCCTCAGAGGAAGATTGTAACTCGGACGACGAACGGCAGCATTTTGAAGAGCGAATTGATCCCGCCGAGGACACAATTTCGGAGTAAGTTTTACTGTTATATAATTATTTTTCTGATAATATAGAACTCATATGAATTTTCAGACTATATTTTGCTTAGTTTTGGCTAGCTTTTGACATCTTACAGGAAAGATTGCCTTACAATATCCCTAACATTCGTGTATATGCTCAAGTGTAAACTTTTTCAATGTGATAGGCTATTACTCTCTAAACATATTTGTATATTAAATATATTTCACTCAGTTTTGATTAGCTTATAACACTGATTATCATGCTAAAATACTGCCTTATGTTTAATGTAGCTTATTTGCGAATATCTGCTTAAGTGTAATGTGATTTAGTCTAAATATATTTCAGCCTCCGGTAAAATATGTGATAGCCTAGGCCTACTGTCTAAATACTAGACATTATATATCTCTCTCTCTCTATATATATATATATTAGGGCTGTCAAAAATAGCGCGTTAACGGCGTTAATTAGTTGTTTGTTGTTAATTACGTCAATTTTTTTAACGCATTTCACGCATGCGCAGTGTGACAAATTATTCAGTTCAGGAAAGTGGTTGGGAGCTAGAGGCGAGATGGAGCAAGGTGAGCAAAATGGGCCTATTGACGGATTCAAATATAAAAAGAATGTTGATGGTACAGTTAACAAGTACAAGGTTATTTGCAAGATTTGTAACAAGGAGTTTCAATTTCACCGGAGCTGTTCAAGCTTGAGGTACCATGTCAACGCCAAACATACGTTTGCTGGGCCGTCAGGTGCTTTGCGCCAGACCACGCTGAATGTTCGCAGGCCATTAACAAAATCAGCCTCAGATAATTTGACCAACACAATAGCAAAATGGATTGCAAAGGATTGTAGACCCATTAGCATTGTAGAAGACTCAGGTTTCCTTGTTGTTTTGCAAGTGGCGTCTCAAGACTCATCCTATAAGCCACCGTCAAGAGCCACAGTTATGACGAAAATCCACGAGCTCTATGAAAACGAAAAAGAAAAAAGGAAAGAGGTCTTGGCTCAAGTAAATCATATCGCCCTGACAGGAGACCATTGGACATCAGTGAGTAACAACAATTACCTCGGAGTAACTGCACATTTCATCAGTGACACGTGGGAACTGAAGTCTTTTGCGCTGACTATATTAAAAACTGAGGAGCGTCATTTTGCGGAGGCTTGTAAAGAACAGTTCCTGTCTGTTGCACGTAAGTGGGACATCGAGGGCAAGACGACAACCATTGGGACTGACAGTGCACGCAACATGGTTGCCGCAATTCGACTTACACGCTATGAACACATGAACTGTGTCGCTCACATGGTGCAGAGAAGTATCACAGTGAGTCTTGCTGACAGCGGCTTTGTAAATGCTTTGGCCAAGGCTCGCAAAGTTGTCGGTCATTTTAAGCACAGCCCAGCAAATGCTGCGGAGCTTCAAGCACAACAAGTCAGCCTGGGAAAGAAGCAAGAGCCATTGATCCAGGATGTTCCAACACGTTGGAATTCGACGCTGGAAATGGTCAAGCGCGTGAGCAGAAATAAAGAGGCTGTCATCGCAGCCCTGGACAATCAGGAGCACAAACTCGTTTTGCCGACCGCAGCAGAGTGGGATAAACTGCAGAGGCTGGAGACACTTCTAGAGCCATGCAGGTAAATCAGTCTGTAACTTATCAAATAACATTGCTTTGATTATTTTCTGGAATTAATTAAGTAAGGAATAATTGACGACAGGCCGTTGAATTATTAGAAAAATAATGCACACCCGAGAACACGCGTTTGGACATGATCAGTCATAAATATCAAATTACATTCATAACCGGCCTTAAAGTGTGTCCCCGGCTTTATCCAGTTATTAATGCAGTTATTAGAGAGAGATGTTGCAATAATGAGACAGAAAAGCATGTGCGTCAATATTATTATTTATTTATTAATTCAATTCGTTTTAAATAATTTGTTCATTCTTTTTTTTTCTATTATTGACAGATGACAGTAGACTAGCCAAATAAATGAAACATAAAGCCCTTTAACACGTAGGCCTATCAATAATTATTTATTTGTTATATTATCTGCAATAAAAATCCGTGCTGCTAATAATAATGATAATAATATGTTGATAACCACTGTTCTAATAATACACTGTCTCTGTGTGCATGTGTGTGTTTGTGTGCGTAGGTATGTAACTGAGCTCCTGGGTGGAGAGGCCTATGTCTCTTGTTCTGTGGTACTACCTTCTCTCTGCCACTTGCGTCTCAAGATGGAAGCCTGTGATGAGGACCCTGCATATGTGGTGAGATTCAAGACCAAGTTCAAGGAGGACCTAGCATCCCGTCAAGAACAGCTCAACAATGCATGGCTCCAGATTGCTACAGTTTTGGATCCTCGTTTCAAAGACTTGAAATGCCTGCCCAAGACAGACAGGGAAGAGGTGTGGAACACACTTGAAGGGATGCTGCAACAAGAATCACCCAGAAAGTCTTCACAGACACATGATGATGGGCCACCCAGGAAGAAAATCAGCCTTCTGCAAATGGGCTCAGATTCAGAAGATGAAGAAGTCCAACCTGCCATACAGAGGTACAGAGCAGAGCCCACCATTAAATTGGAGGACTGCCCCTTGAGGTGGTGGGCATCTCATTCAGGAGCCCATGAGAAGCTGGCCTCACTAGCTCACAAATATCTAGCCACTCCTGCAACCACTGTTCCCTGTGAACGACTTTTCTCAGTTGCAGGTCACATTGTGAACAAGAAAAGGTCAGCTTTACTTTCAGAAAATGTGAACACGTTAGTTTGCCTCAACAACTGGCTGAAAGATAATGAAGCTCAGTAGATTTGAAAGGTGATGTTCAAACAAAAAGACCAGTTTCAGTGCAACATGTTATAGTAGTTAGCAACTGGATTTTTGAGCAACTGGATTAAAGAATGGAGGAAAAGGTAAAAGATTGTTCTTTGGTTTGATTTAAAAGTTTTATTGAAAATGTTTTTTTTCCTCATAACGCAACAGATGACTCAAATTGTGCAAAAATGTGGTAGGCCACTGTTATGATTTGACTACATTTATTGCTTTCTGTTCAATTGAATACTGTAAATTGTACATCCTGGTTAAGAGGAATGCCAAAGAGGAACCACCATTATTTGGCTGTGTTAATAAACAAACATAATATGAAAATTATGTATCTGTGTCCTGTTATTTATCTTTTGGTATGCATTTCAGGAAAAAAAATGGTTAGGATTCAGGTGTAATTGCAAATAGTGATTAATCCTGATTAATCCACTGAAAATTCTGATTAATTTGATAAAAATTTTTAATCATTTGACAGCCCTAATATATATATATATATATATATATATATATATATATATATATATATATATATATATAAACGTATGGTTTTGGTTAGACTATGACACTGCTTATCATGCTTCCATACTGCCTTATGCACAGATGTTTGTGAATACAGGTGTAAATGTTTGAAATGCATGTGTCGTTCGCGAACGATCCGTTCATTACGTGCGTCACTAAATACGTGCGGTCATGGCCCATAAACAGATACTCACAGTGATATTTCTCTGTCCTATGGACCATCAACAGATATATACATACATTGTGCGTCCATAACAATTAATTGCCCATCAGTTTACTTTGGATAATGTATGCTAACAGTTTTTTTTGTTGTTGTTTTTTAGGAATGTGGGGAGTGTCTGTCACACCCCTGGTCTGAATCTCATTAATATTGATAGGCCATTACCACTCGCATGCATAAACCTCTTCTGACAAAAAAACTGTTTTACAAAGTGTAAATCAATGTATTGTGTTATGTGAACGATTAGGCAGGATGATTTTCACATCATTTTGAAGCCAGAACTCGAAGCGATTCATTCATTAGTCAAAAGTCTTATTGACACATATTTACTATGTGTTTTGTGGTCTTATTTCAGCAACTTTCATTTTTATTTTTTTTTCAATAACCACGCATAAACATTATTCTCTTAAAAATTCAAACATATACATGCATGTTGATCACATATTATGGTAGCCCTGTTTGTGCTATATAGAGTGAATTTACACCTTTGCCATTAACATGTTTATAAATAACTGAAAAAAGCACAAATGTCAGAGCATGTCAGAACACCTCCAGGGCCCAGAAAACCCCTCAGACCCCAGAGGGTTAAACATCCGCTCACTTAAAAATAAATCACTTCTTGCCAACGACTCAATAACCACAAACAAGCTGGATTTTATGTTTCTAAATGAAACATGGCTAGAAGACAGCTGCAGTGCAGCAGTCCTCAATGAAACATCCCCTCCTAACTTTACTTTTATGAGTGTCTGCAGAGTGGGAAGGAGAGGTGGAGGTGTAGCTGCTCTTTTTAAAGATGTCTATCAATGTAAGCAAATATCATTTGGGAATTACCCATCTTTTGAATATCTGGGTATTGTGTTAAAAGGTGCTCCATGCATTTTACTCATCATTATTTACAGGCCTCCAAAATACTCTCCAGCCTTTGCTGAGGACTTTACAGAACTGTTATCAACAATTACCTCAGAGTTTGACTGTTTTGCCATTGCTGGAGATTTTAACATTCACATAGATAATGCAGAAACCAATATGGCAAAATAAATCAAAACTGTTTTAAAAACTTTTGATCTGACTCAGCATGCCATGTACATGGACCCACACACAATCGTAGACACACTCTAGATTTACTTATCAGTAAGGGTCTAAACATTTCATCGATTGTTATTAAGGATGTAGCACTGTCTGATAATTTCTATATGTTCTTTGATATATTGATCTCTCCTGCCATTGAAGCTAGATCTGTGTCTGTCAAGAAAAGATGCTTAAATGAGAACACTAGTGTACTATTTATGAAGGATATATCTTTAACACCAAGCATATCTGCTGACTCTGTTGATTTTCTCCTTGATTCTTTTAACTCAAACGTTAAAAGTGTAATTGATGAAATTGCTCCTGTGAAAGTCAGGAAGAAAAGTGGCATGTGGCGGAAGACAAAACTTGTAGTCCATTATAACATCTACAAAGACAGCATCCATGCTTTCAATATGGAACTAGGCAAAGCTAGACAGACTTTCTTCTCGAATATTATAAATAGTAACTTAAACAACACATGCACTCTTTTTGCTACCGTAGAGAGACTGACAAACCCCCCAAGTCACATTCCCAATGAATTGCTCTCAGACAGCAAATACAGTGAGTTTGCTTCCTTCTTCAGAAAGGTGATCAGCACATCCTTGAGTTGCGCTGGGGTCAGACAGATCAGACCACAACCTGAGAAAGTAGTTACTATGTCTGATTTTGAAGAAATTGATAACAAAATTTTGGAAGAAACTGTACAGCACCTTAAAACATCACTTCCCACATCTTTTTTCAAAAGTGTGTTAAACTGTTTAGAAGCAGATCTCCTAGAAGTCATAAATGCCTCACTTCTCTCTGGGAGTATTCCAAACTCCCTGAAAACTGCAGTTGTCAAGCCCCTACTGAAAAAGAACAATCTGAATAAGACCATATTAAGCAACTATAGACCGATCTCAAATCTTCCTTTCATAGGCAAGATCATTGAAAAAGTTGTCTTCAATCAGCTGAACAAATTCTTAAGCTTGAATGGATACTGACAATTTTCAATCTGGTTTCCGACCGCATCACAGCACAGAGACAGCGCTCATAAAGATAATAAACGATATTCGCTTAAATGTAGGGTAGGCAGGAATTTTCTAAAAAAAAAAAATCCAAATTTGTTTAAACTTTCTTTATATATCAATACATAATTAAAATTTAAGTACTCTGAAAAAGAGAGTATAAAAATCGAGTGTCTGTAGTCCTCTCAGGACTGCAATAAACACAGCTACTTATTCCATTCGCTCCCACCCCCTTCCTTCTGGGCTCCTTCCAAAGCCACACCCCCAAAACACATGAACGCGCGATGCCGACGTCTGCAGCTGGAGGACGCGTTTGCCAGTGCCAAGCAGAGGAGAGGAGCGCAGTGCATGTAGTGACATCATGTCAGAATCACATGTAATAAAATACCTAACTTTATCATTATGAATATAAACAACTTTCATGGCTGTTGTTAGTACTCACTATCAAGCTAGCATATCGATACGGGTAAAGTTTAAAATATATTGAGGTTGATTCGGTAACGAGCTAGTAACATAAGGCAAAGCTAAAAACAGGTTGCATTGATACACGTTTTACCATTACCTCTGTGATGAAGGTGAATTTCGTGTAAGATTCATAACATATACGGTGTTTTGCATGTAAGCGCTTCCACGATGAAAGCACTGTTGGCTCTGAAGAGGACAAACGTTACACTCCGGTGACAAGTAGCCTACCTTTCTACCTTACTAGTTCCTTTTTTTTGCCTTCGCTGACTTTTTATGCAGGTACTTGGGAATTGTGACTGCTCTTTCTCTGCCATTATTGTGATTCTTCCTTGCTATCCGTGCCTCTCTCCATGCCTCTTCCCCTCTTCAAGTCAAACGGGTGCGCGCGTGCATGCAGGGGTGGTTGCCATGGTAGTGAGGGAGAGTGACAGTCCATTGTGCCGCAAACTCCTGCTTACTCGGTGTAGTGAGCTGAATATTTCCGGGAACGGTGACATGTGATGAGTGCACGCAGGGCAGCGCACGCAGTGGGGCTCGGGCACGAGACATGAAGGCATCTGATTGGTTCTTTACATTCGCACCGAGTGACAGTGATTGGTCAGAGTTTTTACTGTCCTGCAGCTGCTACAGAGGTCTGATTGTTTTCATTCCTTTTTCTGAACACATAATGTATTGACTACTCTCAGGATGGAAGGACCATTTCACCCAGTATAAAAAAAAAAGTGTTTCTGAACATGATTACCTACTATAGCTTTAAATACTGATACAGGCAAATTATCAGTGCTGGTACTACTCGACCTCAGTGCTGCATTTGACACTGTCGATCACAACATACTTCTTGACAGGCTGGAAAACTGGGTGGGGCTTTCTGGGATAGTCCTAAAATGGTTCAGATCATACTTAGGAGGGAGAGGTTATTATGTGAGTATAGGAGACCATAAGTCTGAATGGAAATCCATGTCCCTCAAGGCTCAATTCTTGTGCCACTCCTATTCAACCTGTATATGCTCCCACTGAGCCAAATAATGAAAAAAGAACCAAATTGCTTACCACAGCTATGCAGACGACACACAGATCTACTTAGCCCTATCGCCTAACGATTACAACCCCACTGACTCCCTGTGTCAGATATGGATATCACCGCACAATGCATGTGCCAATGCATTGATGAAGTGAACAGTTGGATGAGCCAAAACTTTCTTCAGTTAAACAAAGACAAAACTGAAGTCATTGTGTTTGGAAACAAAGATGAAGTTCTTTGTGCTCCTACAGTAGTCACATTCAAATCCAGACTCAAAACACATCTGTTTAGCTGTGCATTTATTGAATGAGCACTGTGCCACTGTTTGCCCTGTATTTTTTTTTTATTCTAAACTGTTTTAATTATTCTTATTTCTTTTGATTATTTTAATTTATTCTATGTAAAGCACTTTGAATTTAGCCTGGTAATACCAAACTCTGCTACTTCGCTTTGCTTCGTAGACAGAGTCTGGCATGGCATAATTGAAAAGCGTTTTCTTTCTCGCGGGGAGGCGCTTGTCTGAAGTTTAAAATCATTGGTTCCCATAAGCCAATCACATAACGTTTGGTTATGGCGTGTGTTATGCGCATGCTCAGCCGCATCTAACTTCCACTGTAAACACATGTAGTATGATGCGAAAACAAAACCATCGAGCGAAATACCGGAGTGAACATGGCTGTGAACGACTTTTGCAGATTATGTGAAGTAAATCTATGCATCCACGGTACAATCAGTGTCTACGTCACGGCTCTCAGCCCGCCCTCTGTTCATTGATTGGCCGGCTGTTTTCAGGCCGGAGGAAAACGGAAAGCTATTACGCTGTCTCAGACTGAGTACAGAAGCGAAATGAAATTGAGCGGAAGTAAGAAGTCTGACGTAGTCAGGCTACTTTGAATTACCATTGTGTATGAAACGTGCTATATAGATAAACTTGCCTTGCCTAGCCTACTCTTTATATTGCTGAACCCATTGCCTACAAAAAAATAAAAAAATAAATTACAAAGGATGTGTGGGATCTCATTGTCAGGAGTTGCCAATCAGGTACAAAAGAAAGGTTATGTAACAATGCAGGGTTGAATCAAAGGAGGAAGCAGGATCCACGTGCAGCAGCTTTATTAGATAAACTCAAAACTAGACAGACATACTTAGACTAGGGAACGGGAACAGGATTCAGGAACAGAACAAACAACATTACAAAGTGAAGAACCCACAAACACTGAAACAAGAAACGGTTTAAATACAGAGACTAACAAGCTAAACAAGCTAACAAGGGGGCGTGGCTAATCAGAAACACCTGGGGAGACTAATAAACAAGAAAAACTACAAAGGACTACAAAACATGGCACAGGACAGGAAATAACAAAAGTCCACACAAGACAAGGGGAACACAAGACAGGAATCATGACAGGTACAAAAGTATTTCAAAAACATTAGATATGCCATGACATACTGTGAAGGCCATCATCAACAAGTGGAGACATTGGCACCACAATGATATTCCAAAGAACAGGTCACCAGTCAAAAACAAGACGAAACCTTATCAAGAAGGCTGCCAGTGACAACACTATCCTATATACTTCATATTGTCTGGGCAATGAAATAGGGTGGCTAGACACAAACCATTACTAAAAAAAAACAAAAAAAACAAAAAAGACATGACCATGTGGAAAAATATTTTATGGTCAGATAAACTAAATTGAACTTTTGGCCCATAAAGGTTTAAAAGGTCTTGTGGCAAGGGGGACATGGTTTAGCATTCGTTGCAGTTTGGGAGCGATGACAGGAGATGCAATTGGCGAGGGAAAATCCTCTGGTTAGTGAGATCTAACAGGTGTTTTCATTTTGCAGTGAGTAGAGAGACAAGATAGGTGCTTCTTAATTGGGAGGCTGCATCCTAGTAAGATTGCATATCTTGGCTGCCACGTCATCAAGCTCCAGCAAAGGACGTCTCAATTTAAAGGATCCTTTGAAGGCAGCCTTTGTTTCGCATCTTTTATTCTGCCTGTTTTGAAGGATGCATCAAGTGTATCCTTTGCGTCCTCTAATCACCAACAATCCTTTGCACACAAACCAATTCACAAAAAAGAATTAGCAGAGGGAGGGAGTGAAGGGGTTCCGGAGGTGGACGAGGAGCCTGGAGGAGTTGGCAGGAGGAGACACCAAGGTGGAGCCGACAGGGTTGGGGTCAAAGGGGTGGAGGGATGAGGCATTGCCGGAGGCCCAGAAGTCTTGTGGTGCAACCAGGGTGATGCCTGACCAAGAAGGAGCCGGAGGTATGAGGAAGCCCAGAGGAGCCTGATGGATGACATTACCATGGTGTAGCCGAGGGAGCATGGAGACAAGGAGGAGATGATGGGTCGACAGGTCAAGGTAGAGTCAGACGGTGCCAGAGTAGGAGGGCTTGACGGGACTAGTGAAGGTGGGGCCGCGGAGCTTGAAGGTGAAGTCAGACAAGGAGGGAGTGGGCGGCTGGGCTGGACTAGCAAAGTAGACTTCAGGCTGGGCGGAACCAGCAGCAACGAAAAAGCTTGGTAGCTGGATGGAACCAGCGGGGCTCCACTCCATACCATCAAACTCCACTAACACATCCTCAGGTATGGATGTTGGTGCCGGCTTGTGGTCAACGAATTTGATTATTGATTAGTCGTGTCTGCATGCTGTGCTCGGAAACCATCACCCAGTCACGGTGCTTTACAGTAGTGAATAACCCATTTCTATGGACAAAACACATATGGAAAATAGTGGAGGACACAGAGTGAGCTGCTGTGAGAAAGGTATACAGTGGGGAGAACAAGTATTTGATACACTGCCGATTTTGCAGGTTTTCCTACTTACAAAGCATGTAGAGGTCTGTCATTTTTATCATAGGTACACTTCAACTGTGAGAGACGGAATCTAAAACAAAAATCCAGAAAATCACATTGTATGATTTTTAAATCATACATAAAAAAATGTGTTATGTTTTAAAAAAACATAAAAATTACAGACTTCTACATGCTTTGTAAGTGGGCAAACCTGCAAAATCGGCAGTGTATCAAATACTTGTTCTCCCCACTGTATAATTCAAGTTGTCTGAAACATGAGAAAGCTTTATATTTAGAAAACGCTTCAAACTAAAGCATAATTTTTTATTTTATTTAACCTTTATTTATCCAGGTAAACTGTTTGAGAACCACTTCTCATTTACAAACATGACCTGGCCAAGAGGCTACAGGAATAAATAGGGACATACTGTACAACTGTACATAGTCAAACACATGACACACATAGAACAAGCAATTGAATTAAAAAAAGTAGACAACAAAGAAAAGAGAAAAAGAAAAAGAATAAAGTGCTTAAATATGTGTGTATAAATATGGTTCATAATTGTCAGCAGGAACAAGAGTCAACTATGTAATTTTGGAGGTTTTGCTTAAAGGTGAAGATTGGGATCAGAGATGTAAGTTTCAGGGTATTTTGTAGTATGTTCCAGTCGTGTACTGCTGCAAAGCGGAAGGCATTACGTCCAAAGATAGTAGAAGTAGGGGGGGTACTAAATTTAATCAAATTACTTGATCTCCATAATCATTTACTGGGTCTTGCCCTGTCGTGCTTTTACAGACACGTGTGCTGTTTAATGCCACTGACACGTGTTTTCCTCAGCAAATAACTTACATTTTATGGTTATATCCTTATCTGTAAATGTTAGAAAGTCCCGCGAGTGTGGCAAAATAAGGGCCCATACACCCATTCACGCCCCACAAAAAAATTAAATAAAAATAATAATATGGCAGACTTGAAGGACAAAAATAAAGAATAAGACACAAATTATTGGTATATTAACACATGACAACTTTACAGCTCAACAATAATACATTCTTGCAAACGAACACGTTATATATTATACATTTTTTTACTATTTTTTATTATTTATTTCTAAAGATATCTATCAGGATGTCTGTGCCTTAAGCAGTCATTCTGTCACAGTTGTGTTCTGTTTAGTTTGTTTCATTGGACTTGTCTGCCTGTCTTCTTGTCGCATGTCTTCATCATTATCAGTTCATCTGTATCACCTGGATTTAGTTAATCATCATCATCTACATCACCTGTGTTCAGTTAATCAGTGTGCATCTGTGTTAGTATTTAAGTGTGTGTGTGTGTGTGTGTGTGTGTGTGTGTGTGTGTGTGTGTGTGTGTGTGTGTGTGTGTGTGTGTGTGTGTGTGTGTGTGTGTGTGTGTGTGTGTGTGTGTGTGTGTGTGTGTGTATGTGTGTATGTGTGTATGTGCGCCCTTGTTTATATTACATTGTGGGGACCAAATGTCCCCATAAGAATAGTAAAACCTGAGATCACCTACATTGTGGGGACCCGACAGCGGTCCCCACTTTTCAAAAGGCTTATAAATCACACAGGATGAGTTGTTTTGAGAAAGTAAAAATGCAGAATGTTTCCTGTGATGGGTAGGTTTAGGGGTAGGGTTAGTGTAAGGGGACAGAATATACAGTTTGTACGGTATAAAAACCATTACGTCTATGGAGAGTCCCCACAAAGATAGTGAACCAGACATGTGTGTGTGTGTGTGTGTGTGTGTGTGTGTGTGTGTGTGTGTGTGTGTGTGTGTGTGTGTGTGTGTGTGTGAGAGTGAGTGAGTGAGTGAGTGAGTGTGTGTGTGTGTGAGTGTGTGTGTGTGAGAGAGAGTGTGAGAGTGTGTGAGTGTGTGTGAGTGTGTGAGAGAGAGTGTGTTGCCTGTTTGCACCCGTTGGAATTTAGATTAAGTACAAGTTTGTATTAGAGCCTTTTGCCTCTGTCTTCTTCTGCCTGCACCACACGCTGACAGAATAATGGACTGCCCAAGATGGACGATAGGGTCAAAATAATCGTCCTGGCTCAGGAGAGCCAAAACCTTTTTAGTTTTACCCTGGATTTTTGCAGCCTTGTCGTCACCAGTGCCCTCGATGATGAGAGCCTGAGGACCTTGTTCCTGATAGGGGCCACTTTCAACCATCCCATTGATCTCCCTGACACCACGGGACTGAACTGGAGGGAAACTGTCCTCCGGTGTCTGGAAAGTGTCGGGCCTCGATCAGGAACACAGCCAGAGCCAGGGAATCCCCACATCATGCCTGACCAGCCTGATCTTCACATCATGCCAGCCATCAGACCTGCCACCAGATCGGTCTTTGAACCTCCAAGACTAATATCCAGCATGAAAGATCCACCGCTAACGTCAGTGCGATCGGCCAGAAGGGCCGTTACCACGCCCCGTCCAGAGTCTCGTCCCGCCGAAAGCCTGTCCAGAGTTTCGCCACGTCGAGATCGCCCGTCCAGAGTCTCGTCCCGCCAAAAGCCCGTCCAGAGTCTCGTCCCGCCGAAAGCCCGTCCAGAGTCTCGCCACGCCGAGACCGCCCGTCCAGAGTCTCGCAACGCCGAGACCGCCCGTCCAGAGTCTCGTCCCGCCGAGACCGCCCGTCCAAGATCTCGTTCCGCCGAGACCACCCTTCCCGGGTCTCGTCTTACCGAGGGTGCCCTTCCAGAGGCTCGTCCCGCCGAGACCGCCCGTCCAGGGTCTCGTTCCGCCGAGACCACCCTTCCCGGGTCTCGTCTAACCGAGGGCGCCCTTCCAGAGGCTCGTCCTACTGAGCCAAAGACTGTTCACGTCATGCCCGCCGAGCCAGAGACTGTTCACGTCAGTTCTGCCGAGCCTGAGCTTCACGTCAAACCCCGTCTCCGAATTCCCACCCAGCCTCCCTCTCCCACCTCCTCCCATCTACCACCTCTCAACCCTTCTTCCACCACTGCCTGCCAGCCCCTCAGCTCCTCCAACCACCTTCAGGGAGGTGGAGTCACCGTGGGTCTGCCGGCCTACATCTCCAGCCTGGTCGGTGGATCCCCGGTCTCCACCTCTAACCTCCGCAACCAGGACTCCACCTCAGTCCGACGGTCCATTAACGTCCCCTTGGCTCCTACCTCCCTCAGCTCCACCATGGCCCATCTGGTCACCAGTTCCGCCAGGCTCCCTCGTCCCCCCGGATCCACCTTGGTCGCTCGTTGACCTTCCCTCACCTCTGGACTGCACTCCTCTGGCTACGCCTCGTCCCTTTGTCCCCCCGGCTCCATTGGACTCCTCACTCCCTTCAGTTTCTCCTTGGTTCTCACTCCCTCTGTCTCCACCGTGCCCATCTGTGTCCCCGCCTGCACCTCTGTCGCCAGAGCCGGCGGCCCCGCCATGTCCCGCCGGATCCTCGGCGTCGCCTGGACGCGTCGGCTCTCTGGCTCCACCCTGGTCTCCTCTCCCACCTGCTTCGCCCCCATCAGTCGGCCCCCTGGAGTCATCAGCCCTGCCTCCTCCATGGCTCCTCCCTCCGTCATCTCCGCCCTGGCCGCCTGCACAGCCTGCTCTGCCCTGGTCCCTCCTGCCTTTAGTCTACCCTCACCTGCTCTTTGTCCTCGCCAACGAGTTTTTCGACAGTGTTGTCAAATATCTATTCCGAAGCTGTAGGGGGAGCTCTATAGAGAAACCTGCGAGAATACAGCGAAGAAATTCCCGAAACTGCATAGCCCTGCTTTAAGTAAAAGGCTGTGTCCAAATTCAGGGTCTACATCCTTCGGAGTACTCATTTGAAGGATGTTACGTCACAGCGCCGCGACGAAGGCTGTCCAAATTCGTAGGATCCTTCAAATGCGGCCCACAAATACATCCTCCTTTTCCCCGAATTGGAAGGATGGGTGAGGTGGATCCTTTCCCGTCCTACCTATCCCATAATTCTTTTCGGCAGAGCGTAATGGCGTGATGGCGGACGAAGCGAGCGGTAGCGGAGAGGGAGAGGAGTATGCTTTTTGATGTAAGTTTTTTTAAAACTGGCTTTTCAAAAAAACATTTTTTCAGTGGTTGTCTAGTTAGGCATTTTGTTTTAGCGTTAAGCATTTTTTTTTTTACATTTGTACGTTTATATGTAAAAAAAAAACATTACTTTCGTAAACTAGCTTCTTCCTTACTGCCTGTGTGAATATCCCCTTACACACAGCTAATTTGTTAGTGATTGAAGCTGTTTTTAACGCTTCTAGGGACGAAAGAGCAGACAGAAGTGTAAGGGAGTAAGGGAGGGAACTGAAAGAAGGGTAGGTTGTCCAAATTCACAAACACCGACTTCCAGGTTTTGCGGTCGTCGGAGGACCCCTCCTCCTTCAACCGGGTAGGAAGGATCCTAAGGAGGATGCATACCCTGAATTTGGACACAGCCAAAGTTTGTATTGGAGCCTTTTGCCTCTGTCTTCTTCTGCCTGCACCACACGCTGACACATTCTGTCTGGAACCATTTATCACTTTTTAGACAATTCTGGATGAGATGAATTGTTAATCTTTAATTCGTTTACTTTAAGACTATTAATTATTTGTCTCATTTTTAACTAAATTAACTATTTTTAAACTATTATTTAATGTCATAAATTGTATATGACAGAATTATTTTTTATGTAGCCTATGAATGATAAATTATTATAACATTATACATAATACAGTCATAAAATAGAATATTAATAATAAATAATAATAATTATTATTATAATGTAATTAATAATAAAACATTTATAATCTTGATACAAATCTTAATATCATTATTTATAATATTAATTAATGATCTGTCTAAAAATATAATAATTATCTGTCTAAGCTCTGATAATGTATGGAATATTATATTAACAGACATTAATATTTGTCCACCATGAGCAATTGAAAATGCTTTTCGGCAAACTGTGCAGTTTGTCTTATATAGTTACCCGACAGGGTAACACTTTATAATAACTGCACACTATTAATCATTAATTAAGCATTAGTAAACAGTTAATTCATCATTTATAAAGCATTAATAAACATTAATAAGCAGTATATAAATACAGCTATAAATGCTTTATTCTTGATTTAAAAGCGTATCTATAATGTGTTTAATAATTGTATTGTCATACTTTATTAATGATCAATTTATCATTTCTAAATGAAGTATAGCATTATTTACAAAGCAGTTATTTAGGAGTTGCCAGCTGATTCATAAGATCCCTTAGAAATTGTAAGTAAATGTAGTAAATTCAGGTAGTTATAAAGCATTTAGTAGTGGTCAGTTAACTATTTTTGTGAGCTCATCTAAAGTGAGGACTATTTATGCCTTGTAAAGCATGTATAAAGGATATTTAAAGACTCAGTTATCTTCTAAACAGAAAAAGGAAACAAACACAACACAGTGATATAGAACATATAAATATTAACAGCCTTTAAATCTCCCTTGTAAATGCTTTACAAGGCATAACTAGTCCTCACTTTAGATTAGCTCACAAAAATAGTTAACTAACAACTACTAAATGTTTTATAACTACCTGAATTAACCCTGAATTACAGTAGAAATACATGTTACTAAAGCATTTATTAACACACTAAGTAACTATTACCATATGTCTGAATAATAAGATATATGAATGTACATTTAAATAGTTTATTAATCATTTACTTACAATTTCTAAGTGATCTTATGAACCACTGACAACTCTTAAATAACTGGTGTGTAAATAATGCAATACTTCATTTAGAAATGATAAATTGATCATTAATAAAGTATGAAAATACAATTATTAAACACATTATAGATATGCTTTTAAATCAAGTATAAAGCATTTATAGCTGTATTTATAAATTGCTTATTAATGTCTATTAATGCTTTATAAATGATGAATTAACTGTTTTCTAATGCTTAACTAATGATTAATAGTGTGTAGTTATTATAAAGTGTTACCCAAGTAGTCATATTTATAAGAGTCGTAACAGTAAAGGCACTATTGCTGGAATAGCCCATTAATGTAATATAATTACTATGTTCAAAAGAGTGAACATCTTCATACCTGTGTTCTTCCTACCTTGTACAAGTTAACATTTAGTGCTTTTGTTTTTTAATCTAGTCGTTTTAATTTCTGCTTTAAAATAGTAATTACTATTAGTATAAAATAGTAATTTTTGCTTATAATGTACAGCATAGCCTAGATAAATTCACTATATTTGTTTTCATAGGCTTTATATTACACATTGTTTGGAGGACAGCATTGGGCAGGATGTAGAATAACATTGTTTAAACTAATAGATGCATTTTTTTTTTTTTTCATTAAAACGTTTTTTAATGTATAATAATTTTTGGATTTTTCATCCGATTAATCAATTTATCAAAAAAATAATCAACAGATTAATCGATTATCAAAATAATCATTAGTTGCTGCCCTAGTAATATCATAGTATGCCAGTCTGAACATTCCCATTGTAGAAAGATTACTGAATCTGGTTAAAATTTGCAATCCATAATAAAAGTGATTTATTTGCAGAGGCGGACAGAGTACACAGCTTCATTACTTGAGTAAAAGTACAGATACACCTTGCTAAATTTTACTCAAGTACAAGTAAAAGTACTACAGTCAGATGTCTACTTAAGTAAAAGTACTAAAGTACTTGTTTTTAAAAGTACTTGAGTATCAAGAGTACAAGAGTAAATTTTTTAAATATTGCATTACTACTGCCACAGTGCTTACATTGGTAAACACAGCAAACACTTGAAAATTGAAATAGTCTGGCGAGGTGGGGCCACGGGTTGGCACATTCCCGGGATGGACCTGCTGCGTCTTCATCCATTGTTTCGTCCATGGTTTCGTCTCTTATCTAAATCTGACCATGGAGTTGACTTTTGGCGGAAAGCTGAAGGTGATTGCTGATAGGCTGTCCCAATCAGTGGCGCCTGCACAATCCAATCACGTTTGAGAGGGAAACAACAAATTGAGGGTTTCCGAGATGTTTCTTTTTTCCTTTTTTTTTTTCTTTTTTAGAAGTAATGGGTACTCACGGTTATGGATAGAAATGTAGTGGAGTAAAGAGTACAATATTTGCCTCTCAAATGTACTTGAGTAAAGTCATGAGTACTCCCCAAAAATGATACTCGAGTAAAGTACAGATCCCTCAAAATTGTACTTAAGTGCTGTACTCAAGTAAATGTACTCCGTTACTGTCCGGCTCTGTTTATTTGTCACACTGGAAATAGAAGTTCAAATTGTTTGAAATGCGTTGTAGGATATACCAAGCACATTTGATTAATTATATCAGAAATAAACAACACAATATATTAATATATGCAATTAATACATCTGCATATCATTTTACATAGTACTATTATTCCTACAGCGTTCTCTGATCACAAGTTAATTACAGTTGAATGCAGTGTGGAAAAGAGAGCTTATAAGAGCTGCTATTGGCGTTTCAATGTGAAACTCTTTGTCATGGGTGGTTGCAGGAAGGCAGACGGAGACGAGGAATGGATATATTTTCCAAAACGAAGGTTTAATGTAATTAACCCCTTAAGCACTGAAGGCATTTTTAGAGTTGTTTTGTCTGAGTGACACACAAAAAACTAAACAAAAACTTTGGGGAAGTACCCCAAAGTAGTTGATCGAAGTGGTTGGATGCTTTAAAAAGCTGAGATTCTAAGCTTTAATATCATATTTTGTGTTATTCCACGTTTGAAAACGAGCACGGATGGTTCCGGGAAAATTGGAAAACACTTTGCACCCCGGAAGGATGAGAGACTTGTTTTTTAGCCAAGTATGCATCACTTCGTGAGGAATATCTCGTGATCAAAGCAATGGATTATGTTGTGTTTGGGCCCTTTGTAATCGTGAGAATCTGCTGTAAATAAAGATGTTCGATCCATGCATGTTTCATTGAGTTATGAGCTGAAACGTCACATCAAAACAACATAGCATCACTGCTATTGCTACTTTATAGGTGCGTCTTTGGTATTTTTTGTGTTAGAACGCCATGAGGAATATCTTTAGATCTGAGTGATGGATTATGGTGAGTTTGGGCTCTTTTTAATCTTATCAATCTGCTGTAAATAATGATGTGCCATTTTCCACAATTGATGCATGCTTCATTGAGTTATGAGTTAAAACGCGACAAGTGCTACATCTATAATAAATGGTCTATGTGCGCCTTTGGGGGTTCGTGTGTTACAACTCCACGAGGAATATCTTTAGATCTGAGTGATGGATTTAGCTGAGTTTGGGCTCTTTTTAATTGTGAGAGTCTGCTGAAAATAATGATGTGCATTTTTCTACGATCTGTGCATGCTTCGTGAAGTTATAATTGAAAACCAAACGCGAGTGCTTCATGAGTATATACTAGGATAGGTGCGTCTGAGGTATTTTTTGTGTTAGAACGCCATGAGGAATATCTTTAGATCTGATTGATGGAATATATTAAGTTTGGGCTCTTTTTAATCGTGAGCTCCTGCTGTAAATAACGATGTGTCATTTTTCATGATCGATGTATGTTTCATGAATATACGAGTAAAAAGGCCAAGTCTAAGCTACCTTGCTAGGCTACGTGAGTCTGTGGATTTTTTGTGTATTAGAACTCCATGAGGAATATCTTTAATTCTGAGTGATGGATTATGTTGAGTTTGGACTCATTTTAATTGTAAGCATCTGCTGTAAATAATGATGTGTCATTTTCCACAATTGGAGCATTTTTCATGAAGTTACAAGCGGAAATGTGTCTAAAATGCAGCATCCATATATGGTTTACACATGGGTCTCTTGAGGGGTTATTTTACAAAAACCTTGCTCAAGTTTAGTAAAAAGCCTTGTTGTATTCTACTCATTGAGACCTTTCAAATGACATATGACACAGGACTATCTGAGCTGTATGATGTTTTTGACATATTGCAGTATGTAGTATTTTGTGTTGTTCCATTCAGTGGTTGCTTAGTAATTTGATTATGAATTTTTTTCGCGGGGGATGTCCCACCGGTGGGTTTAAGGGGTTAAACACAGGACAGCAGAACGTCCTGGTTGCGTATGCAACCCACCGTTCCCTGAAGTAGGGAACGGAGGACGTAGTCGACGTCGACTGAATGAGATCACGCTAGGGAGCCTGTCATCTTCAAGCATGTTAGAACGAGCCAAGAAATTGGCGTGCGTGATTCGCATCACACACTCCGCCCCCGCGGTGCGGGCATAAATACGGAAGTGGATGCACGCACTAGTTGCTTTACGCTGAGGAGCCGAGAGTAACTCTGAGTCAGTGGTGGTCCAGCTATAGTGGCTAAGGGACTACGTCCTCCGTTCCCTCCTTCAGGGAACGGTCGGTTGCATACGCAACCAGGACGTTCCCTTTCAGTCGAGAACGTCAGACGTAGTCGACGTCGACTGAATGGGATCTTATTATGGAAAGCGCCAATATTTATGGAAAGCACCACCTTCCAGTGCCTGGACGAAAGCCTCCTGACCCCCCGCAATTCTGAGGCGGAGAAGGGCAAGGCTTAGGCCAGGGAAGTCAACTGCTGTTCCACAGGACCACTGGAAAAGCGTACCCTGTCAAGGAAGGAAGGGACGCTGCGGAAACCACATCCTGCCCGAAGGGAGGTAACATGTGGAGAATACACATATGGACTGGGCGGAAAACCGGGCAGTACAACTTATGAAATGTCACTGGGATGACTCCAGCCTATAACAGGGGGGAGGATCAACCGGCAGTGACGGCAGAGGGGACTCTGCCGAGGAAAGACACGGGCTCACCGCAGGGAGCCGTACCATGGGAGAATGCACATATGGAATCGCTGTAGGGATCACAACATATGGAGTGCATTCGAGTGATAGGCCTGGCTTCGGACGTTCCACCACGTCCGTTGCCGAAGGGTATGGAGGAACTCAACTGGAGCAAGAATTGCGCACATATCCAGTCCATAGGAGGGGAATGGCGCAGCAAGCCGACACTTAGAACCATGCTTACAGTGAAACTGGCTTCATGTGAAGGGAGCCCACGGGAAGCAATGGTTCGACACATAGGCTAGTTCTCTAGCGAACGTGTATAGGGTCGCCCAGCCACCAACTCTATTTAATATCTGTTCAGCGAGGCACTCTGTGTCAACGCCTAGGAGGGAGCAATACCCTCGCTTAGGAGGAGCTCACCGCCCAGTTGGGCACGTGCATCTTGGGAAACTTTCTCACCAAGACGAAGGCAACCACTTGTAGTGGGCCAACCTCTGCTTGGAAACAGCCTTCCCTTCTGCTGGTTTCCGTAACAGACAGAGCTGGTCTAAGGTCTAGGCTTTGCATTCTGATCACATAACCGTCCTGAGCGGTCGGACAGAGAAAAGCCAGGGATGCCTCCTCTGGGGCAGCGCTTGCAGGCTCACCACCTGGTCCCGTAGGAGAGGTAGGAACCTTGGGCACATATCCAGGCCGGGGTCTCCGGAGTCATGAGAGTTAGCCGCCCCGAATTCCAGGCACGATTCGTTGACCGAAAATGCAGGCAAGTCCCTACCCTCTGGAAAGAGACCAAACAAGCGGGAGAACTGTTTCTTTAAAAACAGAATTTTTAACTCACTGCCTGTAGGGCTCAAGGGAAGTCTCTGCAGTGCAGTAGCACCAGAGATAAGTCCCAAGAGGGTAAAGAGGGGACGCAAGGCGGTTATTTCTCCTTGCTCCCCTCAGGAACCTGACGATCAAGTCGCACTACCCCTGGATTTGTATCCACTGCATCATGATCATGACCAATATAGAGGTCACAACATTTTGAGGTGGAGGAGACAGCCTCACTCCAACCGTTAGCAGGAAGTGAGCACTGAAGTGATCGAACACCTTCGGGATCTCCTCAAGGAGAGAAGACTCACTTCAACGAATAGGTTCCACTTCTAAGTGGAGCGGGTCTCACTTGAGAGGGTGCTCACAGAAGTGATGGTCTCTACGGCATAATAGTTCTTGCGGTAGTAACGAGAACCTCCACGTCCCGTTCTACTTAGAACCAGACCTGGAACTCTCCAAAGTCTAGACGCGGGTGCCATCATGCCCCATCCCTGAGAATGTACTCAGAGGAAGGAGTCAGGAAGGCTGTCGAGAGGAGAGGTCGGTTGGCCAATAAGGGGCAACTAACAAGACCTGCTCTAACTCTTCCTTATTTTAGCACCGTAGTGCAAGAAGGCTCACTGGGGAATGCATTTCTGCGGGGGCCCCAGTGCCAGCTGTGGCAGAGGGACGAGTCCAGAGGGGCAACAGGCATGGCTGTCCGGCCCCGAAGTGGTCCCAAACATCTGGCCAGCTGGGGACGGAGTCTCCACTGTCTGGACCAGAGGCTGTCGTGAGGCTTGTCAGCGGCACGATTGAGCAAGCCAGCAGAAATAAGTGGAATGAAGCGACCTTAGAAGCTTCTGACTCCAAGGAGGAGGTGGTGGGCTAGTTGCAACATGCGAGGGGAGAACAGCTCGACGGCCGCAATGTTGTCAGAACAGTACATGCTCGCTGAGCAGCGGTGTCTCGAAGCGAGGAGACTGCAAGCAACTCGAGGCAATGAATGCCAATGCAGTCAGAGGGCGCCCAGACCTCTGCTACTGCATGCCCTTTATATGTGGCCCCTTCAGCCGACATTAGTGGACACTTGTTCCAGGAGCCATTGGCCCGGGGAAACAAAAGGTCTGTTTATGGGCTGAGGGTCTGGCGACAGGCCAGTGTGTTCACCACATGGAGCGTGTCACTCTGCCACGGCCACCTCGGGACTCTGCCGTGAAGCCACTGCAGAAGCGGTCTTCATATGGAGGAAGCCGTGTGGCTGCGTCTACCATATGCCCCAGGAGCCTCTGAAAGTTTCAGTGGGACCCTTTCTCACTTCTTTAGTAGCACTGAGATGACACACCTCTATTTGAGAGATGCGCTAGACCGAGACCATCTCCACACTAGAAAAGAGATTCTCGTCCCTTGGATGAGATTACTCTTTCCCAGTTGACCTGAAGACCCAACTGGCTATGGAGCACTTGAAGGGTAGGACCTTGTACTGATACTTCGTACCTTCGAATGCAAGAACACAGGAGACCTGTGGAGCGGAAGGATAGAGATCTGAAGTACACATCTTTCAGGTCGAACACTGCAGACCAAGCTTGGGGACGGGGCATTGAAAATGCAACTCTGTGTTTAACAAGTGAACGGAGGCTTTCGAAAAAGGGCCCATTTCAGTTGACACCAAGATGGTCGTTACCCACCACATTAAGGGTACAATGAAGTACGGGCTCTTGGAAGCCAGACTTCATATCGGCTGGGGGGAACGGCTAGCTCGCGTCCATCGCCAGTAGGACTGTGGCGTACACACACACAGGACAGGAGCTCTGCTCAACACCTAGGTGTGATGAATCTCACAAATTCTTTAGGAGCATCTCTGCTCAACACCTAGGTATGACGAATATCACTGAGCCTGGGCGGAAGCCAAGCGAAAGGAATCGTAAGCCGAGTCTGAAGGTGCCGATTGGGGCCAGGCTGGGCATCGGTTGGAAGTATTTTAAACTTCCATGAAATTGGACCAGGGGCCAGGGACCACAGACGTACCCGAGGTGGGGCAGCGAGGTGGAGGACAGGGATCCGGCTCGAGAGGCCCGCAGGTGGCCCGAAGCGGGATCTGAGTGTGCAGTGCAACACTTACCTGAATCCACTAGGTGGCAGGGGATGCGTGAGAAGGCGGATGACCGGATCCTCGAACCGCACCCAGCTGCCAGCTGGCGAACAAGAAGGGGCTGAAGGGTGTAAGGCTTTGCAGGGTCACACACCATCAGACCAGCCCTCTTGGGGCCCAGGAACAGAGAAATTGCTCTTTCTTTGAATATGTGGGTACCACATGCGGAACAGACACACACACATAAAACAAAAAACATCGGAGGGGGAGCTGTGGGTAGCAGCAGGTCGTCGGGGCAGGATGTGCCGGATAGCCTACATCTGCCTCTGGGCGGCAGAGAACTGCTGGGCGAAGCTCTCCACCGCATCGCCGAATAACCCAACCTGAGAAATGGTAGAGTCCAGGAATCGAACCTTGTCCGCTTCTCTCATATCTGCCAGGTTGAGCCAGAGATGGCGCTCCTGGACCACAAGGGTGGACATCGCCAGACCAAACGTGCGAGCTACAACCTTCGTACCACGGAGGGCAAGGTTGGTTGCAGTGCGGAGCTCACCCATGAGCTCACGGTCTGGGCTACCCTCGTGCATGTTCATGAGTGCCTGGGCCTGGTGGACCTGAAGCAACGCCATGGCATGCAGAGAAGAAGCAGCTTGCCCACAGGCTTTGTAAGCCCTGCCCGTCAGAGCAGACGAGAACTTACAGGCCTTAGAGTGGAGACGAGGATTCCCCCTCCATGAGGTAGAGGTCGCTGGACACAGCTGCATCGCAACGGACCGCTCCACCGGAGGGATCACCTCATAACCCTTAGCCGCTCCTCCATCAAGGGTAGTGAGGGGGGAGGAACTACTCAGGCGGTTTCTGGCAGAGAAAGGTGCCATCCATGCCTTTGTCAACTCCTCATGCACTTCAGGAAAGAATGGCTGAGAACCAGACCGGCCTGCTCCGAGAAACCAATCATCCAACCGAGACAGGTCGGGACACGGTGGTTCGTTCCACTCGAGCCCTACCGCCTTGGCGGCCTTTTTCAGCATAGCTGTCATCTCTGGATCCGGCTCGGGCAAAGCTGGTCTCCCAGAGGGAGGCAGCGCAGCCGAGTCGTCATCTCCAGAACCCAGCTCCCCCTCCGATGCTGCGATAGACATCCTGTCCTCTGGAGGGGCCCCGAAAGAGACGGCTGGTCGGTCCACCACGGAGGGACCAGCGCGCTCCTCAGGTCACCCAGCCCAGACGGCACTCGAGGCTTCCTCTGGGAAGGTAACCCAGAAGAAAGGCTAGAGCAGGGCCTGGGGATGGGGACTGCACCTTCGCGAGCAAGTCTCGACCTCAACGGCGAGATGGTCATGTTCCCGCAATGAGAACATGAGTCATCCACCAAAGCTGCCTAAGCGTGCTGTAAGCCCAGACACGTGATGCAACTCTCGTGACCGTCAGAGGGGGACAGAGCCTTACCGCACCCAGAAAAGCACGGATGGAATGGCATCTTGAAAAAGACGCACTCACATCCGTGTTGCTTTTTTATAAAATAGGACCCGTAACCAGTGCCGGAGCACACAGGGAATGACCGCGGCAACACTTATTTCAGCTAACTGAAACCAGTGAAGCACTCACTTTTCCGCCCTCAACCAACCGACAACACACAAACAGAGAAATTTGTTGCTGTTAGAACAGCAGTTGAGAGCTCAAAGCTCGCAACCACCGCTGCACTGCACTGTAGAAATCACCAACACTGGGAGAGTCTTTTCCAAAAGAACACCAACACACTCACTCCTTTTGAACACAACAATACTCTTCAGAGACACCATACGAACGGATCTGAAGCAAAAAGCAACTAGTGCGTGCATCCACTTCCGTATTTATACCCGCGCCGCGGGGGCGGAGTGTGTGATACGAATCACGCACGCCAATTGCATTGGCTCGTTCTAACATGCTCAAAGAGAACAGGCTCCCTAGCGTGATCCCATTCAGTCGATGTCGACTACGTCTGACGTTCTCGACTGAAAGGGAACAGGTAGTAACACACACTAAAAGTAACAGAGATCGGACAAAGACTGACTGAACAGACGGAACTTAAATACAAACACAGATGACACTGATTAATGGAACACAGGTGATACAGATGATGATGATTAACTAAACACAGGTGATACAGCTGAACTAAATGACAGTAACCATAGAAACAAAGGAGTGGTGGGAAAAGAACAAAGGAAAACAGGAACCAATCAAAACAAAAACTAAAAGTCCAAACAAGCACTGACACATGGCACTCTTGAATGATAAAAGTTTTTGGAAAACATGGAAAAAAGAAAGATTTGAGAACATTATCCAGTGGTGGGAGATTGGGAGGATACATATTAAAGGTTTCTGACAACAATATGTTTCTCATTCTACAATGTGTATGGAAATATTAGAGTGGATTGAAAAAGAAATTAATGCCATTGAGGAAAAGATGGTTGCTACCAATTCTATCAATTTGCAAGAAAAGTGGACTGATTTGAAACAAGAACTGTGTTCAGTTTTACAAGTAAAAGTTAAAGGGGTGATATAATGCCCTTTTCACAAGATGTAAAATAAGTATTTGATGTCCTTAGATTGTATGTGAAGTTTTAGCTCAAAATACCCCACATATATTTCTATATAGCATGTTAAAGTAGTCACTTTTTGAGGGTGAGCAAAAACGCACCGTTTTTGTGTCTGTCCCATGGGCGGAGCTAGGGAGGGGCCAGCAGGTGCTTCAGCACCCCCAAGAAAGACCAAAGCACCCCGATAGCACCCCCAAAAATTATTTCTGGAAGCAATTATATTCAGGCTGTATTCTATGGAAGCCCTGAACCGCATTTTGAAGAAAAAAAAAGAAAAGAAAACTTATCTTGTTATTTCCAGATATTAAGTCGTTATTTCAACATAATATCTCGTTATTTTGACATAAGAAGTCGTTATTTCGACATAAGTCGTTATTTCGACATAATATATGTTATTTCGACATAATATCTCGTTATTTCGACACAATAACTCGTTATTTCGACATAATAAGGGGACATTCTAATCATTCTTATAATGGTTTTCTATGCGAGGAAAATGCTTAACGTGTAATTAAACGTTGTGTTCATATTCTGGGCTCATCTGATTTTTTGTACATAGCATAGCCTACTTTGTTATGATTTTAGTATCATAATGATTAATAAATGCACGCACAATTATCCGTGAACTTGATTTGAACAAATGCCTTTCAACTTGTGTGTGCAAAATTCAGAATTAAATGAATGTGCAGCAATTTGTACAAATAGAGAGTCTGTAGGCCTATACTGTACCTATACTGTTATACTGTTGTAGCCATTAAAAAAGCGCATTTAGTTTCATATCTATGTTGATTATGAAAAGTGAACAGCACGAGTAAGATAGGATGCGCAATATATCGGGAGACATGGAGTGGGTCAGACATGATTTTGACCACTTCATTAAGTTTTGTTTTGTAGAAAGCCTTTCTTTAAAGTGAATTTCGTTTTGGATAAATTGTATCTTAATTTTAATAAATTTTTCATCAACCAATGGCCCAGTGGAACACCACAAGTGTAACTCTGTGCCATATTGTACAAAATAAAAGTTTTTTATAAACAAAATTCCTGGTGAAAAATTAAAGTAGACTAGTGTGATCAACAGTGCCAATTTTCTTCAGATTTTATTTTATTTTTCCAAAATTATTCAAAAATATTTATTTTTTTACTCAAAAATTGAGATGCCTACTCTCAAATAAATGAGGCCTACAATTAATCAGATGCAAATAGAAATATAAAACCAGTCCTAATTGAAAGAGAACAAGTGGACAAAAAGATTGAATCCAATATTGGGTGATAATATTGCATAACAAGTGATTTATAAGCAATTTTTTGTAGTCCGGTCATTTTTGACCGGGAACACCACAAGAGTAACAATGTGCCATTTTGTACAAAATAAAAGTTTTTCAAAACAAAATTCCTGGTGAAAAATTTAAGTAGACTAGTGTGATCAACAGTGCCAATTTTCTTCAGATTTTATTTAAAATTTCCAAAATTATTCAAAAATAATGTTTTTTTTACTCAAAAAATTAGATGCCTACTCTCAAATAAATGAGGCCTACGATTAATCAGATGCAAATAGAAATATAAAACCAGTCCTAATTGAAAGAGAACAAGTTGACAAAAAGATTGAATCCAATATTGGGTGATAATATAGCATAACAAGTGATTTATAAGCTATTTTTTGTAGTCCGGTCATTTTTGACCGGGAACACCACAAGAGTGACAAGGTGACAAAACCCCCCCTAAAATATTAAGAAAATTGTCACAAAACATTTCAGAAGTAGTTATACCATTTGTGAAAAAAGTCACTAAGTTTCAGTCCAAAGCGATAACATTAACTAGTATTTTCGGGAAAAAGAAAATCTTCTCCGGGTCAAAATGACCCGAACACCACATGAGGGTTAAAACTTTAATTGTGATCATTAAAATAATTGAATATTAAATATTTAGTGGCCAAGTTTTGCTCATGTATTAATAGTATATACCTCTCTCTCTCTCTCTCTCTCTCTATATATATATATATATAGAGAGAGAGAGAGAGAGAGAGAGAGGTATATACTATTAATACATGAGCAAAACTTGTCCACTAAATATTTAATATTCAATAAAATATTGTTGAGATACAACAACTTGTGTCCTTTTACCTCACACAGACATGCACTGAAAATTTCAAACACTTTTAGCCTTTTATGTTCAAACCGAAGTCAGAAAGATGGAGACACTCAAGAAGAAGTGACAACATGTAGAACAACATTTCTGATTGGTTAGTTGGTGAATTTATGTAGCTTATATGTAGTTATCTTCTAGTCATTGATTAGCATACTATGTCTTGATAATCTATAAATCGTGTTCCGGGGGCAGGGTTTATGTAAATTTTAGGGTTCATGATGTCACTAACCCGGGAGGAATGAGGTGTAGTCCCTACCAGCCGTTTGTTGTAGTCATTAAAAAGCGATTTCTTTAAAAGAAAATATCTCCCTTTGCTTTGAGCGCCGTAACTTTGCAGATGTAGTTTATGCTCAAACAGCAACATTACACACTAACTAAAGTTATAAAAGTGAAATCATATTCAACCACCCCTTTAAAAACGGCTCTTGTGAGAAGCAGATTTTTGTCTACAAGGGATATGGACGGTCCAACATCTTATTTTTTTTAATTTAGAGCGTAAAGTTGGACAAGATAATGATAATGATAATGAATAATTATCATTATCATTTATATCATTTATCATTATCATTTATATCATTATCTGATATAAAAGATAATGTATCGGTTAAAGGACAATAATGGACACTCAGCCTTATAATAAGTGGGATAATCAGGGATGCAAACTCATCAGGGATGAAGAAGGGGACAAAGATGCGAGACACCCATCCAAAATGTTCTATTTAATGTTATAAATGAGTCTATTTATACATTTCTAAAATGTTATAAATGAGTCTATTAAAAAAAATATTTATTGTTTTAAATAAATAAATTACGTAAAAAATAGTTTGAAATTAATGAATGAAGACTAGTTTCGTCCAGAGTTTTTGAGCAAATCTCCATCAAATACAAAGGTCACTGGTCGCCAGCTACTGCATAACAGTCTATTAAGGTCAATTCACACTGCACAGACAGATGCAAACCAACGGCGACAGTAACCTGATTACAGAACGTCACTTCTTAGACATTCTAAATCCCATTCAGTAAGTTCAATTGGCGAATACAAACTCCGACACTGATCTGACAAAACCCGACGAAGTGTCTGTTGCCGTCTGTCTGCGTCTGTTGGTGCGGTGTGAATTGGCCTTTAAAATGCAATCTTTATTTGAAGCGTAATATTAGTGTCAAAGGTTATTTACACATTTTGATCACTGCCGTAACATCAGTATTTATATCTGGCCAGGGTCTGCTAAGAATTGGCAGATGTACTTCTTCATTACTGGGTGGTTCTGTCCTTTTACACAGGGTTAGTTACCCCACATTATTATGTTTCTTGGGTCTGCGCTATTCCTTTCAAAGCAAACAAACCAGCGCGCCTTTATTTGTTGCTTAGTGACGGTTATGTTGAAGTAAGCCAGAAATGCACAGGTGCTGCGTAATTCGGCTATATTTAATATTCATACTGACTGAGGAGTTGTGTGCTAAATCTGTGCAGATTACATAAACTTTGGCAACAAATTGAGTGAACATAATTTGTGAAACAACCCGCCAAACAGCCTAGTGATTTGACATTGTTACCCTCCACAGTTGATTTTTACCCACATTTGGCGGGTGTTAAAGGGGTCATGAATTGTTTTGTTGTTTTATAATGGTTCCTGTGGTGCACTTATAATGTTAGTATGACAGAATTGTCTTGTCTACACAGTGCCATGGGACTAACTTTACTTAACATTTTCTTATTTTCATATTGAAATTGTTCATTTCCTACTCCTTAAAGGGATACTCCACTTTTTTTGGAAATAGGCTCATTTTACAACTCCCCCAGGGTTAAACAGTTGAGTTTTACCGTTTTCAAATCCATTCAGCCGATCTCCGGGTCTGGCAGTACCCCTTTTAGCATAGCTTAGCATAGATCATTGAATCGGACAAGACCATTAGCATCGCTTATTTTTTTGAGAGAGATGCTAATGGTCTTGTCCGATTCAATGATCTATGCTAAGCTATGCTAAAAGTGGTACCGCCAGACCTGGAGTTCGGCTGAATGGATTCGAAAACGGTAAAACTCAACTGTTTAACTCTGGGGGAGTTGTAAAATGAGCCTATTTCCAACAAAAGTGGAGTATCCCTTTAAAGGTGCACTGTGTAATTTCTAGCGGCATCTAGTTGTGAAGTTGCGAATTGCAACCAGCAGAGGTTACAGTGGCCGACAGGAGATGTCGTCGTCTAAGACAGCAGAGAGTAGCCAGTTAAGCAATGAGGTTTCTTTACAAAGATAAATTAAGAAATTAGGTTTACCTAATTATTCAGTAAAACGATATGTTATTGCGAACATTATTGTTACTTGTTCATCACTGTGTCAGTGTTTTATTCACTGACTTTAGCTAGCTTCTTTGCACGAAGAACTACATAGTGACGAAACGCGTTTGTCCGTTTAGGGCTACTGTAATCATGTCAGTGCATTTCAAAGGGGACCCGCGGTGTATGTAGATAGAATTTGCTCATTCTAAGGTAATAAAAACATAACGGTTTATTAAGTAAGGTCTTTATACACCATTGAAAACATAGTTTTGTATATGATATTGCATTTCTGTCAACAGATCCTCCTAAACATTACACAATGCACCTTTAACAGTTCACCAGGCTCTTAATGATTTTTGGCTGATTTCTTAATATCTGAAGGCTTTTCCTAATGATCATTAGAATAGAACACATTTCACACTCAATAACTCATGAAGGTCCAGACTTTAAAACTCTTGATTCTAATCTTTGGGTAGAAAGCTCGATTCGATTCACGATTCACTTTTTTTCGTTTTAATTCAAGAATGATTTTTGCAAATTCAGAACGATTCGATTCGAGACTTGAACTTGCCCTTATGAAAATGTACCACTGTTCTTGAAATCGTTTGAAAAGTCTATAATTACAGGTAAGACCATTGATGACTCCACATTACCATGCCAATGTTGACGTTTTTTTTCTATAGCATTTGTTATGAAAAATAGCAACCTTAACAATCAGGGTATCTTCCGTCCATTTCATTTCCTATTTGAAATGAAATAAGCAGAAACGAGAAACGGCGCCTTTATTCGTTTTTTCGTTTTTTCCAAAAAAACGAATAAACGAGATTTCGGCTTGATTTTTCGTTTTTTAGTTCACAGGCAAAAAACGAATAAATTACTTAAAAATTCGTTTTGCACATGTGGACGGTCATGAGGCGCCCCTGTCAGCCGATTGGTCAAGAAAATCTGATCATGTGACGTCATCGGTAGTTCCCCAGGTTTATTCAACAAAATAATAGTCCTATGGCTCTGCGTACCGCATATTAAACTATTCAGGGCAGGTCCTGGGCTTACTTATGTGCAACTTATCGCGTTTCAGAGAAATATTTATATATCATAAATATTAAATATCTGCACCCAGACGGTTTTATTAGCTGTGCGGAGTTAAATCTGTGTGGTGCTGCGCTAGACAGCGCAGCGGGTGAAGCATGTTCAGTCAAGTGTAGCATCAGTCATAACTCTTCTTTTAGACAATACGCTCAGTTTTGGACAAGGGGTGGCTATTGCAAATACTGTAATGCAAAACTGCTGATGGTGGTGGGTATACCGCGATGATGGTAAATAAAATTGTACTGTAACTGTAGCCGCGAGAGTGAGACAGCGAGATGATTGACAGGACGATAGCGGAGGAAAAAGCGCAAGATTTTGTTAGTAAAGAAATATTTATTTGTTTAATATAAAAGTGAGTTTGTCTTTGAAAACAACAACAACAAAACGGTGAAATAACAGTGTGATCACAAAACTGAGCGTTCGTTTTAAAGGGAAATTTCCAAATATATTTTATTTATTTGTTAGCCTATAATGCTGTTGTTTTATGCTACAAGTTATGCGGATGCGGGAGTTAAAACTGTGCTGGGCTATGTTGGTGACCCATGCCAGTGTAATTGTAGCCTACAGCGTAAAATACAACCACAAACACACGTAAGATGTATGCATAGCCAAAACACAACACGAGTTTGTTTAAACTTGATTTTTATTACCACCCATAATTTTTTTTTTTTTCGGACTCCACGCCAGAAGTCCCCCGTCAGCACCCTAACCCTTATGTTGCGGGTCAATTAGAACCGTTTAGGGTGCTTTCACATCTGTAGTTCCGTTCATTCCGGACCAAGGGAGAAAATTATACTTTGTTGCATTTTTCAGGCGTTTTGGTTCCTTTTCACACCACACTGATTGCTCTGGTCCGAATCAGTTGATGAAACGAACCAAAATGCAGTCACGTGACAACATCCACATCACTCGTTGGCCAGATGGGTCGTGAACATATTTCTGCAATTTGATTGTCAGAATTAACGTGCGGGCAGCTGGTTTAGTCCAAAAATGCGCCGTTCTTTGGCAATTGGGTCTGTTCGAGGTCGGATCACTTTCTCACCACAAACGAACCGCTCCTGAGTTCGTTTGAAAGCGTACCGCTTGTTTGGTCTACTTTTGGTGCGCGCACCCGAGTGCGATTGCTGCATTCACACCTGCCCAAACGAACCGCACCAAGGGGGAAAATGAACTCTAGTGCGATTCAACAGAACTAAATGAAGCAGGTGTGAAATAACCCTTTCTAGTTGTTGGAAATACTGGTTAACCTATGTTTTTTTTCTTGATATTTTGTGACTTTTTCTCATTTATCATGACGAACATGCAAAGTTTCAACATGCTGATGTGTTTTGACATAGCCTATACAAACAAAATTACTAGGCTATAGTAGGTTACGTTCCTGATGTTCACGGGTCAATTTGACCCAAACATTTTAACGCTCTAATGCAACTGTAGGCTACTGACCCAAAATAATAAAATTGCTTGGTTATATATATTTTTTTTTTTTTTTTTTTACAACCTTATGAAGCTATAATTAGCTTTTCCACTTATTTTAATACAGAAAAATATTTTGTCAGCCACAGATGGTAAAAATGAGCCATCATTGTTTCAATCTACCTGAAATAATATTAAACCTTTGTTTGTTGGTATTTTGTGACTTTTTTTTTTCATTTATCATCATGATCATGCATGCAAAGTTGCTGATGATAACATGCTTGATAACAAATAAGCTCTCATTTCTATATTCAAGATATCTGAAATACCTAGCTTTTAACCTTTTATGATTTTCAAAGGCAGCTTTACAGAGCCAATACATAAATAAAAAACATTTATTTGATGTATGTTTTTGTTATGTTTTGTTTCTCACTCCCATATGAGTGAATAATGAGCTTTCCCACAATTTTGCTTAGTGTGGCACAAGACTTTGGCATAGACAGCAGGAAAAATGAGCTCCCAAAGATTGACATTTAAATAAGTAATTTCACAGGTTTTTGATGATACTGATAAGAAGATGTTTCCGAGTTAGAGGATGCTTCAGAGATTGAGGAAAATGTTGTTGAAGATACAGAAAATGAATGAAACTAGGGAAACTAGGGAACTATGTCTATAGGAAACTAAAGGGAAAGTTAGGAAAAATAAACATTATTTTCATTATACAGCTACATTTAATTGTTCAGTTATGATGTTATAAGCATAAAATGTGTAAGAAAAAATTAAAACGTAAAAAAAAATTATGCAAAAAAAGTCAGTAGGCCTATACTGTTTATAAAAAGAAAACGGTTTTAAAAATGGTTAAAAAACAATTTGACCAATTTGTCAATTTGACCCGCTCCGTAAGTAGCCTACACGGAAATCGAACAGTGAGGGTATGTTCAGCATATAGCGTTTATTTGAGATTTTTTTAATGTTTGACAACATCTTCCTCCACTCTTTGAACAATTTTAATTAACATTAGCCTATTCGTTATTAACAAAGCTAATAAGACGGATGAGATAACACAAGTAAATGAAAGACCTATGGATTAACCTTTCAAACGAATGCGGTTCATTGTTATTTTTTAATGAAAACACAACAACAATAAAATAGTAGGCTACAATAAAAAAAAACTCCTGCATAGTATTACATTTGAATTAACAAAACGATTAAGACGGAATAACAACAGCATAGGCTAACAAATAAATAAAATATATTTGAGATTTTTCCCTTTAAAACGAACGCTCAGTTTTGTGATCACACTGTTATTTCACCTTTTTGTTGTTGTTTTCAAAGACAAACTCACTTATATTAAACAAATAGGCCTAAATATTTTTTTACTAACAAAATCTTGCGCTTTTTCCTCCGCTATCCTATGTCCTATTGTTCTGTCGATCATCTCGCTGTCTCACTCTCGCGGCTACAGTTACAGTACAATTTTATTTACCATCATCGCGGTACCCACCACCATCAGCAGTTTTGCATTACAGTATTTGCAATAACCACCCCTTGTCCAAAACTGAGCGTAGGCTATTGTCTAAAAGAAGAGTTATGACTGTTGCGTATGCAGTTGACTGAACATTCACCCGCTGCGCTGCCTAGCGCAGCACCAGACAGATTTAGGCTAATAAAACCGTCTGGGTGCAGATTAATATTTAATATTTCTGATAAATATTTCTCTGAAACGCGTTAAGTTGCACATAAGTAAGCCCAGGACCTGCCCTGAACAGTTTAATATGCGGTACGCAGAGCCATAGGACTATTATTTTGTTGAATAAACCTGGGGAACTACCGATGACGTCACATGATCAGATTTTCTTGACCAATAGGCTGACAGGGGCGCCTCATGACCGTCCACATGAGCAAAACGAATTCTGAAGTCATTTATTCGTTTTTTGCCTGTGAACTAAAAAACGAAAAATCAAGCCGAAATCTCGTTTTTTCGTTTTTTGGAAAAAATGAAAAAACGAATAAAGGCGCCGTTTCTCGTTTCTGCTTATTTCATTTCAAATAGGAAATGAAATGGACGGAAGATACCCTGATTCTTAACCTACACATTTAGAAACTATAGATACAACATGCCACAGTTGTAATATAAAGATAGCCTACTGAAAAAATATATTTCCTTAACATTTGATCTATTAAAAATTCTACACGATAGTCAATATTTTCCACAATAAATACATTCAAATATGAGAAATTATAGTATGGGTGGTCATATGGTTTTAAAAGTTTTCTAAATTATGTTGGTGCAAGATGATGATTTCTCCTCTTTTCATCAGCCTTTTTAAGTTTATGTGGCTGTTTTAGATCATGTTTGACTTTCTCTATAGCGTTTTAAATTTGGGTCAAATGGGTCAAACATTTTATCATCGGCGTCGTAATAGGAACAGCGCGCTCAATTATTGGCGCAATATGACTGAACTCCGGTTTATTGTGTATTCGTGGCGAATGCACAATAAACCGGACTTCAGTCATATTGCGCCAATAATTGGTCCATTCACGTAGCGCGTATAAAAGCTCTGACTATATTTCCATTAACTATGGTATAAATATTGGGGGGGTTGTACTTGACAGTTTTAGTTATGACAGTTTTTTTGGGGGGGGGGGTGAATTCACTGTTTTTCTATTCGATTCAAGAACGATTTTTGCAAATTCAGACCGATTCAATACGATTCATATTAAAATACAATGCGTGAAAATTCATTCATTGTGACCTCATGACCTCATGATTCACTCATGACTGTCCTCGCAGATCCCATCCCCCATTTTCAACAACTCATCGGATCTAGACGAATCGCGTAAGTAATCTATTTTGATCTCAAAAAGGTGAATTTACAACCAGACTGCGGTTACTGCAAAAACTGATCACCCTGTTGAGGTTTATTTTGACATAACAACCAACTGCCTGGCTTTGCTTTATCCTTTTCCTAATATGCAAATATTCAAACACATAAAGATTGTTCTGACCGTGCTGCTCTAAACTCTCTCTGCGTCTGGGTCTTTCTCTCCTAAACGACATGACCGACTCTGTTTCAGTTGCTTCATCCAGAGTCTCCACACTGCTGGCCACATTAGGGCTGAGAGAAAGAAATAGAAAAACAAAGGATGAGGGAGAGTGATTAGACAAGTACTGCTTCAATTGATCTGAAGCCACCTAATAATAACCCACATCCAAAACATCAAAACTCCTCTAAAATACACTCCTTACTCATATGGTGTACTTAATATATATACTGGTTTAGCATATTATGTTAGCAATGACCTAACAACCCCTTAACCCTGGTATATTTTCTACATATTCAAAAAAGCTCAAACTGAACACCCATTGTTAAGCTTTTTCAAAAGTTACATCATGTCCTAAACAGGTGTCCTAAATGTGGCCTGTAATTTTTCCCTGCTCTGAAAGAGAAAATGTTGTGAAAGTAAAAAAAAAAAAAAAAAAAAAAAAAAATAACCGCCAATCAAACCAGTGACCAGCAACTTCCAGCATAAGTACTTTAGTAATTTACTTATTATTGCTTATGGTATCTGAGAGGTTTTTACGTGCATCAGTTTGTGCCTTACTGGAATGAAGGAGGTCTTGAGTCACCAATGCCACCTGGACGCTCTGTGGGTGGCGGAGGAAGGGGGGGCGGAGGAGGGGACGGTTCGGTTCGCAGTCCTGCAACAGGAGCTGGAGGTGTTGCAACTTCCCCTGCAGCACTTTCTGAGGAAACCAGCTAAAGAAACCAAAAATCGAAAAGCAGGTGCTCAACCAACTTTAGAGGGGGTTCCAAAAAAAAAAGTGTAAAACCAGCTAAAGAAAAAGGTAAAACATAAGGAAGATAGATGTGATGGAATGAGACACAGAAGAGAGCATACGAGAAAAAGAAAATCAAGAACAGAAACTTTAGACATGGGCATCCACCCCTAACCTTATTCAAAGCGTGTCAACATCACAAAGAGTACAATAAAGGTGTGACACCTCCTGTGACGGGTTTACACTATAGATTATATCATGTGACATTTCATACACAGGCTTAAAAAATATGTTATGTTTAGGCCACTACTATAGTAGAAAGACTGTTATTCTTGTTGAGTAGCCTACATATTGTGTGTAAACCAGGGTCCAAAACTTACTTTTACCATACCACATTCATGAAATAGATCGAGCTGTCTAAATCATTTGTAAAAATGTCTCTGGTTACTTGACTGTAACATGTTCCCTGAGAAAGCGGGAACGAGATACTGAGCTGAGGAGCTTTGAGAATACTTCTTTGTATGACCAGCCATGAATAATGTGTGGAACACGTCAATGAAATTGACATTGAACTTGACAGCCTCAGATGGTGACGTCATTGGAATGCTCATTAGAGGCTATAATTAGATGTGCCACAGGTGCATCCTCAGGTATCACTTTGTCTGAAAACGGTCCTGGGACATCCTCAATGCGGCAATGAAGCCGCATAACGTTTTTGCTATTTCTGTTTAAGGCTGCTCTTAGCTTTGCTGCACCTATCTGTGTTGTGCTGTGATGCAGGTCTTATTCTCTTTTAATTTTGTAGTTCTGTAAAGCACTTTGGTCAGTCAGTGGCTGTTATAAAATGTGCTATATTAATAAAATGAACTTGAACTTGAACTTGATGAAGCGCAGCACCTCATTCCCGCTTTCTCAGGTAACAGGGTTACAGTCAAGTAACCTGAGACGTTCTCTTTCAAAAGCTACAATCAATGTCTAGACTCCTCACGGTTGTGTAGTGTGTGCTCACAAGCACTTCCTTGATTAGCTCACAGCATTCCTTGAAGAGTGAGTGAAGAAAGAGAGAATATTCTGCCCACTGCCTAGTGAAAACTAACTCCTAAGCAGAGAGACAGAAAGAGAGCTTGTCACACACACACTCACACACACACACACACACACACACACACAGTATGGTTCTGAAGACAAAGAAAGGATGCACCTGTGGCACATCTAATTATAGCCTCTGACGAGCACACATTCCAATGTCGCCACCGTCTGAGGCTGTCAAGTTCAATGACAATTTCATTGACGTGTTACACACATTATTCACAGCTGGTCATACAAAGAAGTATTCCCAAAGTGCTTTAGCTAACATTGAGTGTAGCTTTTGAAAGGGAACCATTCTTATGCAATGTAATTGTGACAAGTGCATTGTGAAAATTTACTGGCCTTGAAATATGTACTTTGTTTCATTATTTCATCACGTGATTTACACATTGTGACTAGCATAACTTCACTTCGCATTTATGTCATTTTGTGCCGATAAATACAATTTAGAACCCTGGTGTAGACTGTTTAAACATTTTAAGTGAATATAACAAAATAATATAATAGTACAGTAACAGGTTATGCTTGTAGTGAATGTGCAAAGAGCCATCTCCTACCCAAGAAACCACTCTTCCATTAAAGCAGGGAAGTTTTGCAGAGTCGTCTGATATCTCTTCTTTCACCACCCTGCCAAAACACACCACAGGGACAGACATACACAGAGTTAACAAATTTACACAAACTCTAGCTCAAAGAAATACAGACAAAGACTCAGATATAAGACAGACCATGTCCAGAATAACATAGTAATGTCATGCTTACTGCACAGTATGTACTGTATGCTGACCAATATATTTTTAAGTACCGTATGTAAAAGTAGTGTAAAATTTCAAAAAGTAGGCTACATAACATTATAACATTTGATTATTCTGTATTTATGTCAGTTATGAGTTTACATTGTGTAAGAACCATTCAACCCACCGTAAAACAACTAAAAGCAGTTTCAATAACTAAAAGTAGTTTCTACACATGTAAAATCACATATGTATAGATACCACAGATTCATAGATACAGATACTAGGGTAACTTGTCACAATGTCTCTTGTGTTGTCATGGTAGCTTTTTTCTCTCATGATATTATACCAGCAGAAGTATCACATACAAAGTTGTATTGCACTCAGCAGTATTACACCTCTATTATAGTGTGGATGTGACATTAGGAGCAGATGGAGCAGGAACAATTCTGTTGTATTAATTTATTCATTATTGTATTAATAAAAAAAAAATAAAAAAAATTTGTAGGTGATATTGGTGTCTTACAAGCCCATTAGGGCTGGGCATACAGTAGTATGCAAGACACAATAATAAAAACTATTCATTCATTCATATACAAAAATATTATTATTATTATTAATATTATTACTATTACAGAGAACACTGGAATATTATTGGAATATTCTTCACTTTCACACCACACTGCAATTCAGTTTTCACTGAAGTGAGAATCTGTAAATCCTACATTTTGAAGTTTAAAGTTCAAAACTTCAATAATGAATGAGAGCATTACAAACAAAGAAGTATTCCCAAAGCGCTTCAGCGCAGAACTGACACAAAACACACACAGTCTGTGAATGAAAGCGCATCTTAAAAAATGTTTTTATAATTTAATTTTCCATTTCATAATCATGTTATTATTCACAACATGTGAACACAGCATTCATTTATCTCTGGTTTTTATATTTATTATTAAATACAGTGATATATGTTATACTGCTCTGTATTTGCATAAAATGTAAATGTTGCTGTTAAATACTGGTGTGTATCTTGAGACAATTGCTTTCGGTTAAGACAGTTCAAACATCCATTTTAGTCTGGGACTAGGACTATGCCTTGTCTGTGAAACTGGGAATGCATTTCAAAAACACATCCTGTGCATTATAAATACTACATACTGCTAATGCTATATTGCATGCCATTCTAAATATTACCAAAGACTTAAATTTCAAGAAGAAAAATTATTCAAAATGGATTTCAAATCCTTTCACAAAACACACCATATATGTGAATAAAATTTTACATATTCTTCAGATCCTCAGATGTTGCACTACACTGAAAGCAAGAGGCAGGAAGTTGAAGCCAGACACGCATTCCCATAAAGAAACCTTAAACGTGTAAGCTTTTCACATAAAGCCACTCAGACGTCCCTGACTCTATTCCTCTCTGCCCTTTATTTAGTATAGGTTAGTTCCTTGTTTTCTACATCTCTGGATCTCTCCCATGGAAAGAGAGCCCTGAGGCTTGTCCCTGCCTGCATGAGACTTAAAGATAAAGAATCATTCATGTTCTTATGGACATACATTCCCAGGTCTATGACAGAGGTCCTTCAACCTTAAAACAAACAAACACACAATACACTGTCTGTGAATGAGAACGCATCTTATGAAAGCCACCATCTGGCTTCTGAAGAATACTACAGTTAAAAAAAAAAAAAAACTTAATGTAAACGTTAATGTAATAGCTTATTTAATAGTAAGCTATTTATTACGTTTTGTTTTCAAATTTTATATATTAAAAATAATTATATTGTAAAAACATTGTTGCACTTCAACATTATGTGCTGGTATTAACTTAAGTTGCTACTATATTCAATAACCCATACTTTATGTGAAAATCAATATTACATTGAGCTTAAGATTTTAAGTTTTGAAATAAATTACAAAAATCATTACATTAATAATGTATTACTTATTACATAATGAGGTGGGGGGAAAAATCTCACAATATTGTATCAATATTGTCTGATATATTTTTTTCACATTAATATTTTTCTGAGAACAGTGATTGACCATCACTCATTGCAAGTGAGAATAAGAAACATGCAGCATTAGACACAAACAAAATTCTGTTGAACCAAAATGTTTAATTTGTAACAATCTCTGAAGTTTTTAGTTTAGTTTATCTCAAAATTTTTAGTTTGTTTGTTCAATGAAGTAAAAAATTAAGTATAGCAGTAAATTCAGCAGCCACTGTGCAAAGCAATTAAGTCCGAGATTAAAAAGAACAAAGACCACAATATGATCACATTTTTGAAAAACAAGAGAGCTTTTTGACAGCAGTAGAATAGGACAGTTGTTTGATGAAAAATAATGAAGACAAACATTTGTTTTCTTTGGGATATTAGGATAATAAGAAAATTTCATATAGTGATATGATGTTGGTTGCAGGAACTAATAAATGCAAAAGGAGATCCCACTGTTCTGATTAAATAAAGAACACATCACCATATGCATCACCAAAACCTGAGCAAATTATTAGCCTAAAAGTTTTTTAAATCCTCTTCCTAAAAAAAAAAACAAGAAATATCACTATATATCTTATCACAACTTCTGTATCGTGATACGAATCATAGTCAGATTCTTGGTGATACACAGCCCCAAATCATTTGCACCAATGACTTGTGGACAGTAAAATCAGATCATTATTAAGCAAGCAAATGGGATCCATTTTGAGTTTTATGGCTTTAAAGGATAATCCATAACAACATTCCTGCCTTTCGGTTGAGTTGATGAATCCCTAAGGAAATAATATAATTATGTATTGGCAGGCCTTGGAACTTTGCAAGCATTTTTTCCTTGCAACAAGCTTTCTTTTCCAAACAATAAATTACTCACATTTGTGAGAGCGACCGGCACATGTGGAAATTATCAAGGCAACTAAGGTTAAAGACCCCATTGGGAGCTACAACAGTAGGATCCACAGAGCCAAGAAACTATTTTCAAAGAAATCTATGTTTGTATCATTTAAGTCCAGCAGTGATCCAGGTTTTATTAGCATAATTATACAGGATGCAAATGCTCATAACATTGGTTTGGTTAGTTCATTTTGAATTAACTTAAATTACTGTTGTTACGGGTAGAAAGTAAACATGTTGTCGTATTTAGTTATGTTCATTGTGCTCGCAAGAGTACTTTAAAGAACAAATGTATAGATACAACAGGCCTGGCAAGGGAGCACCAGCATGCTAATTTCAATTAGGTGTTTGAAAGAGAAAGTGAGATAGAAACAGAAGGTGAGAGAGAGGTGAATGATGACAGACTATGCCACATTTTTTAATCTTAGGATAACTGCATGAATGTCTTGGAAACATGTCACATGTGCATATAGCCATGGTCCTAATACTTCCCACATCTGCAGACTGCATCATTAAACAATAGGCCACGAGAGGTTTTGCATTAACATATTTTTACAATGGCCAAGGTCTGCAATGGTAAACATCACAACTTAAAATACACTGTTTAAATTAGATGTATTAATAATAAAAATTACGACAAACAAACAACTGTAATATTACCAAAGCCACTAGAAGACAATGCTGCAACCTTTGGCCAAAAAAGCGTAACTGCTAATGCTAACAACTGCAGGAAAGGAGACCAGAGGCTGTTTTTTTTAATTGATGTCAATGGAGAAGAGGCATCACTACGCTGAATAAACGGCTTTTGTGAGGAAATAGCTTTTGGCAGGCAGCCTGTCCACTAATCTTCAACATGTTTTACGCTAACCAATCTTTTTGTTGGGAATGATATGTAGATTTTACTATGATAAAAATGCTATTTTATAAGAGAAGGCAGAGAAGGGAATGTCACGACAGGTAGGACTCATCATAGTAATTAATATTAATATTGAATGGTATTGTATATTGTCTAAAAAAAAGTCAAACATACAGATTTGTTTCTTTGGCCAGGTTTTACCAGTTATGATAAGACTTAAATTGTAATGAATATTATAACTACAGGTATGCATATGATGCTGATATTATGCATTTTAATGAATAAAGAGAAAAATAAACAATTTAATTGTGTTATATATATTTTTTTTTATTATTATTATTATTATTTTATTATTATCATTGGCATTACAGGGATTATTCAAAACAAATAAATAGAAAAGAACGAAAGGAACCACATCACAAGTCAAACATACAAGTGTTTACATGAAACCTCCACCTGAATTTGTTATCCTTGACTTGGAAGTCTGTTCATGTATCAAACTTTGAAGAAAAAAAAAGGATACATTACAGAATACATAACAATCGACATCAAAGACGTCAAAGAAGTCTTTATGGGATGTACATGAATACAAACACAAATATACATAAAAATAAATATAACAAATAAAATAAAAAAGTAAATGATAATAATTAAAAAAAAAAGTATGTTGTTGTTTTATATTGCATGTTGTTAATAAAAAAAATAAAAATAAAAAGTGTTCTTTCTATAGCTGCCAGGTTAGTCTTGTATTGTAATGATTTATGACTGCGGTTTGCCTAATGTTGATGATGATATAAACGCTTTTTAATGAATGATGGTAAAAAAAATAAAAAACATTAATTAATTAATGAATTAAATATAGATTAAATTACAATTAAGGTTTTAGTGTAATCTTAAATGTAGTTTTTTGCACCCTGCAGTGACTAGTAATTTGCAGTAATAGATATTCACACATTTTTTTTTCCACAGTAAAGCACATTCCACAAACAATGCAGTCCTACTGTACGTTTACTAGCCATTTAACACCAAATATAGAACATATACCGAGACCAACACGCTAATCCACAAGAAACTGATTAACATAATCTGTAACTGACTGTCCTAAAACTTTGAACGGCGGACACTGACATCACTGCCAATATGGTGACCCACATGATGATCCAAGTTAGCTGTTATGCTTTCTCCAGTGGTAAGAAGATACAGACTCTCTCATCTCCCTATAATAAGACAATCTCTGATATTACTACAGCTGTTCTTTTCTTTCAAGATCTAGATCAAGATGCCTTTTAATACTGAATCATAAATTCCACAAATATTTGAGGTATGGAACAAGTTTTGTAATGTCTTTTGTTATTTGAAGCAATAAAACTTAGTCCTGGAGAAACATTTGTCAACAGTAATCAACATGATCATTATACAAAATGGTAAGCAAGTGCTGCACACAGTCTTTAATGTCAGTTTGGTGTGTTATGGCTTTTACTTTATTGTATGCCTAAAATTAGTTTCAGGCAATAACATGAGTAATTACATGACAATTACATTACGGTGAAATGCTGGTTGATTTTCCTCTCTGATGTATCAGAGAGGAAAATCAACCAGCATTTCACCGTTTTAATTTTAAGGACACGGACCACACAAATGTAAAGTACACAAATAAAACGTAATGTTCCCTCTTTATTCACATCTAGAAACTTCTGTGCAGTAACTGAGCTCCTAAACATTGCCTGTTGTCCTGTAAGGGGTAAACAAGGCAAGAGTAAGCATCTAAAGTGAGCACAGCAAGGTCAGACAGAGGTCATACACTGGAGAAGAACAGTGAACTATACAAATAGTGTATAAAGGGCCTTACTAATGACTGTCAGCACTTTACACATTACAGCAACCATAAAGGAGAAAGCAGAGAAAAATCAAAGCTTTTATGATTTAATCAGATTACTCTGTTAGGGACAGGGAACACATGCTCCCAGGTTTGTATGAGAGGTGGGCATTTAGATACACAGCTGCTGAGAGGAGACAGCCAGTTTGGCTGAGACTTTCTAACACAAAAGACAGATACAAATACAGGATTTCACAGACAGGACTTATAAGGATGTTGGAAACACAAGTCTTCTAATTAATCATTAACAATAGACTGAGGTACATATAGAGACAGCATCAGGTACCATAGTTCTTTCTCTCTCTCTCATGTAAATATAAATGTGTGCGTGTCAATAAATATTGATAACCATTGTAGGCTTTGTTTGTGTAGATAAAACTGATTGAGACATTAGCAGCATCACTGGTGTGTGCTGATCTAATCAACAGCTGCTCTAAAGTGACATTCCCCTAACCAAGTCCTAACTACACTTTATACTACGCTTTAACCACTTAGGGGATTTTTCTACTACAGACATGCACACCTTAGTTATACTCTTAGAGACTTAGTTTTTACCTTTGAGATTACCTTAAAAAAATGAAATGGCCTAAACATTTAGTTGCCAAACTAACAGAAATTGCGGTGAAATTAAATCTCAGCACTCATTCTGTATGGGTCATGTGTGATTAATGTGATAAAAGAAAAAAAGTGATTAAAAAAAATAAGTGATTAAATGGGTTTTCGGACATTGTATTGTGATACCATGAAATGAATGCCATGGTTTTTTTGGGGGGATAAATCATCCTCAGAAAACTGTACTATGGCTATACCATGGAGCAGTGATGGTATGACATGGTAATGTCATGGTACTATAGCATACCATTGTGCTCCAATTCATGTATCATGGTTGTCCAAAAACCATGTTACACTTTAGTATAATTCCATGCATGTTGTTTGCACATGGAACCATATTAACAAAGATTACGAGACATGATGATATCATAGTATTGAAATATTTTTGTATATGTACCATGCTACTAACACTGTATTATTTTAAGTATATTTGAGAACCATGTAAATACAATGATTAGTTAAAATAGTAATAATTCAGTACAGAAGAAGGTAAAGTAACAGTACAAACAATAGTATGTTGTTTGTTGTCAAAATACTTAGGAATTACCATCTGATACAATCGCCTCTTGAAAAGAGGATGCGCGTTCACGTCCACGACTCACCCAAAGTCCTGATCCATGGACTTGAAGAAGAACTTATAGTTAGGTTTATTGAGGACTTGTTTAAAGTCCAACAGTGAGATTTCTTCCGAAGAGATTGGAATCTTCACCAGGTACGGCGTCTCCTCCTCGTCTATATGATATATTATTTTGGTTTCCGCCATTTCCTCGGTAGTTTTTTCTCCTTCGTTCAGACAAAACCAACTTTCCAGGCGGATTAGCTGGGAACCATTTCAATTTTAAGGTACAAACGATCTTTCTGTTTCCCTCGTATTCATTTTTAGACGTCTGAGGGAAAGGTTATAAACCGTATTCCTGTTGTCCTCCTTTTGTTGTTGTTAAATTCCCCAGGTATTCATACATTCATGGTGTTCCCAAACTTTTCCAGCGAATGCATACAGTGCGGTTGGGGGAGGGAAAGCCAACGCGGCGTTATGACGTTTAGGAGGAGCGTGAAACCCCCCTTCGTTCACCCTCTCCCATCATCAATTCCCCATTATAAACGCAACACCCTCTAAGTCTAAATTTTTTAACAAGCTATAGTGCACCCTAAAGTTTGTGGACACTTAAAGGTGCAATGGGTGATTCTCTACAGAAACATTTTGTTGTTGTTGTAAATGCATTGATAATCTCCACATATCCAATAGCAATCACTATGTGAAACGGTCTAAATGTATTTTTATAAATATATCGCCTGTGGAAGCTAGTACCATAACATTTTCTTTCAATCATTGCATTAAGTTCGAAAGAAATGATATGTACCCTGCATCTCCATATCCATCCTAAACAATATGTGAGATTAAAATAAGCGTGTCCCGATGTTTCCAGTGGATTTTCGAAGTGTGGATCCGTGCTCACTATAACAGCTAATATTGCCCACAACCCATTGCGTTTTGGAAGAGGATCCAGTTCAGAACAACAAACATGAGTAAAAAGTGTTCAGAAAACTACAAAAAAACAAAACATGGCGGATGAGCGCAACCAGCGGACGTAGAAAGGTTTAATAAAGGGATTTTAGCAGGCCTTTCGCCAAGTGGAGGCATTGGGGGGCAGTGACACCCCAAATGACACAACGTGCCCCCCTAATCAAAGGCGATGATGGGCAAGGCTTAGGCCTACCCCTGTCCACGGACTTCTAGTGTCAAATTTTCTCATTCAATTGCCTGCTGCTGCTACTATGTAAGCTTGTTTCCACAGTGAATAAAAACAGGTAATTTTTCTCAGAATTGCTTATTGCAATACAAACTCATTGCAAGTTATAAAGTCAGAGTTTCGTAATATAGGCTTCAATCACAATTGCATGTTATAAAGTCAGAATTGTGAGATAAACTCACAATTGTGAGAAAATGTCAGATAAAAAAATCGCAATTATCTTTTATTTTTTTTATTTCGTGGCGGAAACAACCTTGCTTCGGATTGCTTTTAGACAGAAAAAGCGGTCTATAAATGCTGGTCTATGATCAGTTTTCTCCGTGATAAAAGTATATTGGCGAAACTCCGGTGTTTTGAGTGGTGAGTGGATTCTGAGTTCTACACACGCGCAAATACTCTTGTTATAATAAGGGTCTTTCCAGAATTGGAGAACAATTTAGGCATCCATCATTTTGAAAAATTGGCCCTTTATTTTACTATTTTTTATTATGTATTTCATAAAAACAGGCAATACACCATAAAATTATTTGATTCGTCCAGCTCAGGTAACAAAGGCACATTTATAATATATATATATATATATATTTTTTTTTTTTTTTTTTTGTGTGTGTTTGGTGCAACCCTGTTACCAATACTAAGGAACCTGAAAAAAAGTATATTTATTGATTTTTGATAATTATTGATTATTGATCATTTCCTGCCATTAAGTGAAGAAAGTCACAATCACTCTATATAACTATTTAATTTCAGATATCACTTGATTTAAATTCATTTCAGTAACTTTTGAGTTCCATCTTTGCCAAGTTTTAAACTGTGACATGTTTAATTTGACTGATTTCAGTATATATTTTCAAGTATTTGCTCAAATGCATAATGCATATAATCCTTCAAACTACGGTAAGGACAATAGCTCAAGCCCCTGTGAGCTAAAAAAGTAATTTATGATTATTTTAATAAAAATGATATGGTAACAGGGTTGAAATTTAAGTAACAGGGTTGCGAAAAGTTACAGGGGTTGGATAGATAATTTACTTTTGATTAAAGATCATTGCAAAGAACATGTTGTTTTACACAAATTTCTGTCTTAAATGTGAGAAAAATTAGCGAAATGTGATGAAAGTGAGCTAAATAATTAAAATATATTAGCTATAAAATTGTATCTGAATTTTTACATCTGGCACCCCATAGTAATACATTAATAACATGAAATGTATGCTAAATTATAATCAAAATTATATTAATTATTTAGCTGAACTATTGATAATAGATCAATAGTTGGATAGATCAATCCAATGAGTTGGATCCGATGGCGGGGGAGGAAGCTGGACAGACTCGGCAGACCCAAACGTACTGTGAGGGTCTGTTGGGAACGTTTGGCCGAATCTCCTGTCAGAGAGATCTTCAACTCCCACCTCCGGCAGAGCTTCGACCAGATCCCGAGGGAGTCTGGAGATATTGAGTCCGAGTGGACCATGTTCTCCACCTCCATTGTCAACGCGGCCACTCGGAGCTGTGGCCGTAAGGTCTCTGGTGCCTGTCGAGGCGGCAATCCCCGAACCCGGTGGTGGACACCGGAAGTAAGGGATGCCGTCAAGCTGAAGAAGGAGTCCTATCGGGCCTGGCTGGCTTGTGGGACTCCTGAGGCAGCTGATGGGTACCGACGGGCCAAGCGGACTGCAGCCCGGGTGGTTGTGGAGGCAAAAACTCGGGCCTGGGAGGAGTTCGGTGAGGCCATGGAGAAGGACTATCGGTCGGCCTCGAAGAGATTCTGGCAAACCGTCCGGCGCCTCAGGAGGGGGAAGCAGTGCCCTACCAACGCTGTTTACAGTGGAGGTGGGCAGCTGTTGACCTCGACTGGGGATATCATCGGACGGTGGAAGGAATACTTCGAGGATCTCCTCAATCCCGCCGTCACGTCTTCCATTGAGGAAGCAGAGGCTGAGGGCTCGGAGGCGGACTCGTCCATCACCCAAGCGGAAGTCACAGAGGTAGTCAAGAAACTCCTCGGTGGCAAGGCACCGGGGGTGGATGAGATCCGCCCTGAGTACCTCAAGTCTCTGGATGTTGTGGGGCTGTCTTGGCTGACACGCCTCTGCAACATCACGTGGCGGTCGGGGACAGTACCTTTGGACTGGCAGACCGGGGTGGTGGTCCCTCTTTTCAAGAAGGGGGATCGGAGGGTGTGCTATCGGCCGATAGTAGAACCTCGGATTCAGGAGGAACAGTGTGGTTTTCGTCCCGGTCGTGGAACACTGGACCAGCTCTATACCCTCTACAGGGTGCTGGAGGGCTCATGGGAGTTTGCCCAACCAATCCACATGTGCTTTGTGGATTTGGAGAAGGCATTCGACTGTGTCCCTCGCGGCGGCCTGTGGAGGGTGCTCCGGGAGTATGGGGTCCGGGGCCCTTTGCTAAGGGCTATCCGGTCCCTGTACGACCGGAGCAGGAGCTTGGTTCGTATTGCCAGCAGTAAGTCAGACTTGTTCCCGGTGCGTGTTGGACTCCGGTAGGGCTGCCCTTTGTCGCCGGTTCTGTTCATAATTTTTATGGACAGAATTTCTAGGCGCAGCCAGGGGCCGGAGGGGGTCAGGTTTGGGGACCACACGATTTCATCTCTGCTCTTTGCGGATTATGTTGTCGTGTTGGCCTCATCAAACCAGGACCTCCAGCATGCACTGGGACGGTTTGCAGCCGAGTGTGAAGCGGCTGGGATGAAAATCAGCACCTCCAAATCCGAGGCCATGGTTCTCAGTCGGAAAAGGGTGGTTTGCCCGCTTCAGGTTGGTGGAGAGCTCCTGCCTCAAGTGAAGGAGTTCAAGTATCTTGGGGTCTTGTTCACGAGTGAGGGAAGGATGGAACGGGAGATTGACAGGCGGATCGGTGCAGCTTCTGCAGTAATGCGGTCCCTGTACCGGTCTGTCGTGGTGAAGAAGGAGCTGAGCCGCAAGGCGAAGCTCTCGATTTACCAGTCAATCTACGTTCCTACTCTCACCTATGGTCATGAGCTGTGGGTCATGACCGAAAGGACAAGATCCCGGATACAAGCGGCCGAAATGAGCTTTCTCCGCAGGGTGGCTGGGCGATCCCTTAGAGATAGGGTGAGAAGCTCGGTCACTCGGGAGGAGCTCAGAGTAGAGCCGCTGCTCCTCCACATCGAGAGGGGTCAGTTGAGGTGGCTCGGGCATCTTTTCCGGATGCCTCCTGGACGCCTTCCCGGGAAGGCGTTCCGGGCATGTCCCACCGGGAGGAGACCCCGGGGAAGACCTAGGACACGCTGGAGAGACTATGTCTCCCGGCTGGCCTGGGAACGCCTCGGTGTCCCCCCGTAAGAGCTGGAGGAAGTGTCTAGGGAGAGGGAAGTCTGGGCATCCCTGCTTAGACTGCTGCCCCCGCGACCCGGCCCCGGATAAGCGGTAGAAGATGAATGGATGGATGGTATTGATAATAGATTGTCCCTTATGAGTGGATTGAAGGAGATGATTTCTCATGAATAGAAGCTAGCTGTTAAGCTAGCTCTTACTGTCATCTTTAGGACAAACTTACTTATGTAAAAAAAGAAGAAGAAAACCTTTAAATTAATTCGATAATAAGTGTAACAGGGTTGCATTGGTTAGAGTGGCACATTCAATCAAGGCTAAAAGTTGTATAATAATATGAAAAATCGAAAAGAGAATATACCTTTGTTCTACCCATTCTGGCAGCAAACTGATAAGTGATGTCATTTCCTGTGAATCATGTCACTCACTGTTTTTTTCTTCTTCTGCCAGGCTAAATATGTTTCGGTAACAGGGTTGCACGTATGTTGTGGGACATAACTTTATTGCAACATTTCTATAATATGAAATATTTCTATCATTTAATTTTTTTATTTTTTTTTTAACAATTCAAAGAGGCATATATAAACAAAATCATACAAAAAAAGGTATATTTAAAATGTATTTTAACAGTTGTATTTAACATTCAGTTTGGTAATCTAGAACAGGGGTTTTCAACCTGTGGGGCCCGCCCCCCTAGGGGGGCGCCAACACCTGTTAAGGGGGGCGCGAGAAACTGTGAATTCAGAGGCTAAAGTGAAACGTGAATGTAAGATAGCAAATCTTTAGTCATCCACTAGAGGGGGCAATCTGATTAGTCCCGCAGCTAATCAGGCGAGGCGACCTCAGTCTCTGTGACGTTGCCATGGTGATATATTAGTTGGCTACAGAGCAGAGGAGCAGAGTTGACGCGATCGAGTTCAAGCTAAATATTAAAACAAAACAAAAATGGGCCGGTGGCTTAAACGTAATAATACCAGTGATAAAACGGGTGAACCGTCAGGCAAAAAAGAAGAAGAGTGTCCGACTGAACCTGTACAACTTCCGCAAATTGATGTCGAACCCTCCACGTCAACGGGGCTTTCCACGCAGAGAGGATTAATAGGAAAAACCAAAGGCCTGGGTGCATCAAAACGACGAAAGTATGACGAACAGTACATCAAATACGGATTCACGTGCATCACACTTAATCACGAACCACGTCCACAGTGTGTTGTATGTTCTGAGGTGCTTGCAAATGACAGTTTAAAACCTGTGAAACTAATACGTCACTTACAAACCAAACACCCGACGTTAAAAGATAAACCGGTTGACTTTTTTCGCCGTAAAGAATCAGGATTAAAAAATCAAAAACAAACTATGACCAGCCAAACCACTGTGGCAGTCAAAGCGCTTACAGCATCATATGAGGTGGCGTATTTAGTTGCCAAGGACAAAAAGCCTCATACAATTGCAGAGAGCCTCATTCGTCCAGCAGCAATGGCCATCTGTAGAAATATGTTTGGAGATAAGTTTGCCAGTGACGTTGAACAAATTCCACTATCAGACAACACTATGAGCCGCCGTATTACTGAAATGGCAACCGACATCAAATGTCAACTAATTGAGAGAATACGGGACGGACATTTTTTTTCATTGCAATTAGACGAGTCGACAGACATCTCAAACTCCTCGCAACTACTTGTATTTGTTTGCTACCGTCATGAGAGAAAATTGCTTGAAGATCTGTTATTTTGCTCAGCAATGGAAAAAACATGCACCGGAAGAGATATTTTTGAAAAACTCAATGGTAAATTGGATGAACTTGGTATTTGTTGGGACAACTGTGTCGGTGTGTGCACAGACGGAGCGGGAGCCATGTTAGGGAAAAATAAAGGGCTCGCTGCTTTGGTTCGTGAAGTAGCTCCGCATGTGCGTTTCACCCACTGTATGATCCACAGGGAGGTCCTTGCAGCAAAAACTCTTCCTGACGAATTGAACGCAGTGCTTAAAACAGCAACACAAATTGTCAATTTTCAATTGTCAAAGACTCGCCCCATAAAAACAAGACTGTTTGGCCTATTATGCAAAGAAATGGGGTCAGAATATGAATCGTTACTTTTGCACACGGAGGTACGGTGGCTCTCCAGAGGTAAAGCATTGCAGAGGATATTTGCGTTGCGTGACGAACTAAGACTTTTTCTGCTCGATTGAGCATCTTCCTTTGCAAATTTTTTTACTGACCCAAAGTGGCTCACAGATCTTGCATACCTGTCTGACATTTTTGATAGACTCAATACCCTTAATTCGTCTCTTCAGGGCCCGAATTCAAACCTACTAACAATGTCCAATAAAATTGTGGGGTTTGTGAGGAAATTGGAGCGATGGAGAGGACAGGTTGATGGGGGTAATGTAGACATGTTCCCAACCTTGGATGAATTTCTCACGGAAAATGAGCTTAATTGGGATGATACAAAAAAAGAAATAACTCTCCATCTACAAGCCCTGTCTGCACATTTCAATAAGTATTTTCCTGAGCAGCATAGTTGGAACCAGTACGACTGGGTTCGTAACCCCTTCATCGAAAGCGCAGTGAGTCTGTCATCAAATCAGCAGGATGCCCTTCTGGACCTTTCAAGTGACCGAACTTTGAAGACACTCTTTGACTCGAACACACTGCTGGAATTCTGGTTTGATACCCGACACAGCTATCCGTAAATCATTGTCCACTGTCAATAAGAGTGAGCGATACTTGCTTTTGATGTAAGTTAATATAGAAAATGTTGCTTCGCAGAGCCAAGTTGAGGCAAAAGGCAAAAGTATATAAATTGCAAGTCTCGCAAGTTCAGCGTACTCTGTCTCCACTGACAGCCAGAATTCCGGCAGTGTGTTCGAGTCAAACAGTGTCTTCAAAGTTCGGTCTCTTGAAAGGTCCAGAAGGGCATCCTGCTGATTTGATGACAGACTCACTGCGACTCAGATCGCAGCTCATAAGCAAACTTAAGAGATTACAACTTTACAAGTCACATCGATGTCACGTGTCTTTACGGCATTTTTACGGGTTGTGTGTGAACGCACTCTCTGATTCCGGAAAATCACTGGCAGTGTGAATGAACCAAAATCAAACGAACCCGGGTCAAATCCCGGGTCACTTTATCCGTGTATTTTCCGGAATCTCTGTGTGAAAGGGGCTATAGATGTGACATGAGCAACCTGTCTGACAGTTGTAAGTCTTCTAGTTGCTGTGCCAAGGGAAATCTGAATCATTCCCTTCAGAATCTTGCAGAGATGGAGAGCGTGAGTAGGAGCTGTCCATGAGCTAGGAGCAGGAGCTACTTTTGGTAAGTATTCTGATTAATTATTTTGTCATTTTGCCTCCACGTCCCCCCGATTGCCTGCAAGCTTCTCCTCCTGTCTATACGGTAATTTCTCTACTGTGCTACAGGTAGTCGCGTGGTTATGACGCAATCGTTAGCCAATTTTTACAAAAACGGCTTCTACGGGGCCATAACGTAAGATACAAGGTAATGGAGCCTTTTATACATTGTCTTGTTTCTTTAGAAATAAACAATGGACAAATCGAGTCTTTAAACGCCTCAGATGTAAAGTTTTTCGCTGTCAAAGTGACGCCAAAATGAATGGGAGTCAATGGATTGCTATCAGCAGGTGATGGCTGGTTAGCCAATGGATGCCCCCATAGAAGGTATGCTTTCCGGATGCTGGATTACCCCCTTGAACAGGATGCGTGTAACTAAAGGCGGGCATACACGGTGTGATTTTTGCTGTTTTACGAGTTCGCAGATAATTTTTTTCACTTGGGAGAAATCGAGTGGAAATCGGTGATGCTCGCATGGTTGCGGGTTGCGGCTTGCAGCGTGTGAGAGGAATTACGAGCCGAGCCGAGCCGAGCCGAGCACCTCCTGACCTCCCGATAATTGGTCGGCCCGATTTTCACCAGCGTATAGGCTGTCCCCTATTGCCAAATCATACACAACCACTTCACAGGCTAGATCGATGGGACTATACTCAGTGGCAGCAACCATACAGGCGTGTGCATATAGTCACACACACACACACACACACACACTTATTTTTCCTTGTAACAAATGGAGAGACAAAGTTAATTTATTACATTTTTGTTTAGTATGGGCTGTGTTTCCCTATCTGGATCACAGCGTTTGCAATCTGGAAAGTGTCCAAACAGTCTACAAACCCAGTATTCGGGAGTATTTTTTATTTTATGAATTCTATATTTTCTTATATTCTTTATATTAATTTGTTTTTCATTGTCCATTGAATTTCATCAGTCTGGACTCTCAATCTTTACAGATCTCACATAATATTCTCGTACATTTTCACTGTCTCAGCTTCTCTCAGTCACTTATCTCAGTCTTATCTCAAGAGTGACTTCTCTCCCAATTAAGGCAGTTCAAAACAGCACGGTTACAGCTCAAGGCAACACGGTTAATTATCAGGCAGAGCAGTTTAAAGCAGTGTGATTTAGTGTCAAAGCAGAGCAGTTTAACGCAGCGCGAAAAGCAGAGCACTTTAAAGCAGCGCGATTAGTGATCACAGCACAATCAAAAGAAACTTTTATCTCTGGATGCTAGCCTTTTATAAAAAATATTTTAAACCCAATTTTATGCTCTATTCCGGAATTTATTAAGCGCTTTATGTTATCTAACTGATGCACTTCTTGCGTTTCGCACTTCTTGCGTTTCATACTTCTTGCGTTTCACACTTCTTGCGTTATTTCGCACTTCTTGCGTTTCACACTTCTTGCGTTAAGGCGCTCCTTACTCATGCGCTCCTTCTTGAGACCTGGAAATTATCCTCCTTTTGATTCCTTATCAATTTTAGGTTCTTTTTGGTAGGGTCTTTTATTTAAGACCGTTACCAACCAGGCTCTAGCTTACCAGGAGCCACACAAAACAAATATAAGCAAAAAGTTGCTTACCTTATTTTATGGCGCGCCTTTGTTTTGTGAGGCCTCTGCCAGCACGCCATCCCCGGTCACTCCTCGACCCCTTCGCCACTCCTGGCTTCGCTCGCCAATTATGTTGTAGCAAATTTTAAGTTCTCAAATCGGGTCTCGAAGAAATCTCTCAAGAGTCGAAGTTCCAGGTTTCAGAAGAAGTAACTTTATTGACAAGCAACAAAGTGAGATGCATGTTCATCTGACTTGCAATGGTCGGACTTCAGGTCTTATACTTTTTCTTATCACTAGGTAGCCAATCAGCTATATTTATCTTTTTTGCTCCACCTCAAGATCTCACTACCGTTAGCATCATCTTTCCCGGAGACATCTTTCTATTGGTGGAAAAATCTTTGGCCACACCCATTTTAAAAAAAATTCTCGGTCACATGATTCTCTGCGCCTGCAGTGTTCTAGTGCCATCCATTATTTTTAATTAATGTTTTTAGTACCATCTTGTCAACTACCTATACACATCTTATCTCTGAGCTTGTTAGGTACTCTTCCATCCTCACAGACCCCTTGACCTAATTTAACCTGATTTATCCTGATTTAACCTGGTTTCTGACTGAGACACAGCAATACAGACTTTTACATGAAGCAAAGGAAAATCTCCAACAGGACCTGCGCCTGGACACAACGACAACGCAGTCAAGTCAAGTCACCTTTATTTATATAGTGCTTTTTACAATACAGATTGCAAAGCAACTTCACAGTGATAACATGAAAATACAACAAAGTTTGTTTCTAGAAGAAAATTGCATCACCGTCCACCTTAAGTAAGAGAGATCAATAATATTGTTGAATATTAAATGTCCCCAACTAAGCAAGCCAAAAGCCAAGGCAACAGTGGCAAGGAACCAAAACTCCATCAGGTGACAGAATGGAGAAAAAAACCTTGGGAGAACCCAGGCTCAGTCACCCAGGCGCAGGTCCTTCATCAGATCTGGATACGGCCTGGATCCGGTGGACTGCGGTAAACCTCGGATAAACAGAGAGACTAATATTAGCATAGACACCATCCTTATGGGGAGTGTTCCCGGTTCCAGCTGACCTAAATTATGCAGCCTAACATTGAATTAAAGAAGTCTATAATGTGTTGTGTATGCTAGGCCAAGAGAGATGTGTTTTTAATCGAGTTCAAATTGTAGATTTGAACTGACAGAGTGTGTCTGCTTCCCGGACAATGTTAGGAAGATTGTTCCAAAGTTTTGGTGCTAAATATAAAAAGGAGCTACCGCCAGCAGTCGATTTTGATATTCTAGGTATTGTCAACTAGCCGGAATTTTGAGATCGCAACAGACGTGAAGGACTATAATGCGTTAAGAGCTCGCTCAAGTACTGGGGAGCTAAACCATTTAGTGCTTTGCAAGTAATCAGCAATATTTAAAAATTCATACATAATGTTTAATAGGGAGCCAATGCAGTGTTGACAGAACTGGGCTAATATGGTCATATTTCCTGGTTCTGGTAAGAACTCTAGCTGCTACATTTTGGACCAGCTGTAGTTTGTTTATTAAGCATGCAGCACGACCACCCATAATAGCATTACAATAATATAGCCTTGATGTCATGAACGCATTAACTAATTGTTCTGCATTTTTCATCAAGAGCATATGACGCAATTTAGATATATTTTTAAGATGGAAAAAAAATGTGGTTTTACAGATGCTAGACACGTGACTTTCAAATGAAAGATTGGTATCAAAGAGCACACCCAGGTTCCTTGACTTGACAGAGCAGCCATCAAGTGTTAGACAGTATTCTAGATCATTACGTGAGGAAGTTTTAGTTTTGTCCAATAATTAGAATCTCTGTTTTTTTTCAGAATTAAGTAGTAGGAAGTTGCTAGTCATCCAGTTTTTTATATCAGCTATGCATTCCGTTAATTTTGTGAATTGGTAAGTTTTGTCAGGGTATGAAAAAATATAGAGCTGCGTATCATCAGTATAGCAGTGAAAACTAATGCCATGCTTCCTAATGATATCTCCCAAGGGTAGCATGTACAGAGTGAACAGCAACGGTCCTAGTACTGAACCTTGTGGTACACCATACTGAACTTGTGATCGATAAGACATCTCTTCATTTACAGCTACAAACTGATAATGGTCAGATAAGTATGATTTAAACCATGCTAATGCAATTCCACTAATCTCGCGAGAATTAGTACGTCACCCAGGTAATTCTCACCTACTCTTTTATGAATACTAAGGATTTGTACATACTTTTCGCTCGCCTTCTGCTTTCCCCCTACTATATAGTAGGGAAGTATGCTGTTTTGAACGTGCTTTTGAAGGAAGGGATTGAATATTCACTAAATCCTGATGTACTCGTTACATCATAAGAAGAATGGCATCTACGCTAATTTTAGTGTCTTTGTTTATCCCGAGGTTTTCCCGGAGCCTGCCGGATCCAGGCCGTATCCAGATCTGACGAAGGACCTTCGCCTGGACCCGATGACAACGCAGTGCTGAAGTGCCAACTAGTCTCTCCCTATGGAGGATCCCTTTACCACTCTACAGATAAAGCGTTGTCGGGAAAATTCGTTTCGCGTACCTACCCCGAAGTGACAAAATAAAATAAAATTCTGTATCAAAATTTATAAGAAAAGACCAGTACTTTGTTTAGGCTTGGTTTGTAGGGAATTACAAACCTGCGCACATATATTCAAACGCACATAACTATAGAACCAATTCTTAATGTGCATATGAACGCCATCAGCGTTTATCACAGGTTCGCATTTAAAGTCTGTGTAGAGAGAATGGTGTCGTCTAAGCGGCCCCTAATTTAATAACAAATGATCGTTGCAACAGAAGCGAATCAATCAAAACTAACTTTAGCTGGAAAATAACTTTATTAAAGAACCGCTATAAAGCCAAAACAATCTGTTACCTTAAATTATACGTTTAGCTCTGTAAAGCTGCTTTGAAACAATCTATATTGTTAAAAGCGCTATATAAATGACGATGACTTGACTTGACTTGACTTGACTATTCAGCAACCCGAGCTTTATCATTTGGTCATCTGTGTTAATTCTTATTTAAATTTTTTAAACATCAATTAAATTTTTACCCTTAAATGGGTTTGGGAGTTTTTTGTATTTTCTAATTCGGGGAACAGACACAGTCTCTATATGATGATATCTAGGTGAAAGAGTCTCTATGTGTTGGGATTTATCTGACCTCAGTGACGTGAGACAGCTAGCAGACGGTCGGTTTAGCCAGTCTGTCTGCTACCTGACCTAAGCCCCAATTCATGTTTGAGCTCTTAAGAATATGTGCTATATTACTAGAGAGAAGAGCAGCACCATCCCAGGAGGGATGAATACCATCTCTTTTCAACAGGTCAGGTCTGCCCCAAAAACTTTTCCAATCATCTATGAATTCTATTTTATTCTATTTTATAAATATATATCGAGCGCTCTTCTTTGTGAGCATTTGAGCGTGCGGTTAAAAACTAGCCTAGAGCGCCATCTACTGTTAAAAACTAAGCTCAGAATCGATTTGTGAGAGAATGGCGATGCATCGATTTGTTGTCCCAGCCCTAATACACTCACCTAAAGGATTATTAGGAACACCTGTTCAATTTCTCATTAATGCAATTATCTAATCAACCAATCACATGGCAGTTGCTTCAATGCATTTAGGGGTGTGGTCCTGGTCAAGACAATCTCCTGAACACCAAACTGAATGTCAGAATGGGAAAGAAAGGTGATTTAAGCAATTTTGAGCGTGGCATGGTTGTTGGTGCTAGATGGGCCGGTCTGAGTATTTCACAATCTGCTCAGTTACTGGGATTTTCACGCACAACCATTTCTAGGGTTTACAAAGAATGGTGTGAAAAGGGAAAAACATCCAGTATGCGGCAGTCCTGTGGGCGAAAATGCCTTGTTGATGCTAGAGGTCAGAGGAGAATGGGCTGACTGATTCAAGCTGATAGAAGAGCAACTTTGACTGAAATAACCACTCATTACAACCGAGGTATGCAGCAAAGCATTTGTGAAGCCACAACACGCACAACCTTGAGGCGGATGGGCTACAACAGCAGAAGACCCCACCGGGTACCACTCATCTCCACTACAAATAGGGAAAAGAGGCTACAATTTGCACGAGCTCACCAAAATTGGACAGTTGAAGACTGGAAAAATGTTGCCTGGTCTGATGATTCTCAATTTCTGTTGAGACATTCAGATGGTAGAGTCAGAATTTCTTGGCACACTTTAGGCCCCTTAGTGCCAATTGGGCATCGTTTAAATGCCACGGCCTACCTGAGCATTGTTTCTGACCATGTCCATCCCTTTATGACCACCATGTACCCATCCTCTGATGGCTACTTCCAGCAGGATAATGCACCATGTCACAAAGCTCGAATCATTTCAAATTGGTTTCTTGAACATGACAATGAGTTCACTGTACTAAAATGGCCCCCACTGTGACTGTCACCAGATCTCAACCCAATAGAGCATCTTTGGGATGTGGTGGAACGGGAGCTTCGTGCCCTGGATGTGCATCCCACAAATCTCCATCAACTGCAAGATGCTATCCTATCAATATGGGCCAACATTTCTAAAGAATGCTTTCAGCACCTTGTTGAATCAATGCCACGTAGAATTAAGGCAGTTCTGAAGGCGAAAGGGGGTCAAACACAGTATTAGTATGGTGTTCCTAATAATCCTTTAGGTGAGTGTATATACACACATATATATATATATATATATATATATATATATATATATATATATATATATGAGCAATATCGGACAGTGCGATATGGCTGTATATCAGCACAGCTGTGATTCGGCCGAAGGTAAAAATGCCACCCTCCAGCCAATCAGAAATTAGAATTTGTTGTTTCCGGGTAAATTACGTGATTCCACTGCGAGCATGCTAGGCAACATGGATGCGCACACAAATGGAGTGGAAGTAGGAAGAGCTTAATTTTTTTTAGCATTTACATTTTTTACGATTCCTGGATGAAATCACTTGCCAGTGATCAAAGATAGTGAGAGCTGATGTTGTGGAATATAGACAAATTTGTGCTAAATTATAATTGATAACATCTCAGCCTTGTCGCATCAGCCTACATCCTGTTGCCAACAGTCACTTTCGCTCTTTGCAACCAGAAGCTTTAGCTTAGGCTACCTGAAACTAAAGAAAGGACTATAGATGTATTTCATTATTTTATTTCAGATTCTACGGTATTAATACTCTTTTCAACTATGTTGAGACTACATCTCTTAAAGCAGAGCGCTCTGACTATCATTTCAGTAATGTTTTATATCCTGGCATTGCATACATTAATCATTGGATTTGTCGGTTTCAAAGATGTCAGGGGAAAAGCAAGAGTATTATTTCATTCTGGGCACCAAAGGGTTAGCCCCATTAAAAGGTTGCCAGATCAGAGGAGGGACAGTGGAAGAGGTGATGGCAGAGACTGTGGAGAAGACAGCAAGGTAGACAGTAGGGGAGAAAGTAGAGGAGACAATGGACAAGACAGGGATGAAGAAAGCATTGAGTGGAGCTGCCACCTATAGGTGTAATTTTAAAAGTTAGTGGTCAACCAAATGGCCATTCACCACCATAGGCACCAACAACTCCTACTACTGGTGCTCTGTTTGTAGACAGGAGAACTCGTGCCCATCAAGGTGTGACAGATGTGAACAGGCATATAAAAAGTAAAGGGCATCAGCCCAAAGAACAGGCACTTCGGTCAACGAGCGGCATTGCACAAGTTTATGCTCCAGCTTCTGTTGGTGGCATGATAGCACAAGAGGTCATAGTACATATGAAAACCAAAAGAAAGCTGAGTTAAAGATGGCTATTGCAATGGTCCAACATAATGTGCCATTTTGCAGTAGCAGACCATTACAGCCTGTTGTTGAAGGAGTGCTTCAAAGATTCCACCACTTGACAGAATTTCAAGTGTGTGAGCACCAAAACTGCATGCATTATAGAAATTACTTGGTGATGAAGATAAGGGTAAATCCTTTCACATTGATCACAGATGGGTCAAACTATACAGGTATTGACAGCTATAGTATACTGTATATTTGTATGTTTCCCACACTTTCCGGCACCCATTTCACACAAACACACACACTCAACTTCAGCCTGATGTGTAGCTTTAATTATGTACATTACATGAACATTATTATTGCAGGATGAACTGTGTGGATATGACAGTAGCCGCGATTCCATTACCCTTCAAATTGCGCAAATTGAAATTGAAAATACGCCCAATGGAAACACGTCAATTTCGCAAAAACTCCCATTTATCGCAAAAAAAGTTTACGCTCGCATGAGGTGGTTTTTCAGGCAATTCGAAAAAGGAATATTTCGCAAAACTGCAATGGAAACAGTTTTTGCGAATTTACAGTCACCTGACTTAGAAGGCGCGGTGTGTTTGGACAGAATACGAGACAGAGTTCTTTATTAAATTCATAAAAGACAAAAGAATGACAGAAATACTGGATTCTAAACCTCAAAGAAATGCCACAATCTAGACCTCGGAGAAGAAATGAATGAGGAAAACCCAGAAACACCTCATATGTGCCGCTCACAGTATAAGCTTTCCTTGCCATTAATGCTTGGATAACACGCCTACGTTTCCTTCCATTAATACTAATACTGTCTAGTGCGGTATGTGGCTGTGATATATATAAACCTACCAATGTCCGTTGCCATGATTTTTGGAATGATTTATCGCGCGCGAAAAAAAAAAAAAAGTTTTAGTCGCATAACGTCTCGGTTACGTATGTAACCCTCGTTCCCTGAGTAGGGAACGGAGACGTTACGTCAGTGACGACGAAATGGGGGTTTCGCATAGAAGCCTATCACTTTCGAGTATTACAAAACGAGCCAATGGCAGTGGAAATGCCATGGGTCTGCGGAATTTGCATGCAAAACTCCGCCCTACCTCGTGGGTATATAAGGAAGTATGCCGCAACATACAGATATGTTTCCTGCTGAGGAGCCGAGACTGAACTCCAGCGTTTCCAGCGGTACAGCGGAAGTGGCAGGAAGACGTAACGTCTCTGTTCCCTACTCAGGGAAAGAGGGTTAAATACGTAACTGAGACGTTCCCTTTCGTGGTCACTACGAGTTACGTCAGTGACGACGAAATGGGGGTTCCAGTCTAATCACGCCACCTTCTCGGCTGTCTTCCAGTGCCCTGCGTATGTCTGAGCTCCCTGTCGTGAGACTGGCACGGACGAAGGAGTCCTATTTATCACAGGAATACCAGCGGAATATCTCAGTGGAAATATGCAACACAATGCCCGCCCGAAGGGAGATCTTAGAAAACATGCATATGGAAGAACACTGGGGTGTCCAGCCCGAAGGGTGGAGTCTTTCAACCCCAGGGGTGGCAAGGTGGCTTGCCAAGGGAAAGACACATGCTCAAGGAGGCTTACAGTGGAAATACACATGTGGGGGTCGCCTAACGGGGGAACCAAGCACATGGAGGCACCTAGCCAACCGCGAAAGCTGCCGGAGGCAAAACTCTGGCGATGGCGTCAGCAGTGCTGGAGGAACTCAGGGTTTCTCGGGGAAACTCACCTGAGAATATCACACTGATCCAGTCCGTGGAGTGGAATGGCGAGCAAGCGAAGACACCTGAGCGGATCCAAGTTACTGGCAAGTTGAAGCGAGTACACGAGAATACTGGCTCCACTCTGAGATTATAGAATCTCGCGAATGTGTTAGGTGTCGCCCAGCCTTCAGCTCTACAGATGTTTGTTAGCGACGTGCCATGCACTAGAGCCCAAGAGGAGGCCACACACCGGGTGGAGTGGGCTCTCACACCAAGGGAGCACTGTCGGCCTTGCTGTTGGTATGCCAGAGCAATGGCGTCCACTATCCAGTGAGACAACCTTTGCTTGAAGAGAGCCTTTCCCTTCAGCTTCCCGCCATAACAGACAAAGAGCTGGTCTGAGGTCCTGAAACACTGCGTTCTGTCTACGTAGGCACGGAGGGTGTGTACTGGACAGAGCAGTGCCAAGGCTGGATCTGCCTCCTCCAAGGGCAGCGCTCCTCAACTGCATTATGATGTGCGGTGATAGCAGCAACGTACACTTTAAGGGTGGAGGGAGACAGCCTTCTCTCCAACCCTTCTTGCGGGAAAAAAAGCACGACACTGATCGGGCATTTACTGGGGTCTTCTCGGTGAGAAGAGCACCAGGTGACGAAGAGGTTCCACTTCAACGCATAGGCATGTCTCGTGGACGATGCTCTAGCGGAAGTGATGGTAGCCACCACCGTAGGTGGTAGGGTACTCAAACCTGCCTCGACCCGTCCAGGAGCCACACATGGAGGTTCCAAAGATCGGGACGAGGGTGCCATAGGGTGCCCCGTCTCTGAGAAAGGAGGTCCTTCCTCAGAGGAATTGGCCAGGGAGGGGCTGTCACGAGGAGCATGAGTTCGGAGAACCAGAAGGACCTGCTCCTCGTCCTCGTCCTCCCTGATCTTGCACAGGGTCTGTGCAAGAAGGCTCACTGGGGGAAAAGCATACTTGCGGAGGCCCCGCGGCCAGCTGTGCGCCAGTGCATCCGTGCCGAGCGTGCCCTCGGTCAGGGAGTAAAACAGGCTCCCAATGGGAAGAGTCATGTGAGGCAAACAGATCTACCTGTACATCGTCAAACTGTTCCCAAATCAGCTGAACCGACTGGGGATGGAGTCGCCATTCTCCAGGGAGGGGCTGAAGCCGTGAGAGCTGGTCTGCTGCACAGTTCAGGTCTCCGGGAATATACATGGCTCGAAGCGACCTCAGATGCTTCTGACTCCATAAGAGGAGGTGGCAGGTGAGTTGCGACATACGGCAGGAGCGTAGGCCACCTTGACGGTTGATGTACACTACAGTCGCAGTATTGTCTGATCGGACTAGTACGTGCTGGTTCTTGAGCAACGCATGGAAGCGGTGCAGAGTGAGACGTACAGCCAATTGACAATTGACATGCCAAAGGCACTGGGGTCCTGTCCAGGAGCCCGCAGCAGCATGTCCATTGCACATGGCACCCCAACCCGTGGTGGAGGCATCTGCTGAGACAACAACATACCTGGAAACTTGTTCTGAGGGCACTCCGGCCCGTAGAAAACTGAGGTTCGTCCACGGAGTGAAGGTCTGACGACAGGTTGGAGTAACTGGTACTCGGAGCGTGCCATGTTGCCATGCCCACCTCGGGGCTCAATCGCGTAGCCAGTGCTGAAGCGGTCTCATATGAAGCAACCCGAGCAGTGTAGCTGCTGCTGCGGATGCCATATGCCCCAGGAGCCTCTGAAAGGATTTCAGTGGAACCGCACTCTTGCTCTGGATGTGACGCAGGCAAGTCAGCAGTGACTGCACGTGCTCGCTCGTAAGCTGCGCGCACATGGCGACCGAGTCGATTTCCATACCGAGAAAATAGATCCTCTGCACGGGGCAAAGTTTGCTCTTCTCCCAGTTGACCCGAAGGCCCAGACGAGCTAGATGCCGGAGCACTAGGTCCCTGTGCTCGCAAACCTGATCTCGAGAGTGAGATAGGATCAGCCAGTCGTCGAGATAATTCAGGATGCAAACCCCATGTAGCTGAAGCGGCACAAGGGCTGCCTCGACGACCTTCGTAAAGACGCGAGGAGACAGGGCTAGCCCGAATGGGAGAACTGCATACTGGTATGCCTGCCCCTCGAAAGCAAACCGAAGGAACGGTCTGTGTCAAGGAAGAATGGAGACATGGAAGTAGGCGTCCTTCAGGTTGATCGCTGCGAACCAATCCTGCGGCTGGGTGCATTCGAAAATGCGTTTGGACGTGAGCATCTTGAACGGGATCCTGTAGAGGGATCGGTTCAAAACTCTCAAATCCAGGACTGGCCGTAACCCACCGGACTTCTTCGGTACAATGAAGTAGGGGCTGTAAAACCCGGACTTCATTTCGGCTGGAGGGACAATCTCAATCGCACCTTTCGCCAGTAAGGTAGCGATTTCCGCATGCATGACAGGGGCATTGCCACCGACCATAGGGTAGCGGACTCCCCTGAAGCGGGGAGGAGATCGTGCAAACTGAATCCATAGCCGAGCGGTCTTGGCGACCCAGCGGGACAGGTTGGGAAGCTGAAGCCAGGCTCCCAAAAACTGTACCAGCGGGGTCATGGGGACCACAGACGTACCCTCAGTGGGGCAGCGAAGCGGTATGACTGGCCCGGACTGGGGAGGCGGAGCGTCCCGGTGTGGGGGCACAGTCAAAGACCACTTCCTGACAGAGGAGACCAGGGAAGGACGTGCGTTCCACTGGGGTCTGTTCTGACAGGGTTCTGGCGACAGAGGGGGACGAGAGTGGCGAGGCTCTTAAGCGGCGCACACTGTCATCCGCGCACTCTGGGTGCTCAGAGATGGGGGTGTTAGTTCTGTCTTTAACCACATTGGGGTGAAGTTAGGGGTGAATTGGGGTGAAGAACAAAAGATTCTCCCCCGGTGGAGGGCCGAAGGAGTGGCACTGCTACCACCTCCTCGACAGAACTGTGGCCCATCTCTGAGCTGTCCGCGTCAGGAGCGCCGCTTGGCCTGGCGTTTAGCGGGCGGCGGGGCTTGAGCGGACTGGGGCGCCTTCCTGCGACCACCTCCACGGCTCGGAGGTGCGGGAGGGGCGGGAGTCGCAGGAGGGCGCCCTCGGCAGCGAACAGACTGAGTTGACTGTGCCGGCGACTGGGTGGAGGCAGCAGCTGGTCGCCGGGGCAGTATGTGCTTAATAGCCTCAGTCTGTTTCTGGGCAGCCGAGAACTTTTGGGGCGAAGTCCTCGACTGCGCCACCGAAAAGGCCTGCCTGGGAGATAGGAGAGTCGAGCAGACGAGTCCGCTCGGCATCTCTCATATCGGCCAGGTTAAGCCACAGGTGTCGTTCCTGGACCACACTAATGGACATCACCTGACCAAGGGAGCGTGCGGTCACCTTCGTCGCCCGGAGAGCGAGGTCGGTGGCGGCACGCAGCTCATCAAAGAGCCCTTGGTCAGCTCTGCCTTCGTGCATGTCCTTGAGCATCCTGGTCTGGTAGACCTGGAGGATGGCCATGGCATGCAGCGAGGCGGCGGCCTGCCCCGCAGCTCTGTAGGACTTTGCCACGAGAGTGGACGAAAACCTACAGGCCTTGGAGGGGTGCTTTGAGTCGCCACGCCACGTCGACGCACTCTGTGGACACAGTTGCATCGCAACAGAGCGTTCAACGGGGGGAACCCCAGTGTACCCGTGGACCGTGGCCTCAACAAGGGCAGAGAAGGCGGAGGAGGCCGCCGAACGATCACGGGAAGACAACGGGGCCTTCCAGGATCTTGTGACCTCCTCATGCACCTCCGGGAAGAAGGGAACTGGGGGGGTGCGCTGACGGGTGCAATCATCCAACTGCGAGCGCTCAGGGCAGGGTGGAGGGTTTGACGCTAACCTGATGCTTGTGTTGTTGATGACGTCGCTAACCTGATGCTGATGCCTGACGGCCCGGGAGAGGATAGCCGTCAGTTCTGGATCCAACTCGGACGGTGCTGGGACCCCGGAGGGCGGCAGCACAGCCGAATCTTCATCCCCAGAAGAGTCCAGCTTGGCTTGTGATGCGGCGATCGACATCGATTCCTCCTCTAAAGTCCCAAATGCGACACGAGGCACATCCGTAGACGGCCCCACAGCGACACTTGAAGCACTCGCGTGTTGCTGAGCTGCAGAGGGGGGTGTGGCCCGAGGAAGCATCGTCGGGGCAGTGTTCCACACCGTAACCCTCAGATCACGCTGGCCACCAGCCAAAGTGTCACCTCTCGTGGAGGGGACAGATCGGGGTAGAGGGGACTCTACCTTTAGACAGGTCACGGAGTCTCGATCTCAGCTCAGCGATGGTCATGTTCCCACAGTGAGAACATGACTCATCCATGAAAGCTGCCTTTGCGTGTTCTAAGCCCAAACACGCAATGCAGCGATCATGCCCATCAGAGGAAGGAATGGAACGACCGCACCCAGAAACACACGGGCGAGACATCTTTAAAAAGACGTGCCCATGCAAGCTCTTTTGTGAGAGGAAACTTTGGAATCTGCGCTGAGACGGCCAGGGAGAAACACACGCTGGATGCAGACCACTGCACAGATCAGCAGGCAGGAATGTGAAACTTGCTGGAATCGCCTATGACACCAACACAGACTGGAAAGCAGCTCGTCTCGAAGAACACTCGATGACACTCAGAGAGAATGCAGGCTACAGGAGTGAAGAGGACCTCTTGGCTCCGAAGCAAAAACATATCTGCATGTTGCAGCATACTTCCTTATATACCCATGAGGTAGGGTGGAGTTACGCATGCAAATTCCGCAGACCCATGGCATTTCCACTGCCATTGGCTCGTTTTGTAATACTCGAAGGTGATAGGCTTCTAAGCGAAACCCCCATTTCGTCGTCACTGACGTAACTCGTAGTAACCACGAAAGGGAACATCAGTTAATGGAAATGCCGTCATTTCGCAATAGTTTATCGATATAAAAAAAAAAAAAGGCAAAAGTTTTGCGCAAATCTGTAATGGAAACGCGCCTAGTGATACTAGCAAAGTTGTCCATAGGTTTTTGGATATGTGCACCACCTGTGGCACAGCTGAAGTGATCTATCAAAAAATTAACGAGGTCTTGCAGAAAAATGGCATACCATGGGGAAAGTCTGTCCATTGATAATGTACTTGTCAATACATGAGCAAAAAATTCTATTGCATCAATAATTCTGAATTAAAATGGAAACATTTACATCCATGGGTGCTCCTGCCACATCATCCACAACATGGCCAAACAGGCTGGGCAGAGGTTTTTGAAAATAAGTTTGATCATGTATGCTTTCCATGACCTATCCGTTTAATGCCAAATAAAATACTGTGTTGTAATGAATCACATTACATTTTGTTTACAGATTAAGTTATCAATGTATGCAGGTAACTGGATTTGATCCAGAGGATCTGACTGTGAACATTAGATACTGGTTTAGAGGAAGCACCAACCAGAAAAGATATCAGTCAGGTTTGTGATTTAACCAGCAATACAAAGGAAATGCAGAAGATTTTCATTGAATTGATATTTAAGATTTTATATATATATATATATATATATATATATATATATATATATATATATATATATATATATATATATATATTCACAGAATTCTGTGATTTCCACAGTAGTGAATATATGGAAATGCTACAGCATATTTCAATTTGGTAGTTGAGCCTGGAGAGCTCTGAGACTCGCATTCTGCGACAGTATGAGCCACTCAGCAGGTTTTAAGGCTGCATATTTCATTGACACTAATGCACTGGTTTAGAGGAAGCACCAACCAGAAAAGATATCAGTCAGGTTTGTGATTTAACCAGCAATACAAAGGAAATGCAGAAGATTTTCATTGAATTGATATTTAAGATTTATATTCACAGAATTCTGTGAATTCCACAGTAGTGAATATATGGAAATGCTACAGCATATTTCAATTTGGTAGTTGAGCCTGGAGAGCTTTGAGACTCGCATTCTGCGACAGTATGAGCCACTCAGCAGGTTTTAAGGCTGCATATTTCATTGACACTAATGCAAGATTATTACAAGACAATGAAACGTAAACTTATGTAGTAAGCACAACCTGTATTTTGTTGTTCACAGATGAGTTCATTAGTAAAATGGGAAGGTCAGCCCATGCTTCTGTGTTCATTTTGGCCATTTCTTCAGTAGCCGATATGTCTTTGTTCAAATGGTTTTCGAAAATCTTTTCTGAAATACAACATTGTAGATGACAAAGTTTGTTTGCAAGTTGTGCTCGGTTTCTAGAGCCAGTAGCACTACAAAGTCGCGAATTGCACAACATCCACTTCAAGGACCCAGCTAACCAACTCCCAGGTAATGCTCCCAAGTTTCACATAAGCAGATACACTTACTCCATCCACATACTGACCACAAAGAGAGTTAATTTTGTCACTGATGTGATGGGATATACTTAAAGAGGGCTATTCAAGTTAGTAATTGTGGTTATTCTCAGTTGTTAATGAACTCTAAAGAAACCCATGGAAGAAAAATATTATTCTTATTAGCTTACCTGTTCCTACTCCCTGCTGCTTTATCTCTTTGGTAGGAGAAAAGCTGAATGTTGGATTTACAACGCAGGCTATGCTCAATTGGCTCCTTGATACAGGAGATATAACACCTCAACATGTGGAGTGTAACGCTTAGATCTGACGAAGACAAAGACGTACAAGGTTTAATAGATAAATCCAAAAAGACAGCCAACATGCGAGACAGCGTGCTATAGTGCACAGAAAATACTGGACAAAGAGTGGAAGTGAAGGAACAACTTAAGTAGGAACACAAACGAGGATAAATACTTAGACGCAGCTGACACATATGAATTAATAATGACGCTAACCAAGGAGACAAACGAGTGGCGGGAATCTGAACAAAGAAGACATGTGACAAATGAAAACAAACTGAAATGTTCCATGAAAACAGAACATGCCATTGACATGCAGAGGTTCCAACAGGCAGCACCATTTCTGGTGAGGGCGGTGGAATATGCACTTGAGAAACTACCCCTGACAGAGGCCATACTCAAGCACGCAAAATTTGTTCATGGCCAGCAGAGGACAGAGTGTGATGTTGAAGATGCCTTATACTTTGTCGACAGGTAAGGGTTTCCTTATTTATCATTTATTATTCCTCTTTTTATTTCCTATATTACATTTTCTAAACATTTAGATTGTGATGTTCACAAAACAAATCCTGTTGTTTCTACCACTGTATCTTATCCTACTATGCCAGGGACCCCAAGAGCATGATCAGCTCAGCGAGGAATTCCTTGAATTCCCATGCCCCAAGACCCAGCCACTTTCGACATTGAGGGTTTTTGTGGTAATATGTCATCAATGAAGAATAGGGTAAGAGATATTCTATACCCTTAGACATTTACTTTATCAAGTAGTAGTAGAGAGTAATTAGGCCTCCTTCATTTTTATTTTTTAAAGGTGACCGGTTTGAGCAGATTTGGAAGGCTGTCTAGATTGCCAAACTGGTTTTAGTTCTTCCCCACTCGAATGCAGATGCAGAGAGAGTGTTCTCCATGGTGGGTTTGAACAAAACCAAAACTAGGAATAGTTTGGCTCTGGATGGAATGCTATCATCCATCATGACAGTGAAAATGGCTGGCCTTGAGCCACAATACTTTAAGTGGGAGCCCCCTACCCCTGTCATCAAGGCATCAAAATGTGCAACAAACACTTACAACACAAAACACCATTCATAAGCTGAAATGTACACACAAACACACACAGCTTGACATGCTCAGGGCAAGTTCTGCAATTCTATTGTGTGTGTACATTGAGCACTGCTGTTCAGTTGGCTCGTTTGTTTGGGGCCAAATTTCTTTTGAAATTGTACCTATGATAAAAATTACAGACTTCTACATGCTTTGTAAGTGGGAAAACCTGCAAAATCGGCAGTGTATCAAATACTTGTTCTCCCCACTGTATATACAGTGGGTACGGAAAGTATTCAGACCCCCTTAAATGTTTCACTCTTTGTTATATTGCAGCCATTTGCTAAAATCATTTAAGTTCTTTTTTTTTCCTCCTTATTGTACACACAGCACCCCACATTGACAGAAAAACACAGAATTGTTGTCATTTTTGCACATTTATTAAAAATGAAAAACTGAAATATCACATGGTCCTAAGTATTCAGACCCTTTGCTGTGACACTCATATATTTAACTCAGGTGCTGTCCATTTCTTCTGATCATCCTTGAGATGGTTCTACACCTTCATTTGAGTCCAGATGTGTTTGATTATACTGATTGGACTTGATTAGGAAAGCCACACACCTGTCTATATAAGACCTTACAGCTCACAGTGCATGTCAGAGCAAATGAGAATCATGAGGTCAAATGAACTGCCTTAAGAGCTCAGAGACAGAATTGTGGCAAGGCACAGATCTGGCCAAGGTTACAAAAAAATTTCTGCTGCACTTAAGGTTCCTAAGAGCACAGTGGCCTTCATAATCCTTAAATGGAAGACGTTTGGGACGACCAGAACCCTTCCTAGAGCTGGCCGTCCAGCCAAACTGAGCTATCGGGGGAGAAGAGCCTTGGTGAGAGAGGTAAAGAAGAACCCAAAGATCAGTGTGGCTGAGCTCCAGAGATGCAGTCGGGAGATGGGAGAAAGTTGTAGTAAGTCAACCATCACTGCAGCCATCCACCAGTCGGGGCTTTATGGCAGAGTGGCCCGACGGAAACCTCTCCTCAGTGCAAGACACATGAAAGCACACCTGAAGGACTCCAAGATGGTGATAAATAAGATTCTCTGGTCTGATGAGACCAAGATAGAACTTTTTGGCCTTAATTCTAAGCGGTATGTGTGGAGAAAACCAGGCACTGCTCATCACCTGTCAAATCAAAAATACAGTCTCAACAGTGAAGCATGGTGGTGGCAGCATCATGCTGTGGGGGTGTTTTTCAGCTGCAGGGACAGGACGACTGGTTGCAATCGAGGGAAAGATGAATGCGGCCAAGTACAGGGATATCTTGGACGAAAACCTTCTCCAGAGTGCTCTGGACCTCAGACTGGGCCGAAGGTTCACCTTCCAACAAGACAATGACCCTAAGCACACAGCTAAAATAATGAAGGAGTGGCTTCGCAACAACTCCGTGACTGTTCTTGAATGGCCCAGCCAGAGCCCTGACTTAAACCCAATTGAGCATCTCTGGAGAGACCTGAAAATGGCTGTCCACCAACGTTTACCATCCAACCTGACAGAACTGGAGAGGATCTGCAAGGAGGAATGTCAGAGGATACCCAAATCCAGGTGTGAAAAACTTGTTGCATATTTCCCAAAAAGACTCATGGCTGTATTAGATCAAAAGGGTGCTTCTACTAAATACTGATCAAAGGGTCTGAATACTTAGGACCATGTGATATTTCAGTTTTTCTTTTTTAATAAATGTGCAAAAATGTCAACAATTCTGTGTTTTTCTGTCAATATGGGGTGCTGTGTGTACAATAATGAGGAAAAAAAATGAACTTAAATGATTTTAGCAAATGGCTGCAATATAACAAAGAGTGAAAAATGTAAGGGGGTCTGAATACTTTCCATACCCACTGTATATATATTTATATATAATATATACTATTTTGATGAATTTGTCTGTCCTTTATCAGATTTACCAATTGTTATAATTTCTATTTGTGCTGGTCAATTATGAACAATAGGTAACATTGAACTGCTATCAAAAACTTTGAGCTGCTGCAAATATTTGAGTGGCTCCTCCACTAACTCCAAACTTTTGATAAAACTCGAGAGCCCTTTGTAGAGTTTTATGAGAGAGATCGACAAAACAAGCAACTTTCACTTAAGTCGAAATCATAAATGAACCCCTTTCTCAATACCAAATACGGCATGTTATTTATATAAAGTATTACTTATTGATCAATAATATTTAAATGAACAATATTAGCCATTATAAAAGTATAAGAAGTTTGTACAACAGGAAATAAACACAAGCAAACAGTTCAGTCAAATATACAAAAGCAGCGTTATATAGTAGCCTACAGGATTTCAGTCAAAGCTGCAGTCCGTAGTTTTTCCTCTTTGTCGCCATCTCTGTTCGAAATCTGCAATTGCAGTCATTCGCCAAATTATCAACTTTACGTGGGTTGTGCCTCGGCAAGGCACATCGCGGATGAATCCAATGTTTTGAGGAGAATGTGCGGCTGTCAGTCAGTGTGAATACTGTCATTCGGAATCACAGCTTCTACTTTTTTCACTAGAATTTTCACTGGAAAATGTCATCTGAACAAGTAACATCCACTTTTGTTCTGACTAAGGAAAAAAAAAAACATTGCAGTAAATTGCGCTGATTAAATCTAATGATCGCTTATCATTTCACATCAAACCGTGCAAATTATACTTTGTTCTCAAATTGTTAATGTTAACAACATCAGCATTGTGTGACTACATTTAATGTCCTTCCAATATTTAGGGCCCAAGCCCTGAAGGGGCGAAGGCCCTATTGTTTTCGTTAGGATTATTAGGGCCCGAGCACCGATGGTGTGAGGACCCTTTTGGAATTGCTCTGTTTATTAGGGCCCAAGCCCTGAAAGGGCGAAGGCCCTATTGTTTCCGGTAGGATTATTTATTATTATTATTATTATTATTATTTTGTCAACCTCTCGGGCACTTTTGGGGCTCTTAACATGCTCGAAAACTCTTGCAATTTTGCACACACGTCAGAACCCGCGGCCATCAGGTCCGGACTGAAGCTGGTACCCGGGCGTGGCAGGGGGGCTCGACAGCGCCCCCTGGAACGGGATCCGAACACGTGTCCATAAATCAAACACGCTTGCATGTAATAATATGAAACTCGGTACACATATAGATCTCATCGGGCCGAACAACTTTCGTGCTCTAAGTTTTACGCCAGCCAAACAGGAAGTTGGCTATTTAGCGTTGTTTGGAAACGCATGCTGTGGAATTTAATGTACTCCTCCTAGGGAATTCATCGATTCGCCTTCAAACTCGGTGTGCATGAAGTTAAGACATTGAGGATGCTAAATTGCGGACGGATTTTTGATATCTCGAACGGTTTGGCCGTGGCGAGGAAACAAATTTATGGCGAAAAAATGAAACAGGAAGTGTGTTATAACTTCTGCATACATTAACTGATCTTGATGAAACTTCAGCAGTGTGTTCGTGGTAAGAGGCCGATCACATGGATGTGACTATTGTGAGTCAAAGTTATAGCGCCACCAACTGGCAGCAGGAATATGTCACTTTCAAAATGCTTTGAAATCAGTGTCTTATTTTTACCCGATTTGCTTCAAACTTTATGTGTACAATGTAGACACACGGCAGATGTAAACCTGTGAAAGGATTATTGATATCTTAGATACTGTTACCGTGGCAATGCTTCAAACTTTAATATTCTTTTTTGATGCTTTTGAGACTCTTAACATACTTGAAATTGCATGAAACTCAACAGACACATCACATTTTTTTAGCCAGTAGACATGTGCAAAGTTTCAGAAACGGGCGTGGTGGAATGGCTCAGTAGCGCCACCTTTAGTCAAAAATGGGGGCTTAGTTTTTCCTAGAATCACAAAACTTGGTATGTGTATTGTTCTCATCAAGACGGACAACTTTCTAATTTACATGAACCATCTCCGACCAACAGGAAGAGAGATATTTTGGTTTGAATGTGGATTTTCTGAAGAATTTTCTCTCCCTCTCTCTGTGTCTGTGTGTGTGTGAGGGGAGGGGGGGATTTGACTCTTGCTTTTATATTGTTAATCAAGGTTTCAGGGGCTTTTGGGGTCCTTAACGTGCTCAAAAACTCTTGAAACTTTGCACACAGGTCAAAACCCACGGCCATCAGGGCCGGGCTGAAGCTGGTACCCGGGCGTGGCTGGGGGGCTCAACAGCGCCCCCTTGAACGGGGTTCTAAAACTTGATCCATATATCAAACACGCTCGCATGAATTAATATGAAACTCGGTACACATATAGATCTCATCGGGCCGAACAACTTTACCCCGGTCAAGTTTTACGCCAGCCCAACAGGAAGTCGGCTATTATGGGTTGTTTGGAAAACGCTTGCTGTGGAATGTGAAATACTCCTCCTAGAAAATTCACCGTGTCCCCTTCAAACTCGGTGTGCATGTAGTCAAGACTTTGAGGATGCTAAATTGCGGACGGATTTTTGATATCTCGAACGGTTTGGCTGTGGCGAGGAATCGAATTTATGGCGAGAAAAGAGAAACACGGAAGTGGAATAACTTCTGCATACATTAACTGATCTTGATGAAACTTCAGCAGTGTGTTCGTGGTAAGAGGCCGATCAGATGGATGTAGCTATTGTGAGTCAAAGTTATAGCGCCACCAACTGGCAGCAGGAAGTGTGTCACTTTCAACATGCTTTAGACAAAAGTGGGGGGGTTAGTTTTAACTACAGTAAAGAAAAAATAGTTTTTATATTGTTCTCATCAAGCCGGACAACTTTCTAATTTACATTCAATAGCTCTGGCCATCAGGAAGTCAGATATTTTGGTCTGAATGTGATTTTTTTTGCAAAATCAGCCTCTGAATTTTTAGCCACTCCTCTTAAACTATTTATTTTATTCGTACCAAACTTTTTCAACATGATGAAACTACATTATATATGCTAAGTTGTGAATGGATAATAAATATCTCAAACGGTTTTGCTATGGCGAGGGATTAATGTCCAAAAAGGAAACACTAAAAATCTTCTAAAAATGTAATTATATACCATTTATTTCTATATAAAAGTATACAAATATCACAACTAAACCCATTTTATTCTGTTTTTGCAATTCAAGAAGAATGAAAAAGTTAAAAACAGGCTATTTAGTGCTATTTGGTTCAACAAAAAAGCAAACATAGGGCTATACTGCCCTCTTGTGTCCAAAAGGACATCAAAATAGTATATAAAACTTTTTACCAGGTAGGCCAATATTGTATTTAAATATACATTTATTAGGTATGTGTCTGAGGATATTTTCCCACCGGTTAATCGACGTGTGACACGAGTGGGTGCTTTTAAATCGCTAATATAAAAGTGAAAGTAAAAAAACGGACGTCCGCACGGACATTGATAATGGTGCACGTTGGAAAGAATGATACTTTTAAACATAACACTAAACCGCCATTAGGTGTCGCCAGGCGACCATCTTAATGAGCGACTCATTGATTCATTCGTTCAAATGATTCGTTCCAATGACTGAGTCATTCATGATTGAGACAGATGTTTATGGATTGACCATTGAATCTTTGAGTCAAGTGATTCGTTTCAAAATGCTGAATCATTCAGTAATGAGAAAACAAGTTGCTGTGATCTTTGTTTAACTATTTTTGCTGCTGAAACAGAACAAAAACAGTCAATATTGCATCT